>NC_082718.1:17600408-17911908 GCF_030144855.1 Hypanus sabinus
TCAGAGCATTGAGTATAGGAGTTGGGATGTAATGTTAAAATTGTACAAGACATTGGTAAGGCCAAATTTGGAGTAGTGTGTACAGTTCTGGTCACCGAATTATAGGAAAGATATCAACAAAATAGAGAGAGTACAGAGAAGATTTATTAGAATGTTACCTGGGTTTCAGCACCTAAGTTACAGAGAAAGGCTGAAAAAGTTAGGTCTTTATTCTTTGGAGTGTAGAAGGTTGGGGGTGGGGAGGGTACTTGATTGGGGGGTATTTAAAATTATGAGGGGGATAGATAGAGTTGACGTGGATAGGCTTTTTTTCATTGAGAGTAGGGGAGATTCAAACAAGAGGACATGAGTTGAGAGTTGGGGGCAAAAGTTTAGGGGTAACATGAGGGGGAACTTCTTTACTCAGAGAGTGGTAGCTGTGTGGAACGAGCTTCCAGTAGAAGTGGTAGAGGCAGGTTCGATATTGTAATTTAAAGTAAAATTGAATAGGTATATAGACAGGAAAGGAATGGAGAGTTATGGGCCGAGTGCAGGTCGGTGGGACTAGGTGAGAGTAAGCGTTCGGCACGGACTAGAAGGGCCGAGATGGACTGTTTCCATGCTGCAATTGTTATATGGTTATATGATGTAAGGGGAATAATGACACTATTAGGCAGGAAATTGGAGACTTAAAATGGAAACAGATGTTCTCAGGGAACAGTACGGAAGAAATGCGGCAATTATTCAGGGGATATTTGTGTGCAGTTCTGTATACGTACATTCCAATGAGACAGGGAAGTTATGGTAGGGTACAGGAACTGTGGTGTACAAAGGCTGTAATAAATCTAGTCAAGAAGAAAAGAAAAACTTACAGGAAGTTCAGAGAGTTAGGTAATGTTAGAGATCTAGAAGATTATAAGGCTAATAGGTAGGAGCTTAAGAAGGAAATTAGGAGAGCCAGAAGGGGCCATGAGAAGACCTTGGCGAGCAGAATTAAGGAAAACCCCAAGGCACCCTACAAGTATGTGAAGAGCAAAAGGGTAAGGTGCGAAAGAAAAGGACCTATCAAATGTGACAGTGGGAAAGTGTGTATGGAACTGAAGGAAATAGCAGAGGTACTTAATGAATACGTTATTTCAGTATTCACTATCAAAAAGGATCTTGGTGATTGTAGTGATGACTTGCAGCAGACTGAAAAGCTTGAGCATGTAGATATTGAGAAAGAGCATGTGCTGGAGCTTTTGGAATGCATCAAGTTGGATAAGTCGCAAGGACTGGATGAGATGAACCCCAGGCTACTGTGGGAGGTGAGGGAGGAGATTGCTGAGCCTCTGTTGATTATCTTTGCATCATCAATGGGGATGGGAGAGGTTCCAGAGGATGGGAGGGTTGCGGATATTGTTCCTTTACTCAAGAAAGAGAGTAGAGATAGCCCAGGAAATTATAGACTAGTGAGTCTTATTTCAGTGGTTGGTTAGTTGATGGAGAAGATCTTGAGAGGCAGGATTTATGAACATTTGGAGGTATAATATGATTAGTAGTCAGCATGGCTTTGTCAAAGGCAGGTCATACCTTACGAGCCTGATTGAATTTTTTGAGGATGTGACTAAACACATTGATGAAGGAAGAGCAGTAGATGTAGTGTATATGGATTTCTGCAAGGCATTTGATAAGATACCCCATGCAAGGCTTTTTGAGAAAGTAGAGAGGCATGGATCCAAGGGGACATTCCTTTCTGGATCCAGAACTGGCTTGCCCACAGAAGGAAAAGAGTGGTTGTAGACAGGTCATATTCTTCATGGAGGTCGGTCACCAGTAGAGTGCCTCAGATCTGTTCTGGGACCCTTACTCTTCATGATTTTTATAAATGACCTGGATGAGTAAGTGGAGGGATGGATTAGTAAGTTTGCTGATGACACAAAGTTTGGAAGTGTTGTAGATAATGTGGAGGGCTGTCAAGAGTTTACAGCGGGACATTGATAGGATGCAAAACTGGGCTGAGAAGTGGCAGATGGAGTTCAACCCAGATCATTGTGACACTCAGGTTGGAGGAACACCACCTTATATACCGGCTGGGTAGCCTCCAACCTGATGGTATGAACATCGACTTCTCTAACTTCTGTTAATGCCCCTCCTCCCCTTCTTACCCCATTCCTGATAATATTTAGTTTTTTTTAACCCCTCCCTTTTTTTCTTTCTCTCTCTGCCCATCACTCTGCTTGTTCTCCATCTCCCTCTGGAGCTCCCCTCCCCCTTTCTTTCTCCCTAGGCCTCCCATCCCATGATCCTTTCCCTTCTCTAGCTCTGTATCCCTTTTGCCAATCACCTTTCTGGCTCCCAGCTTCACCCCACCCCCTCCGGTCTTCTCCTATCATTTCGCATTTTCCCCTCCCCCTCCTACATTCAAATCTCTTACTTTCTTTCCTTTCAGTCAGTCCTGACAAAGGGTCTTGGCCCAAAACGCCGACAGCACTTCTCCCGATAGATGCTGCCTGGCCTGCTGCGTTCCACCAGCATTTTATGTGTGTGTTGCTTGAATTTCTAGCATCTGCAGATTTCTTCATAAATGTGAAGTGGTTCATTTTGGTAGGTCAAATATGATGGCAGAATATATTATTAATGGTAAGACTCTTGGCAGTGTGGAGGATCAGAGGGATCTTGGGGTCCAAGTCCACAGCACACTCAAAGCAACTGTGCAGGTTGACTCTGTGGTTAAGAAGGCGTACGGTGTATTAGCCTTCATCAATCATGGAACTGAAATTAGGAGCCGAGAGGTAATGTTGCAGCTATATAGGACCCTGGTCAGAACTCACTTGGAGTACTGTGCTCAGTTCTGGTTGCCTTACTACAGGAAGGACATGGAAGCCATAGAAAGGGTGCAGAGGAGATTTACAAGGATGTTGCCTGGATTGGGGAGCATGCCTTATGAGAATAGGTTGAGTGAACTCAGCCTTTTCTCCTTGGAGCGACGGAGGATGAGAGATGACCTGACAGAGGTATATGAGATGATGAGAGTCATTGATCGTGTGGATAGTCAGAGGCTTTTTCCCAGGGCTGAAATGGTTGCCACAAGAGGACACAGGTTTAAGGTGCTGGGGAGTAGGTACAGAGGAGATGTCAGGGGTAAGTTTTTTACTCAGAGAGTGGTGAGGGCGTGGAACGGGCTGCCGGCAATGGTTGTGGAGGCGGATATGATAGGGTCTTTTAAGAGACTTTTAGATAGGTACATGGAGCTTAGTAAAATAGAGGGCTATATGTAAGACTAGTAATTTCTAAGGTAGGGGCATGTTTGGCACAACGTTGTGGGCTGAAGAGCTTGTATTGTGCTGTAGGTTTTCTATGTTTCGAAAAAATTTTGCTACTTGCTGCATTACAACTCAAAGGAATGCCACTCCACTGATATGCAACATAGACAGTGAGTTACATTTCATTGTCTAATATCCTAGCAGCAGGCATGCTGACTTCATACAATTGCAATATGTGCATTATTTACATTTGTGCCATCATGGCACGTCAAAGGGTTACATGCTGTCTCCTGATGATATACCAGACACACATCTGCTTTGCATCTACAAAAGCTATGCTGCCACACAGCAAACGATGAAGAAAACCACAAGTGTGCTGGAACAATATTTCTACTGTGCTAACTGCTCTGATTGTCCCTGCAATATCCAGCAGAGAAAGTGCCAAGCTTTACAATTTGTGTAACACACACTTTGCCGTAAGGGACAGCTAACGCTGCCAACCATACAACAATCAGATAAGGAGCAAGAGGAAGGGAGAAGGCAGCCCAGCCCTTTTATGCACAGCTTGGCATAAAGAACTGTTTCAACCCGGAAGCTGTAAACTGCAGTTCCTAGTCTCTTGTTGGGAGTATTATTTTTATGCCGCTTGGTATGTTGAACAAATGTCCTCTTCTATTAAACAAGACAGACCTGGTTTCTGTATCTGAACTGGCAGGGTGAGCTATTATGTTTTAAAGACATGAAAGGAGCCATAGGTTTGTTTCCAAAACAAGTCATCTCTGCTGTAAAGTGTTTTAGGTCTGTGAGCACAGATGGTCAATATACATGTGGCTATTAATTTACAGATCTGTTGAATACAAATAACATTTGTAGGGTTTGGATTTTGATTGGGTGAAGCAAAAGGTATATTTTGTTATAACTGGTTCCTGATCTCGGGCTGGAATCTCCTCATGGTTGAATCAGGATGTAATAACTAAACATAGATTCAACAAGAAGATGCTCATCTCTGACAGGAGAGGAGAGTGGACCATGAGAGAAAGGGAGGAGGAGGGGTACCAGAGGGAGGCGATTCTGGCTCCAAACTTACTCCTTCTCTTCTCCTCACCTGCCTATCACCTCCTCTGTTGTCCTTATGCCATTGTCTACTCATCTCTCCTATTAAAGCCTAGTAATGCATGTGATGTGAAGAACATTTTTCAAAACATAAATAAAATTTGCGAGTGCCGTTTCAAACAAACTTGTTGAAGTCTGTTCTGCAACCCTTCAGACAACAATCTGCTCAAATCCATTGTAAATACCATTATCAAATTGTTGACAGCATTTTTGTAAGTTAATTAGCAGTCACCTGGCTTCACCTATCACCTTCTAGACTGTCTTTCTTCCCCTACCCCAATCTTTTCATTCTGGCATCTTCCTTCTTCCTTTCCAGTCCTCAAGAAGGGTCTCAGCCTGAAACATTAACCGTTCATTCACTTTCATAGACACTGTGTAGCCTGCCGATTTCCTCCAGCATTGTGTGTGTGTTGCTCTGGATTCCAGGATTTGTAGAATCTCTTGTGTTTATAAAGACTTTGCTGTTCATTTTTGGATGAATAATTTGTTTGGTATTTCACAGAACATATCACTGGAGTAAATATTTTGTATCATGTAGTCATTATTAAAAGTTATGGTAGAGTTAAATAAACTGGAAGTAGTATGAGGAAACGAAGGAAGGAGTTCCTTACCTACTGTAATAGCACCTGCTTCCGTCTGAATAGTAACACTACCTGCACAGAATAAAAACGTATTTATAATAATCTTTTCATGGGAAAATTATCATGAAGTTATTCAAAATTCTATTCTCAATGCAGATAATTTGTGACAACTTAACACTATTCCCTGAAAAATACTAACATGTAGCAACTGCTTCAAATTTATCTGTGTTCAAATTAGAACATTTGCCAGTTTTTCTTTAAATCCTTAATAATATCCAATTTATTATATACAAAACAACTTACCACATGCAAAATTCCATACCTTGACATACTTCTATATATGTGTGGTGGAAAATTGTGCTGACAGGCTGCATTGCAACCTGATATGGGAATACCATGGCTTTGAGCGAAAAATCCTACAAAATGTAGTGCATTCAGCCCAATACATCATGGGTAACACCTTCCCAACCACTGAGCACATCTACATGAAACATTGCCGCAGACAAGCAGCATCCATTATCAGAAATCCTCACTACCTAGGCCAAGCGCTTTTCTTGGTGCTGCCATCAAGTCGAAGGTACAGGAGCTTCAGGACTCACACCACCAGGCTCAAGAACAATTCCTACCCTCAACCATCAGGCTCTTGAACAAAAGGGGATAACAACACTCATTAAGGACTCTTATTTCATGCTTGTTATTTATTACTATTTATTTTTACCTGCATTTGCAGAGTTTGTTTACAGCTTACAGCTTCTGCTCTATAGATTTGCTAAGTATGCCCACAGGAAAAGAATCTCCAGATTATATGTGGTGACATGTATGCACGCTGATAATAAATTGAACTTTGAACTATTAATTTATATTTGTAGAATTCCCAAGATTCTATAAGACAATAAGCATAGCATGTGATAAAACACAAAATTCTCCTAAGATTCAGCAGGTAAGCAGCACCCATGAAAGAGAAGCAGAGTCAAGATTTCAAATGAAAGATCTTTAGTCAGAATTATCATCCATTTCTTGGAGGGATATAGTTGTCCCAATTTTCAAATTTTATGTATCTCATTGCAAATCTTTGCTCAATATTTGTTTGGTTCTCATTTAAAAAGCTTCGCTCAATATTTGTATGGTTCTGTTTGGAAAAAGCTTCAATCAATATTTATATGGCTCTCTGTTTGGAAAAAGCTTTGATCAATATTTGTATGGTGCCCTATTGGGTAAAGTTTATAAAATGAATGTAGCAATGTAAGAGAATACCAACAAGTTTTTCTTTGCACACAAATGCTCTCAAATTCAAGCATGAATTGGAATGAACTGTGTCTGCAAGAATACTCAGCCACAACGTGACTCATTTTAGTCAGACTCAGAATTAAATTAAATGGGCTTGCTGTACTAGAGGTGACAAAGTACAGCAGACTTTCTCCAGCATTCATTTCCAATTGTAACAAAACACTTTCTGGAAAGATCATCTTAAGAACAACAGTTTTTCCTTAAGTAGATAGTTAAGTTGAAAAAGCAAAACCAAAAGGCAAAATAATCCGCAAGCAACATTTTAAATTGATTATACATTTTCTGCTTTAATTTTTGATAAATTGCAATAAACAAAGCATTTTATGTTGCATTATTTTTCTTTAAAACATTAGATTTGTTATGCAAGGAAAGCTAATACTAATTTCTCAGGATGACGTTATTGCATTATATTTAGCTTACATATATATTTCTTTTGTATAAGAAAATAGGTTTAATGTTTCAGGCAAGATGCTAACATGAGATTTTCCAACATTTATTATTTATTAGCCATAACAAGGCTGAGGCCTTGACCAGATTTTTAGCCCACACCAAAGAAAGGACTGGCAAATAATGAATGTTGTCCCATTGTCTCAGAAGAGAAATCAGGCTAATCCTGGTAAGGATAGACTAATGTGTGTCATTTCAGTGATAGGGAAGCTAATGCAGAGGATTCTTAAGGGTATGATTTTTGTGCATTTGGAGGACATTGCTTAATTAGGAACAGTCAGCAAGGCTTTGTGTGAAGCAAGTCCTGTTTTACTAACTTGACAGACTTTTGGATGAAGTGACAAAGGTGAGTGATGAAGGTAAAGCTGTGAATGTTGTCCACATGGATTTTAGTGAGGCCCTCATGACAGGCTTATTCAGAAGACTGAGGTACATGGGATTCAAGATGACTTGGTTATTTGGATTCGAAAGTGCTTGACCACAGAAGACAGAGTGTAATAGTCAATGGGACTTACTCTGGCTTGAGGTCTGTGACTAGAGGCCTTCTGCAGAGATCCTCTAAACGGGTTGGATGGGTGAGTAGTTTAGTTTGGTGATGATACAAAGATTGGCGGCACTGTGGATAGTGTGTAAGATTGTCGGAGGATACAACAGGACATAAATCAGTTGCAGATGTGGCTGAAGAAAAGCAGATGGAGTTTAATCTGGACAAGTGTGAACCACAGTGAACTATTAATGTTGCTGTGCTTGTTCCTCTTCATGCCTTGTGGTGCAGCTGACAGTAACCTTGCTGCCTCTTTAGCATTTGTCTGTTTTTTACAAGGCCAAGTTGCTAATTCAATACTCAACCCAGCACGGATGGAAAGCGTGCAAGGAGCTGGCCAGATTCGAACCTTGAAATCTGCTGTGGATGAACTACATCAACGACCAACACTTATATTAATGGCAACACCCTTAAGAGTGTTGATGTACCGAGGGATCTAGGGGTCAAAGTCTACAGCTCCTTAAATAAATTTATAAGATTGAGAGGCATAGATAGATAGTCCATATCTTATCTCACCCCAGAGTTGAAAAGTCTAATACCTGAAGGCATGCATTAAAGTAAGAGGAAACAAGTTCAAAGATGATGTAGGGGCAAGTTTTTCTAAGACAGCAGTGGGTGTCTGGAATGTGCGGCCAGGGGTGATAATGTGTGAAAATACGATAGGAGGCATTTAAGATCTCTTAGATAGGCAGATGAATATGCTTAAGAGCAATATGGACACGTTTAAGTAGAATGGACTTGTTCTATGTTCTTTGTTCTATTAAGAGCAGGTGATTCTCTGCTGCCCAGTGTTAAGATATTTGGTATGAAATCACTGCACAGAAATTTATATATTGCAATCATAGAGTCATACATGGAGCTTAGAAAAATAGAGGACTATGGGTAATCCTAGGTAATTTCTGAAGTAAGTACATATTCGGCACAACATTGTGGGCCGAAGGGCCTGTATTACACTGAAGGTCTTCTTTGTTTCCACTACTGGACACAGTATAGTAATAATCATAGTTATACGTCGGAGTTCAGTTTCACAAGGCCTATTACATTGTATTACTTGAGTAACAATTGGTGTCTACAGATTAACATTTCAAAACTAAGATCTTTAGAACGACTAAACATTTGACTATCGTAAAGATTAATACATTAAAAACAAAATATTGGGCCAGACCCCACTTGTACAAACCTATTTTTTCCACACAAGCAGGAAGCAGGACATCTCTCTGTATGTCTTCCAGGATCTCCAATCTCAGACATTTCCTAATCTAGGATAAACCTGACACCATTTTACTGAATTTCCTATAAAGCTGTTTGCTATTAATCTTATTGTTGACATTTATTAAAAAAAAATTTTTTTTAAATTATCTTAGTGGGTGAAGTAGATTCCTTTCCGTTATTTTAATCTTTTAAATGAGCACTTCTGCCAAAAGCTTATCAAAACCTCAGCTACTGGCTTTATTTGAAATGTAGTAGGGTAATGAATGTCCTACGGATGAGTATCATGTTAATCATGCTGATGCTCAAAGTTAACTCTAACTCCTTTTGGTCTCTGTTGGCAATTTTAAAATTTCATTCAGCTGCAATTGCAATTGGTTAATGAATAATGTTCAAAATATGTCATTAGTTGTGTTGCCAATAATCTGCATAGAACAAAAAGCCTTAGTTTAAATCTAAAAATGTCTGGCCTTTATAAAAATCAAGATTTTCTCTATCCAATATATACACTTTCCTAACCTCTGCATCCAATCCACAAAAATTAAGTTTTGTCCCAGTCCCAAACTAAATAACTCCAAAATAGTATTTTGTTTCAGAATCATCAGACTTAACACAATGGCCCAATATTGTGGAGCAATTGCCAAGCACTGTCAGTTTGATACAAAATAATTTTAATGTTAACAAACTGTGATCTTTCCAGCTTCCCTGGGAACTAGCTCTGCCCACAAAAGGTATAACAGCAGGTGAAGCTGCCCAACCCAACTTGCCAAATGTCAAGCTGTCAAATATTGTTACTTAATCAGGGCTGCTAGAAGAAACAATTGCAACAATAACAATTGTTATCTCTTATAAACATTAGATAGTTGCTGGAAGTCAAGAGTAACACACACAAACCCTGATGAAAAATCTCCTCCTAAGATATCAACTTCCTCTCCAACGAGGCTGTTGAGTTCCTCCAGCATTTTATGGGTGTTATCTCTTACGTTTGAAATACGATGATGCAACCAGAGTACTTCACGGAAAAGAAACCTACAGAAGGTAACTGACTGAAGGTCTCATCTCAAAATGTATGATGTGGGTAATCTGGTTCCACATAATTTCCTTCCTCTTTACAAAACTGGAGCAACCAATTTGATCAAATGTAAACAATCAATGTGGATGCAAGATGCAACAGATTTTCTCCTCCTCTTTGCTCACCGCCCAAGCTAAATGTCTCCCCTTTAAGAAATCAGTATAGGATAAGTGACCTTTGGAGGGATTTCCTGGCATAAGGAATCCAAATGAAAAACTCACCGAGAATATTCGAGCTGCCCCATGGCAAAGATACACTCACTGATAGGCAGGACTATAGTTTCAGTAGCACTGCCACAATAAATCACCATTAAAGCAAATCAAGAACTAATTAATTTTTTAAAAAGCAAAATTAACTAACAATTGTTCCACACAAGTGCTCTATTTTTGAATTAGCCTTTGACAGACTTTATTTGAAAAGAACAATGAGCCATTCTCCTCAGAGCTAAACATTTAATTCACAGCCAAATTGGTTCAGTATGTAATTTCATCCTGCAGTGATGTGTTTTTTAAATAAAGTAGCCAAATGCATCAATGAACTGACCACAGTTTGTTTATCCACAAAACATGTCAGACCAAAACCTTAAATACGCTGGGCTCTTAACTCTCACACTGCTGATTCTTGGCAATGCATATATACTACAATACATTAAAAGCATTAATTCCCTTTCTTTTGCAGTGACTTCATTTAATTTTATGTTGTAGCTAAATACAGACTGCATGAGCAAGGGGTGTTTTCCTTGATTTAAAAAATGGAAAAGAAGCATTTTAGCAATATGGTATTTCCCAATGTTCCAGCACGACAAAACTTTTCAAAGCAATTTAGGATTTTTGTTTTGCTGCACCATACCCCACAGGAACCTCATTCTGAGCCACTGGAGATGTTTTGTGATGGATCACTACATTGATCATATATCGTGAAATCCCAACAAGTGCGAGCTTTTCACGTTCAAATTTAAGAATCAAGCAAGTGATTGAGCTCACATTTTCAAACTGCAGCGGTCTTTTGACATGTAAGCAGAAATACTCCATCTAATAAACTTTATTCAAATTCAGTCACATTTTCAAAACAGAAAATCGTGCATCATCTTTTGTCTTTGATCTCCAGCACTAAATTCTGAAACGTATACACAATTTGAAACCATGAACAATTATGGTATTTTACAAAGCATCCATACACCTTTGAAGAAAGCAGTGATTAGCCAAACAATTGATGTTTTTAGACATAACTGAACAGTTTTCAGCCTATCGACTGAGCAACTCTAATGTGCTGACAAGTGGAAATGCAGGAGGCTACAGATGATAGGGAAAGTGATAAGTAGATAACAGAGGGATGATGGACAGATGGAACTAGTTGGGGAAAGGTACAGGAGAATCAGAAGGCAGTGTATACGGGTGGTAGGCAGATGAAACCAGGCAGAGACGGGGAATGAAACTGGGTGATGGGTGGGGAAACAGGAGAGAAAAACCAACATGAGGAGTATGGATTATCTAAAATTGCCAAAATTCATTGTTTGTACCATTAGATTGGAGAATACCCAGACAGAATAGGAGGTGCTGGTATTTGTGTTTGGCTTCCGTTTGTGAGTGGAAAAAGCCAAGGACAAACAGTTGGGTGTGTGAATGGGAATGTGCGCTGAAATGTTATACAAGGGTCATGCAAAAGATCAGGATGGCCATTACAGACAGAGCATAGGTATTCTACAAAACATGCCCAATCTATGCTTGGAATCACCAACTTAGAGGTTTCTGCTTTTATTGATATAAATTGGAGCTCACAGTTCCACACCATAACCATCATGGCAGTGTATGTACCAGTAAAACTTAGATCACATCCCAATACTCGACTGACAATGGGAAATTTAATTGGTATTTTTAACCTCTCACTTTGCCAGTCTGAGGCACCCACCAGCTTCAAGCAGGCTTTGATTATACATGTGCCAAAGAAGAACGTGGTAACCTGCCTCAATGACTATCATTTAGTAGCACTTACATCCACTGTGATGAAGTTGGTGATAAAACATATCAACTCCTGATGAGTTGGATCTTCTCCAAATTGCCTATCTGCACAACATGTCCACAACAGATGCCAAACCATTGGCTCTTCTCTCAGCCCTGAAACATCTGGGCAGCAAAGATGCATATCTCAGGAAGCTCTTTGTCAACTACAGTTCAGCATTCAATACCATCATCCCCCTCAAAACTAATCAATGAGACTTTGGCCTCAATACCTCCTTGTACAATTGGACCCCAGATAGTTTGGATTGGCAACAACATCTCTCAATCAGCAGAGATTGCACTTTCTGAGGAAACTTAAACAAGCATCACTCCTCACTAACATCTTAACTACATTCTACAGAGGCGTGGTTGAGATTGTGCTGACCTTTTGCATCACAACCTGGTACTCCAGCTGCAGTGCTGCCAACAAAAAAGCCTTGCAGAGGGTGGTTAGGGGAGCAGAGAAGGTTATTGGGGTCTCCCTACCTTCTGTCCAAGACCTCTTTCAGAGTCGATGCCTCCAGAAGACACGGTACATCATTAAAGACCCCTCACACCCTCTCCATGAACTGTCTGTTCTTCTGCCATCAGGCAAATGTTACAGAAGCATCAAAACTAAAACCACAAGGTTACTAAACTACTTCCTCCCACAGGCAGTAAGACTGCTAAATAGCTGCTCTACCTGACTCTACTTTAGACACTTATAACTTGATTTTAACCGACATGTGGCTATTGTGTTTTACTATTTATTGTTGTGTTTACTATTTCTTGCGTTTGTTATGTTATGATTGCACTTGCCCCTGGGAAACGCTGTCTCATTCTGCCCTGCAGAGCTGATGTATGGTTGGAATGACAATGAAGTTTTTGAATCTTAAAAGTATTTTTTGAATCTCCAATCTCTATCAGCACAGGTTCACCACAATGCTGTATGTTTAGTTCTTTGTTCAACTCACGTTATACTTATGACTACGAGGTTCAGCGCAGCCCCAATGCCATATTTTAAGTTTGCTGATGACACCAGGCATTGACTAAATCAAAGGTGGTGACGAATCAGCAGATAGGAGGGAGATTGAAAATCTGGCTGAGTGGCACAACAACATCCTCTTGCTCTTACTCAATGTCAGTAAGACCAAGGAGCTGATTATTGACTTCATGAGGAGGGAACTGCAGGTCATGAGCCAATTTCATCAAGGGCTCAGAAGTGGACAGTGTCAGCAACTTTAAATTTCTAGGTGTTATTGTCTTGGAATATCTATCCTGGTCCCAGCACATAAGTGCAACTGTGAAGAAAGCACAGCAGTGCCTCTACTTACTTAGAAGTCTATGTAGATTTGGCATGACATCTAAAACTTATAGATGTGTGGTGGACAGTGTATTGACTGGTTGCATCATGGCCTGGTATGGAAACACAAATGCCCTTGAATGGAAAATCCTACCAGAAGTAGTGGATAAGGCCAAGTCCATCATGGGTAGAGCCTTCCCCACAATTAAGCATATCTACACAGAGCGCTGTCACAGGAAAGCAGCACCCATCATCAGAGATCCCTAGCATCCAGGATGTGCTCTCTTCTTGATACTGCCATCAGTTAGAAGGTACAGGAGCCTCATAGGACTTGCACTGACAGGTTCAGGAACAGTTATTACCCCTCAACCATCAGGCTCTTGAATCAGTGGGGATAACTTCCCTCAGCTTCACTCGCCCCATCACTGAACTGTTCCCACAACCTATGGACTCACTTCCAAGGACTCTTCATCTCATGCTCTCAATATTTACTGCTTGCTTGCTTGCTCGCTCGCTCTCTTGCTCATTCATTCATTCATTATTAATTCTTTTGCTTTTCTTTTGTATTTGTACAGATTGTTATCTTTTGCACATTGGGTGTTTGTCCATCCTGCTGGGAGTGGTCTTTCATTGATTTTGTTTCTTGAATTTACTGTGCATGCCCACATAAAATAAATCTCAGGTATAAGGCTGCACATACAATTGCAAGAAAAAATTTGCAATTACCTGGTTTTCTGTGTTAATTTCTGTGTGTAAAATGTAGTCTGATCTTCATCTAAGTCACAATAATAGACAAATACAATCCATCTAAATTAATAACACACAAACAATTGCACTTTTCATGTCTTTACTGAACACTTTGTTTAATCTTTCACAGTCCAGGCTGGTAAAAATATATGAACCCTTGTATTTAATAACTGGTGGAACCTCCTTTTGCAGCAATAACCTTTACCAAACACTGAGACGTACAAACAAGCTCAATGAACTCAGCAGGTCAGCCAGCATCCATTGAAATAAGCAGTCAATGTTTCAGGCCGAGGCCCTTCGTCAGGACTGAAGAAGGAGGGGCAGATGAGGCAACATTTCACGTGAGTCTGTTGGGGTCATCTATTGCATCCGGTGCTCCCGGTGCGGCCTCCTCTACATCGGCGAATCCTGACGCAGATTGGGGGACCAGTTCGTCAAGCACCTCCGCTCCGTCCGCCACCCACTTCAACTCTGCTTCATATTCCCATTCGGATATGTCCATACATGGCCTCCTATACTGCCATGATGAGGCCAAACTCAGGTTGGAGGAGCAACACCTCATATACCGTCTGGGTAGTCTCCAGCCCCTTGGTATGAACATTGAATTCTCCAACTTACGGTAATCCCCTCCCTCTCCCTTCTACCTTCCCACTTTCACTCTACCTCCTCTTCTAGCTGCCTATCACCTCTCTCGCGATTCTGCTGCCTTCTACTATCCATAGTGCTTTCCCCTTTCATTCCTTCTTCACCTCTCCAGCCTATCCCCTCCCCCACCCCTTGATCTTTCCTCTGATTGGTTTTTCACCTGGCACCTGCCAGCCTTCTCCTTCCCACCCTCCCCCCACCTTCTTTATAGGGCCCCTGCCCTCTCCTTCTTCAGTCCTGACGAAGGGTCTTGGCCCGAAACATTGACTGCTCTTTTCAATGGATGCTGCCCAACCTGCTGAGTTCATCCAGCTTGTTTGTACATCTTGATTTGACCACAGCATCTGCAGTGTACTTTGTGCTTTCACCAAACATTTCCTGTCGCTACTAATCAGACTTGCACAATAGTGAAGAGGAATTTTAGACTATTCCTCCATACAGAACGGTTTCAGTTCATCAATATTCTGGGATACCTTGTATGAAGAGCCCGCTTCAGGTTATGCCACAGCATCTCAGTTGGGCTAAGGTCTGGAATCTTATGTACTTAAATAATAACTTTACTTTGAACTGGTCACCCTCAGAACTGAATGAAGGCTGCTCAGAAACTCAAGTGTGCTGAAACCATCATGGGCTATTTTCTCAATCCCATGCCCATATTAGAGGGGCTTTAGGCACCATATCTTACCTGACTTCTCTGAACACTGCACACTGGATTTATTAGGCTGTTGGCACTAAGAAATGCACACTCTGCACAACAGCAGTCTCATGCTTGGCCTGCTCTCTGTGGTCAAGATCACATTACCTCAAACTCAATGTTATGGAACTGTTCCAAGTGGTTGCAACAGAACTCTGTTGCCTCTCCAAAACTGCTACTGATCAGCACACCAGAGAGGTCACCCAGACATTGTATTTGCAAGGAAGTGCATGTATTTACTTTGATTTCAATAATAAACAAAATGGTATTGAGATTTAACAGCATGTCTCCCTTCACATAGTGTAGACAGCCACGAACTGCATGCATGTGCTGACAAGGGCTCCCATTAAGGACCCAAATGTTTTTATCAATAGTGTTCTGTCTCTAGAGGTGCAGTTCAGTTTGAATGCAGTTTGTTTTGTACAAATATCAACTACTGTTCATAACTTGTTTTTTTTTACATAATTTCCCGTGCAGGTTAATTTGGATTTTAACTTGAACCGAACATGGTAGAAAGACATCCATCTCCAGCACACTATTTACTCTTGAAACAGCAAAATCTGAGTCTTAAACGACCTTAATATTGGTACACATTCAATAGATATACTTTAGAGTAAGTATGCTCATTGCTCATCACTATTAAGCTATTGCTGTGTCACAAGTTCACTCTAGTCCATGTCATAGCTATAAGATGTTGCATGTGTGTTTAACTTGGATTGTGAGAATAATCAATTATGAAGTGGATGAGCTTAGAGCATGGATCAGTACTTGGAGCTATGATGCTGTGGCCATTATAGAGACCTGGATGGCTCAGGGGCAGGAATGGTAGAGTGCCAGGCTACAGATGTTTCAGAAAGGACAGGGAGGGAGGCAAAAGAGGTGGGGGCGTGGCACTGCTGATCAGAGATAGTCACACGGCTGCAGAAAAGGAGGAAGTCATGGAGGGATTGTCTACTGAGTCTCTGTGGGCGGGAAGTTAGAAATAAGAAGGAGTCAGTAACACTACTGGGTGTTTTTTATAGAACATACAATAGTAACAGGGACATTGAAGAGCAGATAAGGAGACAAATTCTGGAAAGGTGTAATAATAACAGGGTTGTCGTGGTGGGAGATTTTATATTGATTGGCATTTCCCTATGGCAAGGGGTTTAGATGGGGTGGAGTTTGTTAGGTGTGTTCAGGAAGGTTTCTTGACACAATATGTAGATGAGCCTACAAGAGGAAAGGCTGTACTTGATTTAGTATTGGGAAATGAACCTGGTCAGGTGTCAGATCTCTCAGTGGGAGAGCATTTTGGAGATAGTGATCACGATTCTATCTCCTTTACCACAGCATTGGAGAGGGACAGGAACAGACAAGTTAGGAAAGCGTTTAACTGGAGTAAGGGAAAATATGAGGCTATCTGGCAGGAACCTGGAAGCATAAATTAGGACAGATGTTCTCAGGGAAATGTATGGCAGTAATGTGGTAAATGTTCAGGGGATATTAGCGTGGGATTCTGCATAAATACGTTCCAATGAGACTGTGGTGTACAAAGGCTGTTGAAAATCTAGTCAAGAAAAAAAGAAAAGCTTACAAAAGGTTCAACAAACTAGGTAATGATAGAGATCTAGAAGATTATAAGGCTAGCAGGAAGGAGCTTAAGAATGAAATTAGGAGAGCCAGAAGGGACCATGAGAAGGCCTTAGTAGACAGGATTAAGGGAAACCCCAAGGCATAAGTGAAGAGCAAGAGGATAAGATATGAGAGAATAGGACCAATCAAGTGTGACAGTGGAAAAGTTATGGAACCGGAGAGATAGGAGAGGTATTTGATGAATACTTTGCTTCAGTATTCACTATGGAAAAGGATCTTGGCCATTGTAGGGATGACTTACAGCGGACCGAAAAGTTTGAGCATACAGACATTAAGGAAGAGGATATGCTGGAGCTTTTGGAAAGTACCAAGTTGGTTAAGTCACCAGGACCAGACAAGATGTGCCCCAGACTACTGTGGGAGGCAAGGGAGGAGATTTCTGAACTTCTGCCGATAATCTTTGGATCATCAATGGTGACGGGAGAGGTTCCGGAGGATTGGAAGGTTGCAGATGTTGTTCCCTTATTCAAGGTAGGGAGTAGAGATAGCCCAGGAAATTATAGACCAGTAAGCCTTACTTCAGTGGTTGATAAGCTGATGATAAAGATCCTGAGAGGCAGGATTTATGAACATTTGAAGAGGCAAAATAAGATTATGAATAGTCAGCATGGCTTTGTTTCAGTTAGTCCTGACAAAGGGTGTCAGCCCGAAACGTCGACAGTGCTTCTCCCTATAGATGCTGCTTGGCCTGCTGTGTTCCACCAGCATTTTGTGTGTGTTGATTGAATTTCCAGCATCTACAGATTTCCTCGTGTCATGCCTTAACAGCCCGATTGAATTTTTTGAGGATTTGACTAAACACATTGATGAAGGAAGAGCAGTAGATGTAGTGTATATAGATTTCAGCAAGGCATTTGATAAGGTACCCCATGCCATGCTAATTGAGAAAGTAGGGAGGCATGGGATCCAAAGGGACCTTGCTTTGTGGATCCAGAATTTGCATGCTCATAGAAGACAAGAGTGGTTGTAAATGGGTCATATTCTGCATGGAGGTCGGTAACCAGTGGTGTGCCTCAGTGATCTGTTCTGGGACCCCTTCTCTTTCTGACTTTAATAAATGTCCTGGATGAGGAAGTGGAGGGATGAGTTAGTAAATTTGCTGATGACACAATGGTTGGGGGTGTTGTGGATAGTGTGGAGGGCTGTCAGAGGTTACAGCAGGACATCGATAAGATGCAACACTGGGCTGAGAAGTGGCAGATGGAGTTCAACCCAGGTAAGTGTGAGGTGGTTCATTTTGGTAGGTCAAATATGATGGCAGAATATAGTATTAATGGTAAGACTCTTGGCAGTGTGGAGGATCAGAGGGATCTTGGGGTTCGAGTCCATAGGTCACTCAAAGCTACTAAATAGGTTGACTCTGTGGTTAAGAAGGCATATGGTACATTGGCCTTCATCAACCGTGAGACTGAGTTTAGTAGCTGAGAAGTAATGTTGCAGCTATATAGGAGCCTGATCAGACCCCACTTGGGAGTACTGTGCTCAGTTCTGGTAACCTCACTACAGGAAGGATGTGGAAACTATTGAAAGGGTGCAGAGGAGATTTACAAGGATGTTGCCTGGATTGGGGAGCATGCCTTATGAGAATAGGTTGAGTGAACTTGGCCTTTTCTCCTTGGAGCGGCAGAGGATGAGAGGTGACCTGATAGAGGTTTATAAGATGATGGGAGGCATTGATTCATGTGGATAGTCAGAGGCTTTTTCCCAGGGCTGAAATGGCTATCACAAGAGGGCTCAGTTTTAAGGTGCTTGGAAGTAGGTATAGAGGAGATGATAGGGGCAAATTTTTTACCCAGAGAGTGGTGAGTGCATGGAATGGGCTGACAGTGATGGTGGTGGAGGTGGATATAATAGGGTCTTTTAAGAGACTCCGGGATAGGTACATGAAGCTTAGAAAATTAGAGGGCTATGGGTAACCCTGGGTAATTTCTAAAGTAAATACATGTATGGCACAGCATTGTGGGCTGAAGGGCTTGTATTGTGTGCAGGTTTTCTATGTTTCTATATGTTTTACTTAACTTTCTGCAGTTTCATAAGCTTTTCTCATTAAAAACCCTGAAGAAAACTTCCAGCTGGGGTGATATTTAATAAGATGTTTAACTCCTTGCCTAGCTTTATACACAATGCACTGCAAGAACAGTACAGGGAGCTGTCTTCGAAGGCATTGCCCATGGACTGGAGTCGCGTCTGAATGCTGTACACGACAATGTCAGCTTCAAATGTCAGCAACCTTGATCACCAAAACCTGGAAATCAGGTCAGAACATGGTGTATCAATTGCACCTTTGCAACGCTCACGCAAAACCACCATTAGTGTACTGTAGCATGAATGCACACCATAGCTGAAGTGGCAAGAATGACAGCAGTATAAGCTCACACAGACGTGGAGAAAGCACATACAGACATAACGAAAACTCATGTAGAAGTTGCATTGGGTGCCTTCCAGGAGGAGCGTGAAGTACAGGCAAAGGTACATGAAGCAGCAGCTGAGTTAGGCGCAAACACGAGAAAACCTGCAGATGCTGGAAATTCAAGCAACACACACAAAACTTTGTTAGTCCTGACAAAGGGTCTCGGCCCGAAACGTCGACTGTACTTCTTCCAAAAGATGCTGCCTGGCCTGCTGTGTTCCACCAGTGTTTTGTGTGTGTAGCTGACTTAGACATTGATGATCATCTCTCTAGGAACCTGACTGAAGAGCCAACCATTGGTACAAGCCCTCTAATATGACATGGTTGCTTAACAGGGGATGAAATCAAAGCAGAAGACCAAGAAAGGAACCAGCTTCCTGTTGTGCTTCACACCAAGTCGTTTCCCAGTCCTCCTCCTGAACTTTCATCCTCTGCTCAGATTCAAACCCGAAAGAAAGAGGAACCCTCATTGAAGGAACAAATTGAGAAGTGCCCGAAGTCATCCAACTTGGAAACACGTGGGAGTTCACCACTTAATAAGAGTAGACAAGGGCTGAAAAATGCACCAAGTGCATCAGTTACTCATCTTTCAACACGAACCACTGTAGAACCAACTGCACAGCTCTCACTTGCTGCATCAGCACATTTAAGACTAATGTCCTGAAGAATGGGCACCCAAGTCATTTCAGACCCTGGGAGAGTAGTACCTATATGAAAGATTGTAGAAGTAGCCAAGGACAGCCTTTGCAGTGTTTGGCACATTTGTAAGCAACTACTCAATGCAGAATTACTGAGTTAAGCAAAGCTTAGAATCCTTGTTGTTCAAAGGCAGGGGTATGCAAAGTAAGTGCAGTGCATCACTAAGCAGAAACCTCTCCCAATCCAAAGATAGCTCAGTGAACTTTGTTCCTTTCTTGACTCTGAGGGACTACAGTGAGTTGGAAAATGTACTAAGGGAGCACAACACACTTCAGAGGTAACTCACTCATTCACCATTCTGGGTGAGCACTGTGCTACTTTATACTTCCACGTCTACTCACAACAGTGAGAGAGCCACACAAACATTAGGACAATAATGAAAATTGCCATTGGTATATTTGTGATGCAATTCCATTGTTTGAATGAGTTTGGGGCACACTATGGAAAGGGTAAGCAGCTTCAAGTTCCTCACCATCAACATCTCAGAGGAGCTATAATGGGCCCGACACATTGATGTAATTACAAAGACGACACACTAGTGGCTCTACTTTAATATGAACTTGAGGAGATTTGGTATGTCACTGAAGATTCTTGCGAATTTCTATAGATGTATTGTAGAAAGCATTTTGACTGGATGTATCACCTCCTGATATGAAGGCTCCAATGTACAGGATTGAATGAGACCGCAGAATGTTGTAAACTCAGCCAGCTCCATCACAGACACAACCCTCCCACCAATGGGGACATCTTCAGGAGGCAGTGCCTCATGAAGGTGGCATCACCTTCACCATCCAGAACGTCTGCTTCGCATTACTATCATCAGGGAGGACGTATAGGAGCCAGAACACCCACTCTCAATGTTTTAGGAACAGCTTCTTCCCCTCTGCCATTAGATTTCTAACTAGTTCATGAAAACCACCATGTTATTCTTCTTTTGCGCTATTATTGTAACATAGTAACTTCTATACTTGGCACTGTATTGCTGCTGCAAAACAACAAATTTCATGGCATATACCAGTGATAACAAATCTGATTATGATTCTGAGAAACAGAAACTGAGAGGCATGAAGCAAAACATGAAAAGCAGAAATATCAAGAAGAACAGGGGGATGAAAGCCGAACAGAGTGAATCCCTACTTCACGTCTCAACTGAAAGGAGGATAAAGGTCTTCTAACAGTTGCTTTTCCAAAGCACCTGCAAATTCATACAATAAGCAAGCCAAGTGACCCTTCCCATACTCCAATCATTACTAACAAAATACGCCAATAATTAGATAATGAAGCCCAGATGGCAGAAACATATTCCTCTCAACTAGTTTTGGAAGTTCAATTCTTTGGTTATAACCTGAACAAAACAAAATAATCCTTGCTCCAGTTATTTAAAAAGCTTTGTACGACATCACTATATTTCCTGATGAGTGGCATCTCATTCAAAACATTTGGACTGCTACTTAAAGTAGACATTACTATAAGGATCTTCACTCTGCAGGTATGCACAATGTTAATCACCTTCATGTTGTATGTAAGGACACAAAATTTCTTTTTGCATTTCTCTTCTACGCAGGAATCCTCATTCCTGGAGTAGCCTACTGTAGTCACCTTCTGCCAGGCTCATCTTATGGACCCTTGACTCTATGTGCCTTGATGTCCTGACACCTTTCTCTGATTACTGGACAGACTAAGTGAGATAATATCAAGAACAACTTAATTTCACCTGAAGCCAAAACAGGTGCACAGTCAGCCAATATCATCTCCCTCGCCCTACAATCATCTTTGGAACATCTGTATAAAAAGTCATCTATGTCGGACTCCTACTTATTGACAATAGCTTCGCCTTCAATATGATAATTCCAAAGAAACAATTTCATCTCCAAACTCCTAAGACTCTGGGCAACAACACCACTGTCACAATTATCCTCAACACTGGTGCCCTGCAAGGCTACATCTTTAGCCCCTTATTTTACTCCCTATACACTCATGACTGTGTGGCCAAATTCTGCTCGAACTCCATTTACAAGTTTGCAGATGACACCACCATTGTGGTCCAGATCTCAAATAAGAACAAGATGGAGTACAGCAAGGAGATAGAAGAGCCTAGTGGCATGGTGTCAAAAAAGAAACCTTTCCCTCAATGCCAATAAAACAAAGGAGCAGGTCATTGACTTAAGGAAGAAGGACAGTGTACGTGCCCCCTGTCTATATCAATGGTCCTGAGGTGGAGATGGTTGACAGCTTTAAGTTCCCAAGTGGAAATATTAACAACAATTTGTCCTGGTTCAGCCACAGGGACCGTATGACCAAGAAAGCACACTAGGACCTCTACTTCATCAGAAGGCTAAGGAAATATAGCATTACTCTAATTACTCACCATTTTTTAAACAGATGCACCATCGAAGATCCAGATGCATAACAGCTTGATATGGCAATTGCTTTGCCCAAGACTGCAAGAAATTGCAGAGTTGCAAATGTAGCTCACTCTATCAACAAAATCATGTTTTCCTGCACTGTCTGTCTATAATTCCTGCTGTCATGGGAAAGTAGGCAACATAATCAAGGATCTCTCCCACCCCAATTATTCCCTTCTTCCCCCTCCTGTTAGTCAGAAGATACAAACAGAGGCTCAAGAATAGCTTTCACCCCAGTGTTATAAAACTCTTCAATGACCTCTTATACAATAAAGATGAATGCCTGATCACTTGATCTACTTTGACATTGCCCATGCGCTTCATCCTTGTGGGTTAAGAAACTGTGTGGGTAAAAGGACCCTGATGGCAGTTATATACAGGCTTCCCAACAGTAGCTGAGATGTGGACCACAGATTACAATGGGAAATAGAAAAGGCATGTCAAAAAGGCAATGTTATGATAGCCATGGGAGAGTTCAACATGCACGTGGTTGGTAATGGATCTCAAGAGAGTGAGTTTGTTGAATGCCTTCGAGATGACTTTTTATAGCAGTTTGTTGTGGAGCCTACTAGGTGATCAGCAATACTGGATTGGGTATTATGTAATGAACCGGAGGTGGTTAGGGAGCTTAAGGTAAGAGAACCCTTAGGAGACAATGATCATAATATGATAGTGTTCAACTTGAAGTTTGATAGGGAGAAAGTAAAATCTGATGTAGCAGTACTTCAGTGGAGTAAAGGAAATTACAGTGTTATGAAAGAGGAGTTGGTCAAAGTAATTTGGAAGGAGATGCTAGCAGGGATGTCAGCAGAGCAGCAATGGCATAAAGAAGGCAAGACAGCGGCTATACTTTATGAGGAGTTTAAATTCTGACAGGCTGCATCACTGTCTGGTAGGGAGGGCCTACCACACAGGACCGAAAGAAGCTGCAGAAGAGTGTAAATCTTGGGCACTAGCCTACAAAGTACCCAGGACATATTTAGGGAGCGGTGTCTCAGAAAGGCCGCGTCTATTATTAATGACCTCCAGCACCCAGGACATGCCCTTTTCTCACTGTTACCATTAGGTAGGAGACACAGAAGCCTGAAGGCACACACTCAACAATTCAGGAACAGCTCTGTCAACCTCTGTCAACCGACTCCTAAATGGACATTGAAACTTTGGACAATACCTCAATTTTTTTAATATACTGTATTTCTGTTTTTGCACACATTTTAAAAAATCTATTCAATATATGTAATTGATTTGCTTGTTTATTTATTATTGTTTTATTTTGTTTATTATTATTAATTTTTTTCTCTCTCTGCTAGATTATGTACAGGCAGTTTCCAAGTTACATACAAGTGCCATTCCTGAGTCCGCCTTTAAGTCGGATTTGAACGTAAGTCAGAACAAGTACACCCGGTATTATTTAGCGTCAGTTAGTCAAACATTCGTCTTAGTATATAGTATATATTTTACCTTTCTATGCATATAAAACACTTAAGAAATGTATGTATTCCAATAATTAAACCACTGCATTGCTTAGAAATAATTGTAGCTTTCATCGGGGCAGGGCCTTTCACATGCTCCATTATTCTCAATTTATCTCCTTTAAAATTGTTCCAATCGTTGACTGACTGTAGCCCAACTCTTTTCCAATGACCGATGGCCTTTCACCTCTTTCCAAATGCTTTATTATTTCCACTTTATTTTCAATCGTGATTGCTTCCTGTCAATGGAACAGAGACACTGCAGGCGGCAGGTCCCAACCTGCACCGGCTCCTGAGGTCCGCTGGGTCCTAAGGACCACAGCACTGAATTCCCCGGGTGCTAAACTTCACCGCACTGAGACAGGTTAAATGGGACAAGTGCTGGGTTTGGGTATTTGATCCTCCACAATATTCCGCATGGGAATTTAAACTGGAGTTGGCACTGTTTTTGTTTACGAGGTCGAGTTGCGAGCTCAACATCAACCCAGCACAGATGGTATGGGAGTCACTGGATCGACATCAACCCGGCACTAAATCGAACTCAGGAACCTCCATTCTCTAGCCTGGTGCTGATCTGACTGCACCAACAGGTGACCGGAACTGGGGGGGGGGTCAGGGTGAATCTTCTTTCTTTCTTTTTCAATCTTTTTATAGGGTGAATCTTACGAAGAAAAATTTAAGCCAAATACAAAGTTAAACACTCAACACAGTGTCAATGGCAATGACTTAAAATGGCGGATGGCATCACAATCTGACTTAAAATGGTGGACGGCGTCCTCCTTCCTCGGTTCATAAGTCAGACGTTTGTAACTCGGGGACTGCCTGTATTGCATTGAACTGCTGCTGCTAAGTTAACAAATTTCACGTCACATGTTGATGATAATAAACCTGATTCTGATTCTGAGTTTCTAGGAAAAATGAGGAAGGTGCAGGATAGATGTATTCCAAAAATGAAGAAATAATCAAATAGCAAAATAGTACAACCTTGGCTGACAAGGAAAGTCAAAGCTAATGTAAAAGCAAAAGAGAGGGCATACAACAAAGCAAAATTCAGCCAGAAGATAGAGGATTGAGGATTTAAAAACCTACAGAGAGCAACTAAAAGAATCATTAGTTCAGAAAAGATGAAATATTAAAGCAAGTTAGGAAACACAATCAAAGTGGATAGTAAAAGCTTTTTCAATTATGTAAAAAAATAAGAGAGATGAGAGTGGATATAGAGCCACTGGAAAATGGGGTCAGAAAAATAACAACAGGGGCCAAGGAGATGGCAGATGAACTAAATGAGTAACTTGCATCATTCTTACTGTGGTAGACACTAGCAGTGTGCCAGATGTTGAAGGGTGTGAGGGAAAAGAATTGAGTGCAGTTACTATTACAAGGGAGACGGTGCTCAAAAAGCTGAGAGACCTAAGGGTTCATAGTCCAGATAAACTACACCCTAGAGTTCTGAAAGAGGTAGTAGAAGAGATTGTGGAGGCATTAGTAATGATCTTTCAAAAATGACTGGACTTTGGCATGGTGCCAGAGGACTAGAAAATTGCAAATGTCCACTCTTTTAAAAAGGAGGAAGGTAGCAGAAATGAAATTATAGACAAGTTAGCCTGACCTCAGTGGTTGGGAAGAAGTTGGAGTCAATTGTTAAGAATGAGATTCCTACCAAGTTAAGAGCCCATGGTATTACAGCAAAGTTACTGGCATGGTTAGAGCATTGGCTAATTGGTAGGAGGCGGTGAGTGGGAATAAAAGGATCTTTTTCTGGTTGGCTGCCAGAGCCTAGTGGTGTTATGCAGGGGTCGGTGTTGGGACCACTTCTTTTTATGCTATCATTGATCTAGATGATGGAATAGATGGCCTTATTGCCAAGTTTGCAGATGATACAAAGATTGGTGGAGGGGCAGATGGTGCTGAGGAAACAGGTATGCTGCATAAAGAATTAGACAGATTAGGAGAATGGGCAAAAAAATAGAAAATGAAATACAATGTTGGAAAATGTATGGTCATGCACTTTGGTAGAAGAAATAAATGTGCAGACTAATTTCTAAACGGGAAGAAAATCCAAAAATCGGAGATGCAAAGGGACTTAGGAGACCTTGTGGAGAACACCCTAAAGGTTAACTTGCAGGCTGAGTAGGTGGTGAGGAAGGCAAATGCAATGTTCACATTCTTTTCAAGAGGTTTAGAATACAAGAGCAGGGAGGCTTTAAAAGGCACTTGTGAGGTCTCACCTTGAGTACTGTGAACAGTTTTGGACTCTTCATTTAAGAAAAGATGTGCTAGCATTAGAGAGGGTTCAGAGGAGGTTCACAAGGATAATTCTGGGAATGAAAGGGTTATCATACAAGGAGCATTTGATGGCTTAGAGTCTGTACTTGCTGGAATTTGGAAGGATGAGGGGGATCTCACTGAAACCTTTCTAATGTTGAAAGGCCTAGACAGAGTAGATGTAGAAAGGATGTTTCCCATGGTGGGGTAGTCTTGGATAAGAGGGCACAGCCTCAGGGTAGAGGGGTGTCCATTTAAAACAGAAATGTGGAGAAATCTCTTTAGCTAGAGGGTGGTAAATTTGTGAATTATGTTACCACAGGCAGCTGTGGAGGCCAGGTAGTTGTGTGTATTTAAGGCAGAGCTTGATAGGTTCTTTCTTTCTTTTCTTTTTCAATCTTTCTATTGAATTTCATATATAAAAAGAAACATAGTATAATAATGAATAGGTTATAAATACATAAGACTTGAAATTGAATTAATAGTAGGATAACAATATCCTATTAAAATATCAACAGAAAAACATAGTACATTAGCAATCAAGTCTATAATAATTATATGAAAAAAATAAAACTAATCATCAAAAGAAAAAGAAAAAATTATAAAAATACAGGCAAAAAATATAAAAAAAATACTTAACTAAACTAACATGGGCAATAATAACAGTTTATTTGTATATGATAGTGCCAAAAACTCCGGAACTCCATACCTGAACAAGAATAAGTAAAGAGAAGGTCTGGAAAAGGCCAAATTAATTCATATGAAAATGTCGTATGAACGGTCCCCAAGTTTCTTCAAATTTAATTGATGAGTCAAAAATAGTGCTTCTAATTTTTTCCAAGCTCAGAAAAGAAATAGTTTGAGAAAACCACTGGAACGTGGTAGGAGGATTTACTTCTTTCCAATTTTGTAATATAGACCTTCTGGCCATTAATGTTACAAAAGCAATCATTCGTCTAATTGAAGGGGAAAAATGATTATCATCCTCATTTGGTATACCAGAAATTGCAGTAATAAAATGAGGTTGTAAATCGATATTCCAAATTGAGGAAATAGTAGCAAATATGTCCTTCCAATAGTTATGTAAAGTGGGACATGACCAAAACATGTGGGTCAATGAAGCCACATCTGAATGACATCTGTCACATTGAGGGTTAATATGAGAATAGAATCGAGCAAGCTTATCTTTAGACATATGAGCTCTATGTACAATTTTAAATTGTATTAAAGCATGTTTAGCACATATAGAAGAAGAATTAACCATTTGTAAAATTTTTTCCCATTTTTCTATTGATATATTATATTGAAGTTCTTTTTCCCATTCTTGTTTAATTCTACCTGATATTTCTGGTTGTATCTTCATAATCATATTATAAATAAAAGTCACTAATCCCTTCTGATAGGGATTTAAGGTAAAAATCATACCTAAAAGGTCCGTTGAAGTTGAATTGGGGAAGGATGGTAGAATTTTATGTAAAAAATTTCTAATTTGTAAATATCTAAAAAAGTTAGATTTAGGTAACTCAAATTTGTTAGAAAGTTGGTCGAAAGACATCAAACTACCTTCAAAGAAGAGATCACGAAAGCATTTTATACCTTTCCTTTTCCATATGCTAAAGACTTTATCTGTCAAAGAAGGTTTGAAAAAAAAATTAAGTAAAATAGGGCTATCAAGAACAAAGTTTTTCAGAGTAAAAAATTTACGAAATTGAAACCAAATTCGTAATGTATGTTTGACAACAGGGTTGGATATCTGTTTATTGAATTTAACTAAATCAGCAGAAAGAGAAGAACCCAGAACGGAAAATAGAGAATATCCCTGTGCCTCATTGCATTCTAAATTTACCCACTGTGGGCACAATGGTGAATCCAAATCTGATTTCCAATAAATTAAGTTATGAATATTATTCGCCCAATAGTAAAATCTAAAGTTAGGTAGAGCTAAACCACCATCTTTTTTAGATTTTTGTAATTGCCTTTTACTTAACCTAGGATTTTTATTTTGCCACACAAATGAAGAAATTTTTGAATCAATGTTATCAAAAAAAGATTAAGGAATAAAAATTGGTAAAGCTTGAAATAAATATAAAAATTTCGGTAGAATCATCATTTTAATAGCATTAATCCGACCAACTAATGATAAGGATAAGGGAGACCATCTTGTAGTAAGTTGTTGAATTTGATAAAGCATAGGTAGAAAATTCAATGTAAATAAATCTTTATATTTCTTAGTAATTTTTATACCTAAATAGATAAAGTTATCATCAACAACTTTAAATGGTGTCCTTTCATTCAATAAAGTTTGCGCGTTTAAAGGGAATAGATCACTCTTATCCAAGTTTAGTTTGTAACCAGAAAAACTACCAAATTGAGCCAATAAGGATAAAATAGCGGGAATAGACCTGTCAGGATCAGAAATATATAACAAGAAGTCATCAGCATAAAGTGATAACTTGTATAATTTCTCATTACGGGTAATACCAAAAATATTAGGAGATTCACGAATAGCAATGGCTAAAGGTTCTAATGCAATATTAAACAATAAAGGACTTAAGGGACAACCTTGTCTCATACCACGAGATAATTGAAAAAAAGATCTGTAGTTATTTGTAAGAACAGAAGCAACAGGTTTATGATATATTAGTTTGATCCATGATATAAAATTAGGACTAAAATTAAAATATCTCAAAGTGTTAAATAAGTATACCCATTCAACTCTATCAAAGGCTTTTTCAGCATCTAGTGAAATAACACATTCTGGAATTGTGGTGATGAAGTATAAATTATATTAATCAATTTTCTAATATTAAAAAAGGAATACCGATTCCTAATAAAACCAGTTTGCTCTTCTGTAATAATCTGTGATAATACCTTTTCTAACCTAATAGCTAAAATTTTTGTAAGAATCTTAGAATCTACATTTAATAGTGATATAGGCCGATAAGATGCACATAAAGTGGGATCCTTTTTTAAGAATTAGAGAAATAGTAGCTTCATAAAAAGACTGAGGTAATCTCTTCTTAACAAATGCATCATTAAAAATTTCACATAGCCAAGGGGAAAGCAAAGAAGAAAAAGTTTTTAAAAATTCTATAATATAACCATCAGGGCCAGGAGCTTTCCCTGAGTTCATTGATGAGATGGCCTCTCCTATTTCGGCCAGAGAGATAGGAGCATCAAACAAGCTGCGATCTTCATCTGTCAATTTGGGAATATTCAAATTGTTAAAAAAGTTATCCATCATGGACAGATCACCGTCAAATTCTGATTGATATAAAGATTTATAAAAACCTTGAAAGTGTTATTGATTTCTTTATGATCAGTAGTCAGATTGCCGTCTTGTTTACAAATTTTAATAATTTGTCGCTTAGTCAAAATAGTTCTTAATTGGTTAGCTAATAATTTACCAGTTCGATCACTATGGATATAAAATTGGGCCCTGGTCCTAATTAATTGATTCTCAATTGAAGAAGATAATAGTAAGCTATGCTCCATTTGAAGCTCAACTCTTTTCTTATAAAGTTCTTTGGTAGGAGTCACAGAATAAAT
Source organism: Hypanus sabinus (assembly GCF_030144855.1). Lineage (NCBI taxonomy): Eukaryota > Metazoa > Chordata > Chondrichthyes > Myliobatiformes > Dasyatidae > Hypanus > Hypanus sabinus. The sequence continues at coordinate 17,629,686 of NC_082718.1, forward strand.
CTTATCAATTTCTTTAATTTTATCCACTAATAAAGCAATATCTAAATATCTTTGTTTTCTTTTACCGACAGAATATGAGATAATTTGTCCACGGATAAAAGCCTTAAAAGAATCCCAAAGTATTCCTCTGTCAATCTCTTCTGTATAGTTTGTTGAGAAAAACAAGTCAATTTGCTGTTTTATGTAGGTGATGAATTCTGGATCTTGAAGCAAAGTAGCGTTAAGTCTCCAAGATCTAGTATTATTAGAAAAGTCCGAGATCTTGATAGATAACTTCAAAGGTGCATGATCCGAAATAGCAACAGAATCATATTTACAATCAATAACATCTGTTAATAAACGATGATCAATAAGAAAATAATCAATTCTAGAATAACTGTGATATACATGTGAAAAAAACGAAAATTCTTTATCTTTAGGGTTCAAAAACCACCAAATTTCAGTAATTCCTGAATCAACCATAAAAGAATTAATAAGTGTGGCTGATCTATTCGGAAGAATTCGAATAGGTTTAGATCTATCCATTGAAGGATTCAAACAACAATTGAAATCTCCACCCATTATCAACATATATTCATTTAGATTAGGAAGGGAAGTAAATAAACGTTTAAAAAATTCAGGGCAGTCAAAGTTTGGAGCATAAATATTAACTAGAACCACTTTTCGATTAAAAAGTGAACCAGTTATCACTAAAAATCTGCCCTGTGGATCAGAAATAATTTCATGATGTGTAAACGAAATTGAAGGATCTATAAAGATAGGCACACCCCTAATTTTGGCGGTAGAATTCGAGTGAAATTGTTGATCTTTCCAGAACCTAAAACAGCGTTGATTATCCTCCCTCCTAATATGGGTCTCCTGTGCAAAAATAATATTAGCATTTAGTCTATGGAATACTTTAAATATTTTTTTACGTTTAAACAGATGGTTTAAACCATTAGTATTCCAAGAGATAAAGTTAACAGACTTATCCATCATGCCAACATTAATTGTGTATATCATAAAAAGTTAAAAAGACACATAACCCATAAATCAGGAAGAAGGAAAAATGGTTCAGGAGCAACCGGAGAACATGACACCTCAACGATATTAATAATTTAAAGTCGGCCCATAAACTAAAAGCAAAAAAATAAAAAGCAAAAGTGTGAAAAAAGATCCCTACCCCCTCCCCCAACCCCATGGAAAAAAGCCAAGCGGCAGGCGCACAAACTAACACTAATATTAGCCCCATTTTCAAGATGGCGACTTCATGAAAAGAAAGAAAAGAGAAACTATATAACACCCAGATATAAATACAGGGTTGTAAACAAAAAGAGAATATATCAATCAAAATGAAAAAATAATATAAAAAAGCAAAAAATCATTAATAAAAAAAAGGATAACCATTGAAGTTTAAAATAGTGTAATATGCCTTTAAAAAAAATTCCATATTCAAATATAAGGAAATGACGTTTCAAAAACAAAGATTTATGGGAAGAAGAAACGACATTTTGAAAGAACCATATTACAAAATATAGATGTAAATTCACCAATCTCTTTTTTTTTAAAAAAAAAGGTTATCAAAATAGAATTAAAAAAGGGTTCAATAACCACTGCAATATATATATAAAAAAAAAGGTTCAAAAATTCAAAACATTCGTCCCATTCTCAAATACAGGCAAATAAACGCTTACGGAAAGCAAAGTCTTATGGGAAGAAGAAACGACATCTTAAAAAATAAATCATTATTACAAAATCTTAACATGTATATCTAATCCAAAGGGGAGAAAAAATTAATGAAGAAAAAAGACATTATAGTAAAGTTAAAAAAGCATCTGTAAATCATGATAATAATAAAAAAAAAACAGGTCTACAGACCCAAATAGAAAGCTATACCACAGCTTCATAAGTTAAAGCTTAAAACGAAATGGCGTCTTCTCTCCAAACGTTCTTCCACATAACACATAGTTCAAGTTGGACTAGAAGAGCGATATTCTCCAACGAATTTCTTCGCTTCTTCCGGAGTATTAAAGAAACGCTGACTGTTGTCGCTCAATGTAATTCTGAGATTCGCTGGGTATCTTAAAGCTTGTTTAAGTCCAATCGAATGAACCTCCGCCATCACCGGTTTAAAAGCAATTCTCGCCCTCATTACCTCGAATGAATAGTCCTCCACAATACGAAACTTGTTGTTTTTGTGAGAAATCATACCTTTCTGACGAGCTAATCGAATTAAAAGCTCTTTCTCCCGAGGATAATGGAGACGAACGATAACAGCTCGTGGCTTGTCTTTCGCGGCCGAAAATCTCGAAACTCTGTGGGCACGATCAACAGTAGGTTTAACCCGCAAAGCGTCCTCACCAAAAATTTCCCACAATAAGTTAGAGAAATATTCAGTTAAGTCACCAGACTCGAGATTTTCGGGAAATCCAATAATACGCAAATTCTGTCTGCGAGACCGGTTTTCAAGATCGGTGATTTTAAACTTATACTGCTCCACTATTTTAGCGGTCGATCGTACCTTCTCCTCCAAAGTTTCGATTGTGCGTATTTTTTCACAAATTATCTTGTCAAGAGCCGCAAACTTTTCTTCATGGCGTTCAATAACTGCTGCCTGCGATTGAAGCTTGATATCAAATGATTTAACGACTTCTTCAAGCTCCGATATTTTCGCAGTAAGTTTGTTTTCCAGACTTGCAAGTTTAGTATCCAGTTTAGTATCCAGAAGACTGGAGATTGCATCGAGAGTTATAGGGTCTTTAGACGATTTCTTAGGTGCAAACATTTTAAGTTTGAAAAAATTAAATCGTGTTATTTTTAAAAAGAAAAATAAATCATAAATATCAACCCATATGATTAAGTACGAAAAGATTTGATTAAAGGGTGATTATAGCTTAAAAAATGAAGGGCGCCTAAAAGGCAGATGTCTACGTCGCCATCTTGAAACTCCACCCCCCGATAGGTTCTTGATTGGACATGTCATCAAAGGTTACAGGGAGAAGGCTGGGAAGTGGGGCTGAGGAGGAGAAAAAGGATTAAGAGAAGACTCGATGGGCCAAATGGCCTAATTCTGCTATGTCTTATGGTCTTTATTTTAATTCCTGCACTATAATTTCTCTGTAACTATAACATCAGTTTTAATTTTCCTGCATTTGTACTATCTTAAAGTCACATGCATGGCATAATCTGTTTAATAACGTACAAACAAAAGCTGTTGATGCTATCTCAGTACGTGACAATAACAAAGAAATTATCATCTTTATTTTAGTCCCTGCTTGTGGGTGTACTGAACTTCCATGCCATTTCACATTGCATTTCAGGCAATTTCATCATTTTTGAATGACTATCTGAAATACTGTTCTAACATATCAAAAAATGATGCAATACCTTTTTCCATGCGTAGGTTATTCCTTAACTGTACTCCCAGTGGTGGAGGTCTTTTTTTTCTCTTACAGACTAGTGTCATATATAAAGGGACTTTACAATTAACATGCTAAAGAACTGTTCAAAGTTTGTAAGAAAGAGTTACTTGACTGCTTCCTTTAATGAATTTAGCAATGATTATCAAATCTCAGTTCCAGAGGTTTTGTAACAGGAAGTTCTAATGATAATAAGAAAAACAGCCTGCACATATTGTTTTGTGCAGCCAAATCTTGTATTCCAACTATGTGACTACACACTAGTTAATTAACCCAGCATTAAATTTCAAATATTAATGTTCATGGTTTCAAATAGAAGGCTATTAAGAAAAATTGTAATCTGCAGTAAACTCTAAAATATATAACATAATTTATGCTTATAGAATTCTTGATTTACATGAAGTAAAACATCAGAGAAGTTCCCATTGTCTGTTCAAAATGGTTACTGCTAACATAAAATTCTTACCGTGAATGTTTCCAAGTTCGATATTCCCAATGGAAGAAGACAGATGTGAAGACTTGGCGTAAATGTACTTTGTTTTTAATGCACCATCAGTAGTGGAAATATTCATGTCTGTTCCTTGAAGTTTTTCGATTTCCACAAACTGGAAAAAATATAAAAGGTTTGGAAAGATAAGAACACATTCTATAAGAACATAATCATTAATTCCTTATTATTAAGCAATTTTTAAAAAACATAATTTTACTCTTACTGCCATAAATACTATTGCAATATGCAATGCCAGGTTAAGAATAAAATAGAATAGAATGCATTTGAAGACTAACTGGTTCGTGAAATGTAAAATGCAGACTAAAATCCCTTAATTCTGTATAGAAAGATAATTTTCATATAGTTACTAAAAACAATGAATGAGTCACCCTTCATTCCTCTGAATTCCAGTGAATACAGGCCCAGAGCCATCAAATGGTCTTCCTCCAACAAGCTGTTCAAACCTGGAATCATTTTCGTGAACCACCTTTGAACCCTCTCCAGTTTCAGCACATCCTTTCTGAGACAACATGCCCAAACGGGCTCACAATACTCCAAGTGAGGCCTCACCAGTGCCTTATAAAGTCTCAACATTACATTCTTGCTTTTATACTTGAGTCCTCTTGAAATGAATGCTAACATCACATTTGCCTTCCTCACCTGAAAATTAACCTTTAGGGAATCCTACAAAAGCACTCTACAGTCTTTTTGTGCTTCAGTTTTTTGTATTTTCTCTCCATTTAGAAAATATTAACCCTTTCATTTCTTCTACTAAAGTGCAAAACCATACACTTTCCAACACTGTATTCCATCTGACACTTCTTTGCCCATTCTCCTAATATGTCTAGGTCCATCTGTAGCCTCTCTACATTCCCAAAATTACCTAATCCTCCACTTATCTTCATATCATCTGCAAACTTTGCAACAAAGCCATCAATTCCATCATCCAAATTATTACCATATAACTTCAAAATAATTGGTCTCAACACGGACCCCTGTGGAACACCACTGGTCACCAGCAACCAACCAGAAAAAGGCTCACTTTATTCCTACCCTTTGCCTCCTGCCAATCAGCCACAGCTTTATCCAAATTAGAATCTTCCTGTAATACCATGGGTTTGTAGCTTGTTAAGCAGCCCCATGTGTGGCACCTTCTGAAAATCCAAATACACAATATCAACCAATTCTCCTTTGTCTATCCCACTTGTTATTTTTTTCAAAGAATTCCAACAGATTTCTCAGGCAAGATTTTTACTTGAGGAAACCATGCTGACTATAGCCCATTTTATCATGATCCTCCAAGTATCCCATAACCAAAATTTTAACAATCAACTCCAATATCTTACCAACCACTGAGATCAGACCAACTTGCCAATAATTTCCTTTCTTCTGCCTCTCTCCCTTCTTGAAGAGTGGAGTGACACTGGCAATTTTCCAGAACCATTCCAGAATCTAGTGATTCTTGAAAGATCATTACTAATACCGCCACAATCTCTCCAGTTACCTCTTTCAGAATCCTGGGTGTACACCATCTGGTCCAGTTGACTAATCTGCCTTCAGACCTTTCAATTTTCCAAGAACTTTCTCTCTAGTAATGATAACTTCTCACATTTCATGAGTCCTGACACCTGGAACTTCCATCATACTGCTAGTGTCTTCCACAGTGATGTAAAATACTTATTCAGTTTGTCCGCCATTTCCTTGACCCCCTATTAGCATCGTTCTCCAGTGGTCCAATATACACTCTCTTTTACACTTAATGTATCTGAAGAATCTTTTGGTATCCTCTGTAATATTATTGGCTAGCTTACTTTAATCATTAAGAAGGTAAAGACTGAATACATCTCTAGTTGCCTTCTGTTGGCACTTGAGATCTTCCCAATCCTCTAACTGCCCACTAATTTTGCCCAATTATACACCCTCTCTTTGGCTTTTATATAGGCTTTGACTTCTCGTTAGCCAGGAATGTGTCATCTTACCTTTAGAATACTTCTTCCTCTTTGGGATGTGTATATCCTGTGCCTTCTAAATTGCTTCCAGGAATTTCAGCCATTGGTGCTCTGCCACAATCCCTGTTAGTGTTCTTTCCCAATTAATTCTCCCTCGTATCTCTGTAATTCCCTTTACTCCACTGTAATACTGATACATCTGACTTTATCTTCTCCTTCTCAAATTTCAGGATGAATTTGATCATATTATGATTACTTGCCCCTAAGGGTTCTTTTACCTGAAGCTCTCGAATCAATTCCGGATCATTGCACAACACCCAATCCAGAACAGCTGATCCCCTGGTGGGCTCAATCACGAGCTGCTCTAAAAAGCCATCTTGTCGGCACTCTAGTAATTCCCCCTCCTGGAATTCCTTACCAACCAGGTTTTCCAAATCTATCTGCATATTGAAATCCTCCATGACTATTGCAAAACTGTTCTTTTGGCATGTATTTTGTACCTCCCCCTGTAATTTGTAGACCACATCCTTGCTACTGTTTGGAGGGATCTGAATGTAACTCCCATGAGGGTCTTTTTACCCTTGCACTTCCTTAGTTCTATCCACAATGATTCAACACCTTCTGACCCTATGTCACCTCTTTCTAATTATTTGATTTCATTTTTTACCAATAGAGTAATGCCACCCATTTTGCTTTCCTGCCTGTCCTTTCATTATAATGTGTATTCTTGGACATTAAGCTCCCAGCTATAATCTTCTTTCAGCCATGATTCAGAGATGCCTACATCATCATACATGCCAATCTGCTTCAAGTTCATCTATCTTATTCCATATACTGCGTGCATTCAAATATAATACTTTCAGTCCTGCATTCACCTTTTAATTTTGTCCACCTTTTACGTTGCAACTCATCCTGTTGACTGCTATTTTGTCCCACCTTCAGCCTCTCCTTGCTAGGAATCTCACTACACATTGCTTCAATTTGTAAGCCAACTATCTCACCTTTACCACTATCACTCCAGTTCCCAGCCCCCTGCCAAATTTGTTTAAATCCACCCAAGCAACTCTAGCCAACCTGCCTGCAAGGATTTTGGACCTCCTTGGGTTCAGGTGTAACCCATCCCTTTTGTACAGGTCATACCTTCCCCAGAATAGATCCCAATGATCCATAAATCTGAACATCTGTCCCCTGCACCAGATCCTCAGCCACGTGTTCACTTGCCAAATCATTCTTCCATTCTTATCCTCACTGGCACACGACACAGGCAACAAACCAGAGATTACTGCATTGGAGGTCTTGTTTCTCAGCTTTCTACATAGCTCTCTAAAATCTCCCTTCAGGACCTCCTCACCTTGTCTACCTATGTCATTGGTGCCAATATGCACTAAGACTTCTGGCTGCTCACCCTCGCCCTTGAGAATGCCATGGCCCTGACCCAAGACATCCCTGACCCTGGCAGCAGGGAAACACATTCCATCTAGATGTTTCCCTTCTGCCCACAGACCTCATCTCTGTACCTCTGACTAAGGATTCACCTATTAAAACTGCAGTCCTCTTCACCTTTCTGCTGTGCCGAGCAACAGCACCAGACTCAGTGTTAGAGACCCAGTCACTGTGGCTCCCCCGGTAGGTTGTCCCTCTCAATAGTATCCAAAGTTGTATACTTATTATTGAGGGAAACAGCTACGGGTATACTCTGCATTGGCTGTGCATTTCCCCTCCTTCTCCTGACAGTCACTCAGCTTGAGAGTAAACTGGGAGCAAGTTCTGAGTCTTTCTTTTAATAGACAAGTGAAGAGAAGACTGATTACCAAAAGGAAAGGTTAATTTTTTTTAAAAAAAAGGTATCCAATTTGCATGCAATTACTTAGAGCATTAAGATGAATGAGTAATCTGGAGTCCAGTATATGGTCATGCTATTGTGGAATGAAAGATTATTTCCCTTCGATGGGAAATAAGCTACTTTAGTTGCATGGCTTATTTTTGGTAGGAATCAAAATATATTAGGCATCCCTCCAAAGACAACTCTGGAATTAATCCTTGACTTATTTTCAGATTTAAAAAAAAATGAGTCTTTAGTCTGGAATGGAATGTTTATCCTACAGATGATTTATTATCTATTCTCAATCTACTGTGAAAACGATAAAAGTTAATGAATAGAAAGGAATTAAATTTAACTTACACCTTTACTGTTGGTCTGTATATCTACATTTCCATGGATTGTTCCTAGACAGATTATGTTTCCACCTCTACTTTGCACTTTGACTTTATGGGCCTGAATAGCACAATAAACAAAAAGACAATTACGCTTTGTTTCAACCAAGAATAAAACTTTGAATATCTATTAGCAATCCTAATACAATATCACAAATTAATATCCATGATGATTTCAAAAGAGAGCAAAAATTGTGAAGTAGTATACTCGGGCTCATTGTCCATTAGAAACCGGATGGCAGAGGGGAAGAAGCTGTTTCTAAAATGTTGAGTGTGTGTCTTCAGGCTCTTACACCTTCTCTCTGTGGTAGAAATGAGAAGAGAGCATGTTCAGGGAGGTGGGTGCCCTTTCGAAGCATCTGTCTTTGAAGATGTCCTCAATGGTGGGGAGTCTAGTGCCCATGATATTGAATTGGCTGAGTTTACAACCCTCTGCATCCTTTTCTGATCCTGTGCAGTTGCCCCCTCGATACTAGATGGTGACACAACCATAATACTCTCCATGGTACATCTGTACAAATATGCTAGACATACCAAATCTCCCCAAACTTCTAATAAAAGATAGCTATTGGCGTGCCTTCTTCATAATTGTATCAACATTTTAGATCTTCAGAGATATGGACATCCAGGAACCTGAAACTGCTCACCCTTTCAATTGGTGACCCCTCTAAGAAAGCGAAGTCTGTGTTCCTTCGACTTCCCCTTCCTGAAGTCCACATTTCAGTCCTTCCAGGTGAGGTGACACTTCACCTGTGAGTCGAATGGTGTGGTATACTGCATCCAGTGCTCCCGGTGTGGCCTTTTATATATTGGCGAGACCCGACGCAGACTGGGAGACCGTTTCGTGGAACATCTATGCTAGGGTCTGCCAAAAAAAGCAGGATCTCCCAGTGGCCACACATTTTAATTCCATGTCCCATTCCCATTCTGATATGTCTATCCATGGCCTCCTCTATTGTCAAAATGAATCCAAACTCAGGTTGGAGGAACAACACCTTATATACTGGCTGGGTAGCCTCCAACCTGATGGCATGAACATTGACTTCTCTAACTTCCGTTAATGCCCCTCCTCCCCTTCTTACCCCATCCCTGACATATTTAGTTGTTTGCCTGCTCTCCATCTCCCTCTGGTGCTCCCCCCCCCCCTTCTTTCTCCTGAGGCCTCCCGTCCCATGATCCTTTCCTTTCTCCAGCTCTGTATCACTTTCACCAATCACCTTTCCAGCTCTTAACTTCATCCCACCCCCTCCGGTCTACTCCTATCATTTCGCATTTCCCCCTCCCCCCTCTACTTTTAAATCTCTTACTATCTTTCCTTTCCATTAGTCCTGATGAAGGGTCTCGGCCCAAAATGTCAACATCGCTTCTCCCTATAGATGCTGCCTAGCCTGCTGTGTTCCACCAGCATTTTGTGCGTGTTGTTGTTTGAATTTCCAGCATCTGCAGATTTCCTCATGTTTGCTCTCCACATTTCAATTCCTTCGTTTTACTGACATTGAGTGCAAGGTTGCTGTTGTGACACCACTCAACCAGCTGATCTATCTCACTCTTATACACCTCCTCGTCACCACCTGAGATTCGGCCGATAACAGATATGTCATCAGCAAATTTATAGATGCTGTTTGCGCTGTGTCTAGCCACAGTCATGAGCGTAGAGAACACAGAGCTAAGCACGCATCCTTGAGGTGCATCTGTATTGATTTTCATCGAGGATGAGATGTTATTTCCAATCTGCACTGGTTGACCTATGAGGAACTCAAGGATCCAGTTGCAGAGAGAGGTACAGAGGCCCCAGTTTTGAAGCACTGAAGGAATATTGGTAAACAAAACTAAACAGCAGTCTGACATAGATATTGCTGCTGTCCAGGTGGTCCAAGACCGAGTTCAGCTAGTGACTTTTTCCACTGTAGACCTATTGTGGTGGTAGACAAATTGCAGTGGGTCCAATTTGGCAGGAGTTAATTCTAGCCATGATCATCCTCTCAAAGCATTTCATCACGGTAAATGTGATGACCTAAAATTAAAGAGTAAAACTTGAGGAAAATGGGGGTTACGTAACTATCAGGGAATATAAAAGCAGGTCAATTGAAGCAAAGTGTGAAAATGGCTGAAAAATAAAACATCACATTCAAGTTTCAGCAGTTGGGTGCTGACTTGATGCAGGGCAGTACAGTGTCAAAGCCAGAAGAAAAAGTGGCCTTTTAATTATAAAAATTGGGTGGGAGGAAAGGTGGAGGAGAGAAATCAAAGGAAAGCAGGCTATAGAGGAGCTAACCCAGCTTTTTTTCTCAATATAGGAAGGCAATGGTATAAGAGGAGAGCTTAGCAGGGATCTAAGGGGGCGGTTTCTATGCCCTCACAATAAGAGTGGTTGGAATCTGGAACAACTATTTGAGGACATAGAGAACGCATGTCCTCTCCATTAGAAACATCGAGACAAGCAGTAGAATCACCATGGCATAGCTGGCCCACAGACCAAACGTGAGTAAACAGGGGTAGTATCGATAAGTACGATTGTCAGCATGAATATGCTGTACAACTCTAAATTTATGATACACAAGCAAGATTTTTAATGAAATGTCAATAAAGTTTATGTAGCCACAACTCTATGTTTCTCATCATGTGCTTCACCAAAGTTTTACCTTCTATTACTTTACATGATCAATTAAAAGCAAAAACCCTGTACATCCTCTGAGGAACACCTACCCATTTTTCTTGAACATCTTATGAGCAACACAGTTACATTACCCTGTAAAAGTATTCAGCCCCCACAACTGTAAACACATATTACTGTCTCATTTTCTAAATTTAAAATACAGCATATTGAAGGAGGACTTTTTTAGTTAATCTACAAAACATTGCGTAACATGTCAAATCAAAGGAAAAATTCCAAAAGCAATTTAATGAAAATTAAAAACCAAAATTGTGAGGCTGCAAAAGTATTCATCCCTTTGTGATTACTACACTAACTTTCCTTGGGTACAATATTGTATATTACCTAACCAACTCAGACAGATTGTTGATGGAGAAAATTAGAGGGTCACCTGTTTCCAAAGAATGAATTCGAATAAATACTCCCTCTCTCTGTATGGTCCAACAATATGGTAGATTTTCAACAGACCACACAAAAAATAAGGCAAAAGAGTACTCAAGACAAGTCAGGAAAATGTTAATAGAAAAGCACAACTCTGGGGAAGAATACAAGACCATCTCAAAGGCACTGAACATACCTTGGTGCTCAGTGCAGTCCATTGTGGAAAAAGTGGAAAAGATATAAAACCACAGCCACACTGCCAATTTCAGGCTCCCTCTTTAAACATAGTTGCTGGAGAAGAAAGGTACAGGCAGTCCCCGGGTTACATACGAGTTCCGTTCCTGAGTCTGTCTTTGAGTCGGATTTGTACGGAAGTCGGAACAAGTAAATCCGGTATTATTTAGCGTCAGTTAGTCAAACATTTGTCTTAGTATATAGTATATATTTTACCTTTCTATGCATATAAAACACTTAAGAAACATATGTATTCCAATAATTAAACCACTGCGTTGCTTAGAAATAATTGTAGCTTTCATCGGGGCAGGGCCTTTCACATGTTCCATTATTCTCAATTTATCTGTTATCCTTTAAAATTGTTCCAATCGTTGACTGACTGTAGCCCAACTCTTTTCCAATGACCGATGGCGTTTCACCTCTTTCCAAACGCTTTATTATTTCCACTTTATTTTCAATCGTGATTGCTTCCTGTCAATGGAACAGAGACACTGCGGGCGGCAGGTCCCAAGGTCCGCTGGGTCCTAAGGACCACCACATTGAGACAGGCTAAATGGGACAAATGGGGGCTGTGCAGGGTTTGGGTATTTGATCATCCACAATATTCCACGTGGGAATTTAAACTGGAGGTGGCAGTGTTTTTTTTAACGAGGTCGAGTTGCGAGCTCGACATCAACCTGGCACGGATGGTATGGAGTCACTGGATTGACATCAACCCGGCACAGGAACAGTCTATCACTGGATTGAACTCGGGAAGCTCCGTTCTCCAGCCCGGGGTCAGGGTGAATCTTACTAAGAAAAATTTAAGCCAAATACAAAGTTAAACACTCAACACAGTGTCAATGGCAACGACTTAAAATGGTGGATGGCCTTCTCCTTCCTCGGTTCATAAGTACGAGTTGTCCGTAAGTCAGACATTCGTAACTCAGGGGCTACCTGTACTTGTAAAGACTACTGTGACACCAACAGTCACTCTGAGTCAGCTGCAGAAGTCAGTGGCTGCAACTGGACATGAAGTTCATGGCTCCAGTCTCTCAAGGTCATACACAAAAAAGTTATTTATGGAAAAGTGGCAAGGAAGAAGCCCTGGCTGAAAAAAAAACATATCCTTGCTCATAAAGACCTCACACAGTGTCACTACAAGGATACTGTAAAAACATGGAAAATGATCTTGTGGATGGATGAGACTAAAGTGGAACTTAGTAGCCTCAAAACTAAGCAGTACATGGTATAAATCTAATACTGCACATCAGCCAGGTAATGCCATCCTTACTGTAAAGTATGGTGGAAGTAGCATCATGCTATGGGGGTGCTTTGCAGCAGCAGGGACTGGAAATCTAGTCAGGGTTGATGGGAAGATGAATGCTGCCAAATATAGAGATCCTGGATAAAATTGTGCTAGTCTCTGCCAGAAAGCTTAAATTGGGAAGAAAGTCCATCTTTCAGCAGGACAACTGCCAGAGCAATCATGGAGCGGCTGCAAATTAAAAAAAACTGATGTCCTTGAGTGGCCCAGTCAGAGTCCTTCTTAACCTGATCGAGTTTCTCTGGCAAGACCTCAAGACTGCTTACCCAATGTCACTCCCTAACTAACCTGGCACAGCTTGAGCAATTCTGCAAGGAGAAATGGGCAAACTTCGCTCCATCATGTTGTTCAAAGCTAATAAAAACTTTTTCAAAAAGACTATTGGATGAAAAGCTGTGAGAGGCCATTCAATTAAGTACTGAGCAAAGGGGGATGAATACTTTTGGACAGCTGACATTTTAGTTTTCTATTTTTAGACTTTTGTGATTTACAATTTTCCCATTTTTGGACTCCATTGTGATAAAAAAAGACCATATGATTCAAAAATAAAAATTATCAGTTAAATTTATCAAAATCTCTTGTCATAATACTCACTTTTGTGAACAAAGAGTTGGGGGCTGAATACTTTTACAAGGCACTGTAAATATTTAATATGTGAGTATTTCAACAAATTAGAAATTATTTTCTTATTTAAAGAACATCCAGGTTTTAAGTGTAGTTTTGGTTCTGTAATAGAAACCTGTCAAAACAAAGGTTATGCTCAGAATATAAATACAGAAATTTAATATATTGCTCACACAGGTTAACAATACCCCTCATTTAAATAATTGCATTAAGTGAAAATACAATGAACAGAAGAAGTATTATGAGATTCTTGAGGGAGAATACACAGATTGGTTCACAATGAAACAGCATTTCCTGTGAAATATAGAGAGATTGACTTCTGCCCTCATCTATAGAATAAGAACTTCAAAAAGACTATGTACGTAATACAGAGACTTTATGCAAACATTGCTGCTGACAAGAAAAATTCTGCTGAAAATAAAATATTTCAAGTTAAAACCAAATACCTTTAATTGATATGGATTAATTTTCTAGAAAAATTTTCAGCAAATTTTCATGATAGCAGTCTAGATCAAGGGTTCCCACTCTGGGGTCCACAAACCCCTCGGTTAAGGTTTCATGGTGTAAAAATTTTGGGAACCCTGGTCTAGACTTTTGAAAGTGCATAAAAATAAATGAGCAACAGCATTGGGCTATTTTTCTGGAACAGAAGTTGAATTCCCAATCTAAATCCATGCCAGCACTAAGTGCTAATATATAAAGTCTTGTCTACTCTTTGTGAATCAATTTGGAGCGAGGAGTTAATAGTTTACAACTCAGAAAACACAAACAATCAGGCCATTAATAGCAATACAGCCGGCTTGACTAATTAATTTATTTTAGTAAACACAGATGTTTTAAGCCAGATTCCCTAGTCTTCTATTCTGAAATAATGTCCTTCATTCTGTTTCATCCTTCAATATTATGGGGAATCATACTGTAGGACAACACTGCACGAAAACTCTCACACTGACTTCACTGCACCTGTGAACAACATTAATTAATATAATTCCAAGGTGCCACATTTTAATTGTTGATGAGAGCAACTTAAAAGGGACCAGACCTTAAAATACTTTGAATTTTCTTTCAAAATTCAATTTTGAAATTTCTGGCACTGCCTCATGAAAGCAGTGCCTTTGCCATCCAGGCCATGTTGTTTTCATGCCCCTGCTATTGGGAAGGCAGTCCCACACCACCAGGTTCAGTAACATTTATGACCCTTCAGCCATAAGGCCCCTGACCAGCATGAATAACCTCAACTCTGAACTGATTCCATAACCTATGGACTCACTTTTAAGTACTTTTGACGATAAATTTACTTAGAACTTTTTAATTACTGGTAACAGCATATTAGTACAAAACTGCTTGACAGTAAGTGAAATTACAACTATTATCTCAGAATACAGTGGATTCTGGGTAATTGAGGCACATCAATATCAGAACATTTTGGCACAATTAAGCAGCTGTCCCAATTAGCCGGTTTCATGGAAATAGTTATAAAGATATAAAAAGACAAACTGAGTAACAAATTATGCATCTAAATGAAATACAGAACAAATGAGAACACTATCAATACTGCTACAGTACTATAAAGCTGTGTATTGGTTCCTAATAGTTATCAACAGAGGAACTCACCCAATGTATGCAATAAACAAACAGCACAAACAACTAGTCCAGATAATGGGGTACCTTCATACAATGCTATCGAAAACTGTATTCTCCAAATCTTCATTTTCATTGTAACGTTCAAGGCAATTGTTGCTACCTTCAAATTTTTCATAGTTCTCAACTTGTTGGAAGTAGTGAAAAAATTTCATTTTCACTCCCAGACGTTTCTGGTATCTCCAAGCCGGAATGTTTGAAACTATAGTGAGCAAAACAATTCTGAATTGTTTTACTTCTCATTTCTCGCCTACTATCATGACAAAAATTGCTGCTTTTTGAATGCAAACACACACAATTGCCACTAATTGCTCTAACCACTAGATGTCTAGTGGCCACATAAGTGCATGACTGATGTTAGTTAGAACCTGTTTGGCAACAGTCCCCTGCCCAATTAAGTGGCATAGTGTCCCAAGTACACCCTATCCTCGTTATATGTGTCTTCAGACTATGCAGATTCATAGTTATGCGAGGAACCTATTTCTACCAATGTCTCCTTATATGCGTCCAAAACTCACAGTTACGCGAGGAGCACTGCTTTCCCGCCAATACAAGTCACATGCGCACACGTCACAGTCTCATTCCCGCCAGTCTCGCATTGGTTTTGGCAAGGTGTGGATGTGCGATCTTGCGCTCTTAAACTTTTGTTGGTTTTCCCTATAGTGCAGTGATTTTGCGCTTGAAATATTTAACTATGCCTCCTAAGCGTCCGATGTCATGTCCTGGACTATCAGCTGAGCGGCAGAGAACGGCTTTAACACTTGAAAAAAAGTTGGAAATTATAAACAGCGCGGCATCAGGTGAAGGTAACACAGCTCTGGGACGCTACTGCCAGGAAGAGAATCTTGCCTTTAAAGTTCTTTTGCTGCTTGACAATGCGCCAGCCCATCCTAAACATTTGGACAGCATTCATCCTAACATAACAGTGAGTTTCCTGCCACCTAAAACAACATCATTGATTCAACCCACTTGACCAAGGTGTGATCCACATTCAAGGTATTTTTTTTATGGCGAACTATCTCCCTGATGTTGCGAGCAACAGTCGATTTTGAAAATCCCGGGAGTTTACCAACGGTGAGGGAATGGTGGAAGTTGGAACACTTGGCACAAATGACGATGGACATGGACCCAAGTTTAGAACGGAGTCAGCATTTCAGTCATTCCCTGCCATCAACCCTTCTTCCTTACAAGCAAATTTATGCTGAAAAACAAAATGCTGCCAAGCAAACAACCCTCACCACTTTCTTCAAACCGGTGCCGGCAGTTCTAAGAGTTCTGTGAGTCTTCCTTCACCCCTTGCTGTGCTTGATATGGTCCTGAAAACCACAACCATCCATGCACCTTATCCACGTAAAGCTGCCCGACACCACAACAACCACTCATCTCCCACAGCAAACACACCTGCCACTGTTGGTGAGTACTGTACACCCTAGTATGTTAACTTTCTATGATTTATTACATTGAATATTACCTTAAATTGATTAAATATAATACGAATGTGCCTTGTGGTACTGCTTTTGTGTCGTATTGGTATGAAAATGTGAATAAATTACAGATAAAACATATTTCGGAAGCCCTCTGGAAAGCATCCCTATTTACACAATTATTCATGTTATGCATCGACTGCTAGGAACGTCCCCCGCATATAACGAGGATAGGATGTAAATAAAGAGAATCCCACCAATTTTCTCGATTAGCTTTTATTTTTTAAGAGTTGGCCCAAATAAGCAGTTTCCCTGATTAACCAATGGCCCAATTAACTAGAATCCACTGTAAATACTAACAGTTATCTTTTCAATATTTTATAGAATGAAAATATGAAAATATAAATGCTTTAGGAAACTTTTAGACTGAAAACTCGTCACCCCTCTCACACATAGAATGGCATTGTTACTGAAGAAATCTGTGACCCAGAGATTCAGCAGATGTCCATCTTGAGATTTTAGCAAACTTTTTTTTGAAGAATATATCTCACGATGCTCTGAACCCATCATCAATGATGTAAACTGGGCTCATCGGGTGTTTTGGGTCTGTCAAAATCAGACATCCTCACCCAGGCAATTCAGCCACAACATGTGTTCAGGGAGCATGAGCTGCAGATCCCCATTGACTTGCTTTCTTCATCCAGAGCCACCTTTAGGATTTCTCTGCTGCCTCTTAAAACTTGCACACAAAAGTAATGATTCCAGTCCATCTCACACTACAAATAGCTGTAAAACGTGTGCTCTAAACTTAAGTTGTGCAAGCTTTTTGTCTTACATAATTATTAGTTGGAAATGTGATTCTTAACCTAGTTTCTATACAAGTATTCAGTCTATTCTTTTATATATAAGGAAATCATGCCACCTCATGGCAAGTTCATGTAATATAGGTATGGCTAAAAAAAACAATCCTCAAAGTCAAGATTCATGCAAGATAGAAACTAAACCTTTGTCACATCAAGTCCGCGCCATTATCAAGAACCTACTTAAACTAATCCTATTTATATCACCACATCCCCAATAACTCATCCAGATTCTATCACTCACTTACACATTAAGTGCTATTTGTAGTGGCCAATCAACTCACAGAACTTTGGGGTGTGGAACAAACCAGAGCATCTTGGGGGAAATCCACGTGGTCATTGGGAGAATATGCAACTCTAACAGAGGTCAGAAATAGGCTTGGGTTGCTGTAGCTATAATTCACACCATTTGTGGCATTTTGTTTACTTGACTAGTTCAACATTAATCCAGCCCACATTAATATTCCCAATTTAATATATTGGATTTCAAGATTTACAAAGTTATGCATTCAGCAGTAAGAATGCCATAGTAACAACTGATAATAATCTTTAAACTGTGTACAATGCTCCTTTGAGAAGAAATCTTCAAATTCCTGCAGCAACAAATCAGCAAAATACACCAACTATTCTCTCTTTTGTTACAACCTTGCCATTGTTAACTTGTTCTAAAGTTGTGTATTTTTTTTAGGGGCAACATAGGCCCTAGTAGAACTGCTGCTCCATAACTCCAGCAATCCAGGTCCAATCTATACCTGTGGTGCCATCATGTGGAGTTTGCACATTAACCCGTGACTGTATGTGCGGCAAATGGAGGAATCTGGGCAGGGTGATGGGGGAGGGCAAGTTGAGAATGGAATGCATTAAAAATTAAATGCAACTTAAAAGAGAACTTAGTGGATCAAAGGGCCTGTTTCTGTGCTTTCTGTCTCATGATCTAATGGGTAAGCCAGCAGTGTCTTGCCGATGGTAATTTTCTAACAAAATTTGTTTCGCATAGGAGTTATGTTTCTGTACATCTACTACTGACCAGACTGTTACAGACTAACTAATTCTACTTTTTTACTGTTCAAAGATCTACAGATAATATCATGATTATTTCACTTTGACAAGTTATGGCTCATCAGTTACATTGTGCTTAGAAGTTATAGCACATCAGGATCCTCAACCAGATCTCACAGCAACGTCTTCAGGAAAACTCCTCTATTCACCTTCGATTCTCTATTCCTAGCTGCAGCTTAATTGAGATCTTTCATATTAATACTCAAAATCGTCAGTAGGTGCAAGCAGTAAGAAACTGTTGTTGAGGTAGGAAACATCACCAACTCAACTTAAAATGTTCAGTATTACCAGGGAAGTATTGTTCTACACAGTAGACAGTTATTTAATTTTTAACCTATGGATATTTCTGATCAACATTAGGATGTAAAGTTGTATTATCACAATCTGCAGTTCCAACTCCAATATCTTTGCAGCTTTCAAGTTCAATACACTTTTGGTTTTCTTCATTTCCAACTGCAGGTGAATTCTTACTTCTGCAACTGATTCATCTCTGGCAACCATGTATTCAGCTTCTAAAGTCAAGCTGCAGAACTCTCTCATCTAAAATACGCTTTAAAATCTACCCACAGGCAACACGAGTCAATCTGCAGATGCTGGAAATAAATAAAAACACAAAATGCTGGCAGAACTCAGCAGGCCAGACAGCATCTATGGGAGGAGGTAGTGACAATGTTCCGGGCCGAAACCCTTCATCAGGAGTGAAGTAACATGGGATGGTCGAGGGGGGTTAAGAAGTGGGAGGAGGGATAAAGTAGAGAGCTAGGAAGTGATAGGCTGAAGGGAAATGGGCTGGGGGAAGGTGGAAAATTATGGGAAATAAAAGAGAAAGAAAGGTAGGGCTGGGGGGAGATTATAATGAGGGGGGAAAGAGCGAGAAAGAAAACCAGACTAAAATTATAGATAGGGATGGGGTAAAGGGGGGCGGGGGTATCAACAGAGGTCTGTGAGTTGAATGTTCATGCCGGCAAGTAGGAGGCTACCTAGGCGGGAGATAAGGTGTTGCTCCATCAACCTGCGTGTGGCCTCATCTTGACGGTAGAGGAGGCCATGGACAGACATATCGGAGTGGGAGTGGTCTGTGGAATTGAAGTGTGTGGCCACAGGGAGATCCCGCCACTGCTGGAGGACTGAGCGCCGATATTTGATGAAACAGTCTCCCAGTCTGCAGCGGGTCTCCCCAATGTATAAATATTGGGGAGATATTGGGGTATAAATATTATGCTTTAAAATCTATCAGTTTAATATTGCTCATCACAATATTCCGTGGTAACATAGCAGTTAGCATGACGCTACTGCATCAGAGTTTGTAGTTCAATTCCGACGTCATCTGTAAGGAGTCACATGTCCTCTCCATGAAAGCATGGGTTTCCTCCAGGTGCTCCTGCTTCCTTCCACAGTCCGGTTAGTAAGTTATTTGGTGATTGTGAACTGTCCCATGTTTAGGTTAGGGTTAAACTGGGGGCGGCACAGCTCAAAGGGCCTGAAGGGCCTATTTCACACTGTATCTCTAAATAAATAAATTAACTGTTTGACAATGCTCCCATGAAGTGCCTTGTGATTTACAAAGGTTTTTTTTTTGCATAATACATAGGTGGTCGAGTTAAAAGATTTTCCTTAATTATTAAAACTTATGTGTTTATTTCCCCACACAGATTTTATCCTTTTTAATAAATACACTACATTTGCTTTGGAGTTATAATAACTTTGTTGATTAAATCATACACACTATTTTAATTACTTCAAAACAATAATCTTGCATATGGGATTGAAAGAAATTATTAGCACTTTAAATTAAGAAATGAAAGGGACTATAAGATAAACATTAAGAATGCTTATTTATACCTTTAATGAATTCAAGATACTGTGCCCTTTCTCAGTTTCCACATAGCAGTTATCACACTCCATTTTTTTAATCTTAACGCATCCTTTCTGAAATGTACTAATATCCAGATCTGCAAAACAAAATTTTGATTCAATAGTTTTAAGCAATATCACAACATACTAAACAGGATGTTTGAAAGTCAAATTACAGGTGCTGGATCTGAAATAAAAATGGAAAATACTCAAACATTCAACTGGCAGGGCAGCATCCGGGGAAAGGTAAATGGAGTTAAATGATTCATGTCAAAAACCTTGACAACGAGGAAAAACTATTTTTCTTAAATGGCAGAGAAGGATAAAGATCGGAGATCTTTGTCCTATCCATCCTCTGCAACTTAAAACATTTTTGTCATTTTCCCAGTTGTTCCGATCATCAATATAGACAATTTCTTCTCTCCACAGATGCTGTTCGACAACATTAATTGTTCTCGATTAAAATTAGTCAGTTTCAAATTGCCAATAAATACTCACCAATCTTTACCGGAGTTATCAGATCAATACGAGCATCACTGCTAATGTTTTCTGAAACCACTAGCATCTGCTTACGAGCTTTATCATACTGCACCAGAACATCGTCTAGGTTTTCAGCTTGGTTGGGGGAAAGGAGCTCAACAAAAGCGCGGTCAGCTGCTGGGTAACCATGCGGATCCAACGCCTTCACGGACACATCGCAGGGCAGGCGGACCTTCAAGGAACTGAACGGGTCCACCAGCATGGTCCAGCGTTTCAGTGCATTGCCCTTCTGTCTGGAGCCGAGGCTTCGGTTTTGACACAGAGGCCTCCTGGGCACTGTCCGCAGAAAACCGCGGCTGATCACACAGGTCCCCTCCTTGAGCAATACCGCTCGGCAGGCTCTACGGCAAAATACAACGAGAAAAGTCATGTTGCGCCCAGGAAAGCACAACTCTCTCACAGCTGATCTGCAGCTTCGATTGTTGTTGTTGTTTGGCGGAGCACGGAGGAGGGGATGCTGGGAGTTGAAGTCAACGCTCTGTTTGACCGGCCACCTCATCGGAAAAACTACAGTTCCCAGAATGCAATACGGGAGCCATTCCTGGCCGACGATGACTATAGCTTAAAAGAGTAAGTTTGCTGATAAACACTGATGATGATTTAACTTCACAGCCATTTCATAAAAAAAGACTTTTAACATTGTCAACTTCTCAGCAGTATAGAACTCTGGTGAAAGAGCTACACCGGCACGGTTGTTTAAGACCGATATAACTCAGTTTAAAAAAAATATTAACTAATATCATGGAGTTGTTTAAAACTACAGCAGTATGTAGGTGTTTTGCGTATTAATACAAAATTAGCATATACTATATTTAAAGACTCATAAAGGGGCCCGGTTTGATCAGTTTTCTGGGGACCGAAGCCACGCCCCATCTGACCAATGGAGAGGCAGGGTTCAGGAGAATGGTTACCATGGAAATGCTGAGTGCTAGCGGTAAACGATCGGGAAGCTGTGACCCAAAGACTGTGCAAGGAACGGCAGCTTGTAAGGTATAAATGATGTATTTTGAGAAATGTGAAGCCACAGCTTGAGGGCAAAGACAACGTTTACAGGTGTCTTGTGGCAAAAGGGGGGAAAAAAAAATCAGCGCTGCCTATTCCTGGATTTAAAATTCTTCAAACAACTTCTGGGAGGGTGAGGAGTCTGTTTTATGGGGTTGCTCTGTCTTGAAGCTTCCTCCAGAACGGGACCATGTTAAAATAGGCCGTAGTCTGCATGGTTTCCTCAAGGGAAAAACTTGCCTGATAAATCTGTTGGATTGTTGAGACCTTTATAAAGCACTGGGGAGGCTCCACTTGAAATATGTGAGCAGTTTTGAATTGAATTGAATGTTATTTACATCCTTCATATACATGAGGACTAAAAATCTTTACGCTACGTCGTTTAAATGTGCAATGTATAGTAATTTATAATAAGTAGTATGTACAACAGGATAGTCAAAATAACATAAAAATACAATTGTTTCAGCATAAATTAAGCCTGGTGGAAGAAGCTGTTGGTCCTGGGTTTTATGTTGCAGTACCTTTTCCTGGATGGTAGCTGCTGGAACAGTTTGTGTTTGGGATGACTTGGATACGCAGTGATCTTTTGGGCCCTTTTTACACACCCGTCTTTGTAAATGTCCCGAATAGTGGGAAGTTCACATCTGCAGATGCACTGGGCTGTCCGCAGCACTCTCTGCAGAGACCCGTGATTGAGGGAAGTACAGTTCCCATACCAGGCAGTGATGCAGCCAGTCAAGATGCTCCCAGTTGTGCCCCTATAGAAAGTTCTTAGGATTTAGGGGCCTATACCAAACTTCTTCAACCATCTGAGGCGCTGTTGTGCCTTTTTCACCACACAGCCATTATGTACGGACCAAGTGAGATCCTCAGTGATGTGTACTTCATTTATATATTTTTCATTCTCTAGACAAAATGAGCGGAGAGGAAGAATTGATTCCTGATGTATCTGATGAAGAGGAAGTCATCACAGCTGTTGCTCCAACTATAGATATTCAAGAGGAGCAAACAGTGGATGTGACTACCAGTCCAGCTTTTCAGTGCTTAGATGAAGTAAGTTCTCTTCTAATTTTGCACTAATTGATGCTCTGTGGGCTTGAAGTCTGGTTGGGAACTTTGCATAAGCTCAGTTGTGGTTAGGGAACTGAGAACGGTTTTAACTTTGTCCAGTTGACAACTCATTTTATATCATCACCTAGCTTTTATCTGTTTTCCTCAGTAATCTTGAGAGTTGGGAGAAGTGCTGAATATAGGCTTCCAATTCACTATCATTTATTTTACACTACTGCATCTCATTGTTTACAACAATTGCAAGGACAGGGAGATAATAGGCAGATGAGGCCAGGTGGGAGAGGAGAGAGGGAAGTGTAGAGACTGAAGTTGGTAAGTAATAGGACCAGGCAAGAGAGGGATGTTGAGCATGTGGAACCAGATGAGGAGAGAGGGTGATTGGTGGGAGTAGGAAAATAATACAAGGGGAGTGGATTACTTGAACTGGAAAATTCAATGTTTGTACCGTGGGTTTCATTCCTCATATCCTAGGCTCAATATGAGGTGTGTTTTGCTTCAGCATAGCAGTAGAAAAGACTAAGGACATGAAGGGTGGTGTGAGAATGAGAATGGGAGTTAAAATGACCAGCAACCAGAAGCTCAAGATGGGCTGTTACAAATGGAGTGCAGGTACTATGCAGAATGGTTGCCTGATCTATGCTTGGTGTCGTCAATGTAGAGATAGCCGTGCTACATACATTATAACCCACCTTCAGAAAATGTGACAAAACTGCAACTGAGGATGAAATTGTTGGCAAAGTGGTGGGAGAAACTTTTGTCCTTAAATGATATTATGTATTGTAAATGAAATGGATCAAACACAAATCATCAAATACTGTTTATTTTATTATCAAAATGTTTAATAGCTTTACAGATTTGTGTAATTTCTTGGAGCTTGCAATAAAGACATCATAATGAAAGTTAATATTCAAGTTCACATTTTTACACATATCTTTTGTAAACAGCAGTTTATTTTGATTCTTTCAACAGTACTTTGCCAAAAATTTGCAAGAATTACATAGATACAATGCTCTCTTTATCATTAAATTGCTGAATAATTTGTTGCAAAGTATTGTTTTAATGCATGAGCATTACAATAACAATATAAGGAGTACAACAAGTAGAAAAGGAATCTATTAATGAGTATACAACAAAATTACATTTTTTTTACTAATTGCAATTAGTATTCTGCTGGTGTTAGAATGATAAATCAATATTTATGTTATGTAGCATTGAGCTATTATCTACAAAAAATCTTTCATAGGTTCATAAAGCCTATTGGATTACTTAGACATTGACCTGAAATTCCCTAACAAAACAATACAAAATAGATTATTTAAAAAAGTTGCCGTGCACTGCTTAAAAAGATGAGGGAATGCAAAAGCTGGAATCTGGAGCATAAAATACACTGCTGGAGAAACTTAGTGATTGAGTAGCATCAGTGAGAGGAGAAAAATTGTCAACGTTTCAGTTAAGACCCTTCAGCTGCCCTGATGCAGGACCTTGATACAAAACATCAACGTTTCCCCTCCCCATACAGATGCTGTTCCAACTGATGAGTTCCTTCATCTTTCTTTTTTCTCCAGAAAATTTCAACCCAATTGTGGTTCAGAGTTGGAGCTGCATAGAAAGCCCAGTATTCATGTTGGACCAAGAATGAAGTCTTGGCCTCACCTCTTTGTTTGCTATGCAACCAATGGCTTTTGTACCTCACCTACAGTCATAATAACAAGTAGAAATATATTTTACATCCCCATGTACACATTTTTCCATTATATATTCTCCTTCTTAACAACAACTAGCTTTTTAAAATAACACATTAACTTCCCAAGGTAATTTAAAAAGAAAAGCAACCTGTAACATAACACAGAGAAATTAAGAAGATCAAAGTATTGAAGTGATGGGTTTTGATGAGGCTCTTGATGGTGTGAAAGGAAGTGGAATACCTTGCCATTGATGACTGGGAAAGGAGAATAGGAATCTATCAGAGGGCACTGTAAAGAGCACTGAGGATATTGGAGATGGACTAACACAAACAATTAACGGCAAGATCATGCAGGGATCCAAAGGTAAGTAAGGGTAAAATTTACTATATTGAAGAGTGGGTATCTAATAGGGATTGAAGAGGAGACTGCTAAATGATCCTGTTTAGATCATATGAACATAGAAAAGAAAGCCGTTTGACCCTTCATGCTTGTTCTGCCATTCATTAAGATCACGGCTGACCTTCTACCTCAGTGCCAATTTCCTGAAATGACCCCATATCCCTTCATCTTAGCAGCCAAAATATATCAAACTATGCTTTAACTGACTCAGTGAATCAGTGTCCACAGTCCTCTTGGTTAGGGAATTCCAAAGATTTTAAAGGTAAGGAATCCCTTCTCATCGTTGTTCTGAATCGTCCACCCATTATTTGAGATCCTGCCCCAATTTCAATGGATGATACCAATTCTACCCTAATACATCCTATAAAATCCTTCCGGAATTTTATGCATGTATGTATTTAGAGATGTGGTGCAGAACCGACCCTTCCAGTTCAACAAGCCGCACCACCCAGCAACCAACCTATTTAACCCTAGCCTAATCAATTTACAATGACCAGTTAACCTGTTAACCAGTACGTCTTTGGAATGTGGGAGGAAACCAGAGCACCCTGAGGAAATCCACACATTCACGGAGAGGAACACATAAACTTCTTTATAGCCATGTTGGAAAAGATCTCTGAACTCCAATGCCCCGAACTGTAATAGCATTGTGCTAGCTGCTACACTACCGTGGTACCCCACAGTGCAAAATTAAAATTTTGTACATATAAATCAGATTAATTCAACAAGAAATAGCATGAACAAGTTCTATAAATTAGAGCTAATGAAAGGTGGAACTTGAAAGGTTAGTTGTGAGAAATAAATTCAAGAAGTCTTCTAAAATATTGAAGAAGGAGCTAAAGGTATGAAAATAAGAAGACTTAAGAAAAAGGATAGGAATGTCGGTGTTGGTCAAGGAAGACACTGTGTGCCCAGTCTAGTTACTATAATATGTTGGTCAACTGTGGCAAAGGAGAAGATTTTGCAGCAGAATTGAATATGATGGCCCCAGTCTTCCCAGTGTGGCTGGAAGGCATGTTAACTCAGTTGAGACCTGATTTCAGAGAGGCAATTTGACATAATGGAAGTGGTACTGATCCAAAGGAAGTGATAGAAAATTAGAGCCAGGTATCTCCAGTGTTATAAACAATTGGAAGGCCTAGGGGAGGGTTAGTTTATCTTGGGTCAGAAGTGCTAAAATTCTGAGTATCAGCAAGATGGTTGTACTGAGTTTTCAAAATCTGGTTCTTTTAACAACGTATAACCAAATGTTGATCAGTGAATTCAACTTGCAGTTGATATTTTAACTTGTGATCAATTCTGGCAGCTTCAAAGTAAAGCTGAAGTTATTTTTAAACAAATCTTTTGGGAACTTCTGAAATAAAAATACAAAATGCAAGAAATAGCTGCATTTGTGGAGAAAGAGTGACACGAAATTAACATTTCAGGCCAGTGGGTAAAAAGTCACTTTTCCAGTTCTGATGCAAGGTCATTGAACTAAAATATTAACTCTCTCTTTCTCTGTAGATGCTGCCTGACCTGCTGAGTATTCCTTACATTTTCTTATTTCATTTTAAAGTTCTACCATTGGATTTTTATTGCTTTTCAAAACCATAGTTATTGCTTTATATCTTTTGGCCTGATGAGCATTCTTACTGTTTTGAAAGCATGGCGATAGCCATTCAGAGTTTCACTTTTTATTTTATACCAAGTGCCCCAAAAGATTCCATTTCTGATTCCTCTGTAATACTTTTTATAATATTTACCATTGAGATTGGCTGACATGCAAGCATCAAACCACCAGCCAGAACTATAATAGGCTCCACAGTTACCTGAAGGGTACATATCATTATCTTTGTCCTTGGTGGTAAAGTATTTTTGATTGTGGCTATATTCTTTGCTGTAAAGCATTGCATCACCAGCTGTGCCAGAGTAACCAGAAATAGTGAGACGATATTGATCCTTTTCATCTGCAACAAAGAATTGACTATATTCGGCATATTCTTGGACTCCATCCCAATCTTCAATTTCAATTCTTAATATCATCTTCTTGGATTTTGTCAGATAATGTATTTTGTCATTTCCCAGCCAAAATTCTGTTGATAGGTTCCCAAATCCATTTTTGTAATCTGCCCAGGTTCGATTAAAATCAACGCTACCATCTTTGCGAGATTGCAGAACTGTCCAGCCTCCATTCAGACTTTTCATCTCACAATAGACTGAAAAGGTTTTATTTGGACAGTGAGCAATTTCATAGATGCCACTTTTCCGAATTCCTTCTTTATAAAGATCTGAGCAATCTTGAGGCGGTACTTTTTGATCTGCAAATGGGGAAAAAGGTCATTAATTTCATAATCTTAAACCAAAATAATTTGGTCATATCAGTTTGAATAACTTGACCAGATTTACGTTGGCAAACAGTAGAGTGGTGCAGCTACTTGTTTAATATTTACTTGCCCAGTGCACTTTTAAATTGTAATAGAATATGATAGAAGCTATTTGTTTTTGTGGCTTAAAAATCCCAATATTAAGTTCCCTTTCATTTAATTAATTTGGAAAAAGACTGTAAGAAGCTAAAAGAAAATAAAGCAAAAGCAGCATGTACAGTATATCTTGTTCTACTTGGTATTAATATCTTTCAAAATGTTTTAACTCTATTTTTTCTATATTTACCAAAGCATATAATTATGATCCTACACACAGTGTTGGAGGAACTAAGCAGGTCAGGCAGCATGTTTGGAGAGGAATACTTTGGGCCAAGACCTTTCATCAGAACTTGGAAGGGAAGGGTAGGAAGAAGGCAGCAGAAAAAGAAGGTAGAGTACAAACTGCAGGTGAGGTGAAACCCGCTGAGGGGGAAGGTGGGTGAGTGGGAGAGCGAGAACAAAATGAAAAGCTGGGGGGTGATTGGTAGAAGAGATAAAAGGTTGAAGAAGAAGGAATCTGATAGGAAAGGGCAGTGGACAATGGTACCAGAGGCAGGTGAGAAGAGGGGAGCCAGATGGGGAACAGAAATAGAATGGAAGGGAGAGAGGGGAATTACTGGAAGCCAGAGAAATTGATTTTCATGCCGAGTGGAGGCTGCCTTGACAGAATATGAGGTGTTGCTCCTCCAGCCTGAGAGTAGCCTCATGATGGCAGTAGAGCTCACATGATTGCAGTGGTCTCCCGATCTATGTCAGGTTTCACCGATGTAGAGTAGGCTGCACTAACAGTATCAGACTCCGATAGACTTGCAGGTGAATTTCCTCCTTACCTAGAAGGACAGTTTAGAGTGCTGAATGGTGACATTGTGGATGGTGTAGAAAATGTGGGCAATGAAATGGCAAGTGGCATTCAATCCAGGCAAGAGTGAAATGTTGTACTTTGGGAGATCAAATGAAAAGAAAAAGTACATAGTTAATAGCAGGATCCTTAACAGGATTGATGTGCAGAGTAACCTTGGGTCTATACAAAAATGAGAATGCTCACGCAAGTTGAGAGGGTCGTAAAGAAGTCATAAGGCATGCTTGCCTTTATTGATTTAGTTCAAGAGGCAATAAGTTAGTGTGAAGTCTAGGTGCCACGGTAGCATGTCGGCTCGCATGATGCTGTTACAGCCCAGGGCATTCTGGAGTTTGGAGGCCAACTCTGGTGCCATTCTGTGAGGAGTCTCTGTATGTCCTTACCGTGGAAAACCTGGGTATTCCCCTGTGCTCTGGTTGCCTCCCATGGTCCAAAGATATACTGGTTAATTGGGGTCATTTGTAAACTGTCCCGTGATTAGGTTAGGGTTAATCGGGATTGTGGGATTACTGGACCAGTGTGGCTCAAAAGACCAGCAGGACCTACTCCATGCTGTATTGCTAAATAAAATAAGAATAAATAATCCAAAGCGAACTTGCAGTTGTGAGGTCTTACCCTTTATTCTTTGTTAGTTAGAAAAGTTTTACAATTTATTGTGTGTGTAGTCTTCTTTATACAGATTAAGCTATGCATTGGTGTTATACATTTAAAGGCTCATTAAATGATGAAGTATAATCCTAGAATTTCAATTTTACTGCTATTTGGAATGGAATAAAAAACAACATTTTATAATCTTGAATAATCATTGAAACTAATTTTGGAGTTGAGTAGAATAAAGATAGGTTAAAATTATACCTGCTTGAATTGGATTAAATGGAATTATTTTTAATTCTATATTTCATGCATTGATTAACGTACCTGCTGGCATGCCTTCGACTGCACAAGTTGTGTAACAGTTATTATTCAATTTATTCACAGTGTCGTTAATACTTGAAAGCTCTTTTTTAATGTAATGCAAAACAGTGTCTGTATTCATCTCTTCCAAACGGCTCTGTAGCCAACTGATCTGGTTTCTGGCAATCTGCAATGAAGATGTCAATGCTTTTACTTTATTCTCCAGTGCAGTTATCTTGTTATCATGCTTGGTAGGCTTTTCCTGTTGTTCTTCCAGCCACCTTTTCTTCATTTTATTTACTGTTGCTGTAAGACTTTTAACAGTTTTGACAGTCTTTTCAAGTAGCTTAATCTCCTTGGGAAGCTTCAGGGTTAACGGTGGAAAATTTACCTGATAACCACAGAATTCACCTTCATCACAGTCTGTGGGCTTCAGCTTGATGGAACAATCTGCATTTCCATTTATTTCTGTTAGATCCTTGAAACTGCTACTTTCGTTATATCCATGAGGAATCTCCACACACAGTGTTAATCCAGCATTCAGGAGGAAAAATGCAGCAGCAGCCCTCATTATTTCTCCAAAACTCTGAAAGACTATTAAATATTTTGATGATTTTTAGCTATAAAAATATTGCTGTGTTGCATTCAGTGCACAAGCTCTCGCTAACAGGGAAGTTAGTGTACAAGCTACAGCAATGATATTAATACTGTTGGGAGTGGTGGGCAGTTCATTTATGATATCATATCCTTCTGTAACTAAGTCTGCTGACAGAAATTGGAAATGATGCAGTACCTCATTTGCCAACAGCAACTGAAAATGCTCATGTACCTCAACTGCATACAGTATTAACTGTATAAATGTTATTATTTTCTAAAATGCTTGCTCATTTGCCTTAAGCATACATTATACACAATATTCATGGAATAACAGTGAAATTCAGCTTTTTAACATTCAATTTTTGGGGGGTATTCTAACTGCCCTGAGCCCAAACAGTTAAAATCCACATTTGGACAAACTTGGTGAGTAAAGCCATACTGGTGAAATTGCCTGTGTACAACCAATGAATGCCTTCTGGAAGCATGCAAAGTAAGTAGATCAGAGTGTTGTTGCTCCTTCTCAAAGCATTTTTCAACTTTGCACAGTTGAAAAGTGCCCTCATTATTGGCATTTAAAGAGATGATCAACTTCTTACAGGTTAACATCTAGTTGGTTTCTTCTGAGTTTTGTTACAATAGCACCAATATTTTTATACTTATCTCAGATGCTGAAGTCTGTAAGGAGTTTGTATATTCCCCTCACAACCCCGTTGGATTTCTCCAGATGTTCTGGTTTCCTTCCACAGTCCAAAGATGCAGTGGTCATTGTAAATTGTCCGTGGCTAGGCTAGGGTTAAATTGGAGTTGCACAGCACGAAAGGCTGGAACGGCCTATTCTATGCTGTATCTCAATAAATGAATAATAAATTTATACAGACTACAGGGGCTGGTGATAAGGAACTGTTCTACTGTTGAAATCATTTATTCCTATGTTAAGGTTCAGCAGTGGGCTATTAAAAACAAGCTGCTAGTAAAGAGGTGAAAGAGAAGTGCAGGAGTAGGTGAAGGAGAAGAACTACTGTTACCAGGAAGTTTATCTACCAAAGTTGTTCAAGGAACCATTCTGCCTGCAACTCAACTAGGTATATTGGGCAAAATGCATTTAAGCGAATCAGCTCATCTAGTAAATGCTGCACTTTAGATATCAGAGGGAAAGAGAATAAAAAAGACATTTAGGTGAAAATTGATTGTAGTCATTCTATTTATTAGTTATTTTTCTTTTCTCAGAAATAGTCTAGATTGGTTTCACATATACCAAATTTAGACTAATAATATACAGCTTTTTAATTCTTGTGGCTTCTTTTAATTGCTCAGAAACTTCTTAATCATCTGCCACTACCACCCCTAGGTGTATCTTCCTAGGGTATCCCTCAATCCAGGAAGTGGTGTTATGCGGTTTGACACATGGTATACCAAAAGTCCTTGTCACTGCCTCTATTACTAGCAGTAGAAGGAGCCTGCTAGTATAAGTGCTGGGAGATTCGAATTTCCATTGAAGCTCATTGATACAGTGAGTCAGAAGACCGAACGGCAATTAAAAAGAATGGTGAGTTAAAAAGACTTAAATACTGACAGGTTGGATAGTCTCATCTGCTACATGAGAGACTACAAGTGTTAGAATCTAGCCATAGCTCTATGCACCGTGCTTACATACCTGGAGAAGAGGGAAGAGTGATTCTTATGTGGGAATGCTCTACTTGGACTGCAGTTCAGCATTCAACACCATAATTCCCTCCAGCCTCAACAAGAAGCTCAGATACCTCAGCCTTCACCCTGCCTTGTGTAGCTGGATCCTGGACTTCCTGTCAGATTGCTGGCAGGTGGTAAGAGTGGGCTCCCTCACCTCTGCCCCTCTGATCCTCAACACAGGTGCTCCCCAGGGCTATGTCCTAAGCCCCTTCCTTTACGCTCTGTATACCCATGACTGTAATGCCACCCACAGCTCCAATCTGCTAATTAAATTTGCAGATGAAACTACAATGATTGCCTTATCTCAAATAATAACAAGGCAGCCTACAGAGAAGAAGACATCACCCTGATTCAGTGGTGTCAAGGAAACATCCTCTCCCTCAATGTCGCAAAAACAAAGAAGCTAGTTGTGGTTTGAAGGAGGAACAGAGACAGGCTTACTGCTATTGACATCAATGGATCTGGAGTTGAGAGGGTGAACAGCTTTAAGTTCCTCGGCAAGGATCTCATGTAGTCTGTACACACCAGCTGTATGGTGGGAAAAGTACGACAGCGTCTCTTTCACCTCAGATGGTTGAAGAAGTTTGGCATGAGTACTAATTGAGAATATCCTGACTGGCTGTATCACTGCCTAGTATGAGAACTGTACTTCCCTCATTTGTCGGACTCTGCAGAGAGTGGTATGGTCAGCCCAGCACATCTATGCATATGAACTTCCCTTTATTCAGAGCATTTACAGTGACAGGTGTGTAAAAAGGGCCCAAAGGACCATTAGACACCCAAGTCACCCCAACCACAAACTGTTCCAGCTGCTGACATCCGGGAAACACTACCACAGCATTAAAGCCAGGACCAACAGGCTCCGGGATAGCTTCTTCCACCAGACCAACAGACTGATTAGTTCACACTGACACAATTGTATTTCTAACTATGTTGACTGTTCTGTTGTATATCTTACTGTACAGACTATTTATTACAAATTACTATAATTTGGACATTGCACATTCAGACGGAGACATAACAAAGATTTTTGCTCCTCATTATGTGAAGGATGTAAGAAATAAAGTCAATTCAAATTCAAATTGAATTGAATTCAAACATAAATGCTGCTTAAAGCATTGTGTTTGTCCAGTAGATTGCCTGTTGCAGACAAAATATGGGAAGTTTCAGTGACAACTCCTTAAAGTATGTCATTACTGAAACTTGTTACAACTAGCTTCACAACAGAACAATGCATGGTGTTATCTGTAAAACAAAAATCTTTCATATGTCTAGCTCTTCCCAGACATGAACTGGAGATGCTACAATACCTCTTAGAGTAAACCATTGATCAATGCTTAGGATATTTTTGATATATCATGTAACAAAGCCATTTGGGTAAAACTTAGAAATAAAAAGGGATAGTCATCTTGCTAAGACTATATTATAAGACCAATCATCAGCAATTATAAGAACCCTCCCCCCACCAATCGTTAGCAGGAACTGACTATTGTGTCAAAAGGTGTAATGTAGAATAGTAGGGTAGTGTGAGTGGGAGATTTTCAGTGGGCCCAGATGTGATGGAATTTGTGTGGTGCATTCAAGACAACTTCCTAACACAATATATTGAAGTAACTACTCATGAAGTAGCAATATTGGAGCTCTTTGGACCCATGGTCAAAATCCCTTTAGTTTTAAAATAATTATGGAAAATGATAGAAGGTCCACAAGTTAATTAAAGCCGACTGAACTCTGAGGGCATTAGACAAGGATCTGTCTGGGCAACACTATTTAAAGGCAAAGGAACAGTTAGCAAAAAGAGTGCTTTTAAAACGGTCATATCAAGAGTCCGGGGCAGTATGTTCCTGCTAGGGTGAACAGCAGGCATACCAAGTTCAGTGAACCTTGGCTAATGAGAGAACTATTTACAACAACCAATTAACCTACTAACCGGTACGTCTTTGGATTATGGAAGGAAACCCATGCATTCACGGGGAGGAACACAGAAACTCTTTACAGCCAGTATTGGAATAAAACTCTGAACTCCAGTGCCCCAAGCTGTAATACATCATGCTAACCACTACATTACTGTGGCACCCTTCTAAGTCATCAATAGTTACTGGCATGTTTTCTTGAAATTTTACCAACTTCCATCATGAGCCTTCACGTTTTTTGTACCAGCAAACTTTGGGATACTCAACACCCATGGATTATAAGCTTACATTTGTGTTGTATTATCATTCTAATTGAGCAATTGAAGTATGGTTATTGACAACTTGCAGTGGAAGTTGCACGCACGTAATCCAGTGTGAAATGTGGAAGTTTGTGGTTTAAGGCAACATCCTCAATGTACTCTCAGTTTCGCAGTTTTCATCTACACTCACGATCAAACCAATATATTTCCGAGTATTTAGTGATAAAGAGAACAGGTGACAGAGAAGACTGCAAATGCTGGAAATCTGAGGCAACACACAAAATGCTGGAGGAACTCAGTGAGTCAGGCAGTGTCTATGGAGGAAAATTGAATTTTGGGTTGAGACTCTTCATCAGACTGGAAAGAAAGAGGGGAGAAGCCAGTATAAAAGTAAGGGGGGGAGGGTGAGCAAGAGGACAAGTGAATGATTTATATGCCCTCCTCTCTGGCCGTATCTGCCTGCCATCACCTTGGTCTCCAATTCTTGATTTCAGGCATGTTTTGACCTGCTCCTGGATGCATAACTGGCCTCATACCTCATGACACTCCATCTGCGCAACTGTCCCCATTCTAATTCATTCTTTAGCTATTTAGTTCTGGCGATATTTAGGATGATCAGACCTGTAGGCCATATAATGAAAAACACTGATCTATACAAGGAGGAAGCTAAAGGCTTGGTAAATTGGGGATTTCTAATAGTTGTCCAGACTTAGTTGTCCTTGTTATGAGTTGTCATCCAGAAATAGTTGTTATCACCCTTTACTTAATGATAAAATTGTCTTCAGTCAGCAGGAGCTGAAAGTTTAATTTCCGGAGAGCAATCTTGAAGAAAAAGACATGCAAATATACAACTAAACAACCCTAGCATTCGATAAGCCACCATTCTGTAGTAGAATTATTAAATCCTACTGTGTCAATATGAGAAACAGTCAAATTCTAGGGATTCATGTTTTGTGAAATCAGCTTTTTTTATAACTTGTGGTTTGTACACCATAATATTCGTTGAAGGAACAAAGACCCCTCCCCCACCATGATATACTGAGAAATCTCAAAACAGAAAAATAGCAGTTGAAGCAATAAACAGAATACAAACCTAATGGACAAATTTTCTGGTTTGTCGAAAATAATGTTTTTACAGCAATGCAATATTATCTGAATTTATCCGTAATATAAAATATTTTCTTACATAACGAGATTTTCAAAGCGTGTATTAGTCATTAAATCAGCAACTAAATTCAATGGAAATGAAAATGAGGGAGTTTCCATTTCCCTGAAACTGAATGACAGCAGCAGTTTTGTACATGTATCAAGTTAAAATTCTACTCCAATATACAAGTTACCTGAGCCTCTTAAGTACAAAACTGAATATAAAACAATTGGTACGTTCCCCAAGTATAGTATTTTGAGATAATTAAATACTTCTTAATCAGCTTTTACCCAACTGCTATAAAATTATTGAACGGTTCTCTAGTACTATAATATGGACTCTTAACCTTACAATTTCAAAATTATGTGGAGGATAGATAAGGTAGATTGTAGGAACCTTTTTCCCACGGTGGAAGGGTGTAAAACAAGAGGGCATAGGTATAAGGAGGAGTGTCCAAGATTTAACAGAGATCTGAGGTGCATTTTTTTTCTCTCTCACACAGTATTTGGAATATGAAGCACACTGACTTAGACCAGTGTTTCCCAAACTATTTTAGCCCAACATCTCTTTCATACATGCCAGTAACCCCCCCCCCCCCAACAAAGCACCTTCATACTTGCCAACTTCATATTGTTAGGCACAATATACTTTCTGGCGACCCCATAGTGTAAAAGCACGTCTATCATAGGCTAGCATGAGAAAAATGATTCTGCTTCAATTTTTTTGTCTTTAACACAGTACCTGTGCACTGTACAGCAGCTTTGATATCAGTATGATCCTTGAGTTTAATGGTTTTTAGCAAGAATGGAAATATCTGGTTCAAGTTATGACAGCAGAAGTCTTAAGTCCCATGCTTAACAAAGCCCAAGTCATTTCTGTTTTTGTATGTGGTTCACTGCACTGAAGTTTCTATCAACAAGGCCCGAGATGGAAATGCAATGAAGAGCAGTTTGGCTCTTCTCCAAAGACCAGGAATCATATGACAATGTAGCCATATACCACAAGAGCTGACAGTTTTGAAAAGCATTTTTGCTTCTTCATCATTCTGAATTTCAATAATTTCTTCTTGCAAGCTCTCTTCCCGTTCATCTACCTTGCAAAGAAATGGGTTAATTACCCAGTCTGGAATTTCCAGATCACTCAAATCCTTGAATTGATTCTAAACATACTTCTTCAGTGACTGCAGATGTAAGCAGTACTCTTGTAAATCACCGTCTGTGAAAGAGAATGCCATACTTTCCATGCAGGGAAACCATGAGAACATTCTACTCCTAATATTTTGCTTATGTATTTCCAATTTTCTGATAAAAGTGAACATTGCACTTTTTGCCTGAATTAAATTGAAATTCGCACCCTGCAGTTTCATATTTAGAATACTCCTTTTGTCATACATATCGGTTAGGAATGCCACATCAACGAATAGAAGTTCAATCTTGTTTCCTAAGTTCTTGTTGACTTTGAGCAAAAATTCAACACAGCGTCAAAGAGATCAAAGAAACTTTTTAAGGAGCAGCCTTTTGACAGCCAACTCATTTCAGTGTGAAGAAGCAAATGTTCAAACTCTTCATCGTTATCTTGGCAAAATTAATGAAATATTCTGTTATTTAATGGATGAGCTTTAATTTTGTTTATAGCAGATATTATAACAGTCATGCTTAAAAAAAGTCACTGGCTGAGGTTTTTGGCTGCAAGATGTTGATGATTATTTACACAATGGATTGCAAACAGACTTCAGATTTTTTTTCATTAATGCCACTAATCCAGCATGGCGCCCTGTCATTCTGCATATATGGAGTTCCAATTGTTGCACAATAAATCATGTTCCTAACAGAATGCTTTTATCCTCAATATACATTTTGAGCTTGTCGTAGATTGATTCTCCACTGATAATTGTTTTTAACTTTTTACAAAACAGAATCTCTTCAAAAACTTTTCATTTTTTGATAAATTGTGCATATGTTATTAGCAATGCTCATTGTCTCATGCATTTGACTCAACCAGTTATATCGCAAATTCTGTTTTTTTGTTGCTCCGTGCATAGTTGATACTCAATGTCTTCACTCATTTTGTCAATATGACGAGCTACAGAGTTATTACTCAGAAGAATTGATCTTAAAATACTGGTATCCATTTTGAAAAAAGTGCTGAGCACTTCTGATAGAACAGGTATTATTAATCTTTTAGCAGTCGTATGAGATTTTCCACACTTTGCTATCACTTTAGAAATGTAATAAAAAGCAATGAAACCACTATCAAGGTCAGTTTTAGCTTTCTTGACAAATGACTTGAGTGTGCAATGCTTTTCAAATGTTTCTTTCATCTTCTGGAACTGAGTAATACCATAAGTAGCCACTTCAGGGTGTCTTTTATGGAAGTGTTCCTGCAATCTTGATGGTTTCATGGCTTCATTAGACAGTACAGGATTACAAATCGACGGAATGGAATAAACCCATCCTCCAGGTCTGTAACATTGTATTGACACACTTTCTGTAGTTTCTGTTTCTTAGCAGGATTAGAACTCAAGGCTTCATTGCCTTCAGACTCACAGAGATCACTTTGTACATATTGTTCCATCATTAACGGGGCTAAATTAAAATAAAAAATTAACACAAATTGGAAATGCCTATCGGATGTTGACGATGGCAGCGAGTTGACACAGTCAGTCAGGTCTTATGTCTCATGTCTCAAGTTAGGGTGTCGCTTATCATTTCCTCTCCCCCCCCCCCCAAGAATCTTGAATTCCCCTTGATGACTTCTATTTCCCCCTTGGGGAATGTAACCGCCACTTTGGGGATCACTGCCTTAGAAGGTGATGGTGGCAGATATTCTCATATAATTCGAAGCAAATTCATCACCAGTCTCTAGACCCTGAGAGTCAACAACTCCCTCTGCAACTGGGTGCTTGACTTCCTGACCAACAGACCACAATCAGTAAAGGTTAGGCAGCAATATCTTCACTGTGATTATTCTAAATAACGATGCTTCACAAGCTTGTGTCCTCAGCCCCCTATCTACACCCTGCACACTCACAACTGCGTGGCCACATTTTGCACTAATTCCATCTGCAGGTTTGCAGATGATATGAATGAAGTGTGCCAAGTCTCAAATAACAATAAGTCAGAGTGCAGGGAGGAAATAGAGAGTTTAGTAACATGATGTAATGATAACAATCTTTCCCTCAATGACAGCAAACCAAAAGAGCTGAACATTGACTTCATTGACTTCCTGTCTACATCAGTAGTGTTGGGGGCTTCAAGTTCTTAGGACTGAATATCACCAATAGTCAGGTCCAAGCAACTTCTTCTTCATGTGCCTTGCGCATTACACACTCGGGCGATCATGGCTTTCCACATCATACAATCCCAGGCAGCATCAATTATATCTCACATACTTAGATCTGTTAGTTCTTTCACAATGTCCATATATTTTCTTCTTTGCCTTCCTCTTCCACTTTTCCCAGGCATACGGCCTTGTAATGTAAGGCATTCTATTTCTCCCTTTCTGATGACATGGCCCAGGAATTTGAGTTTCCATTCATTTAATGTTCTCATTAAAGATCTTTTTGTATGGGCATGTTGGAGTATTGTCTCATTAGTTACCCTATCTCTATATGATATTTTCAGCATTCTTCTAAGAAACCACATTTCTATTGCTTCTAAGTTACTTTGGAGTTCTGGTGTTATCGTCCATGTTTTGGAAGCATACTGCAAGATTGACCAGATGTAGCATTTTAGTAGCCTAAGCCTCGTTGTCATAGAAATGTGTCTGTTGGTAAAAATGGGTTTCATTTATTGGAAGTTGGTTTAAGCAATGGCAATTCTTCTTTTTATTTCTAGTTTACTTCTAGCATCTTGTGATATAAAGCTGCCAAGGTAGTTAAAGCTGGTCTTTTGTTCAATCTCTTGGTTACCAATGTACAATTGGCAGTTGGGAGCATCCTGCTGTTTTGATATCACCATACATTTGGTCTTTTTACAGTTGATGGTCAGACCAAAATCTGCACTTGTTTGTACTACCTTGTCTAGAGGATTTGTAGGTTTTCTGCAGCACTTGCTGTTAGGGTGGTACCGTCTGCATATCTTATATTGTTGATGTTAACACCTCCAATTTTTATCCCATCTAAATCTTCTATTTCTCTGAGAATCATTTCACTATAGATATTAAATAATTCCAGTGAGACAACACATCCCTGTCTAACTCCTCTTTGAATTTTAGTCCAACTGCTTATATTATCATAAATTTTTACCATTGCCGTTTGGTTCCAATATAAATTTTGAAGCAGTTGTTGGTCCCTTCTGTCAATGTTTAGTTTAGTGAGAATTTGAAATAATTTTACATGTTGCACTTTGTTGAGTGCTTTAGTGAGATCAATAAAACATAAAAAGACATCATTTTGATATTCAATTGCCCTTTCTAAAAGCACTCATAATATGAAAATTGTGTTCCTAGTTCCTCTATACTCAATAAATCCCTATTGCAGTTTAGAAGTTTCTGGCCTTGTTTTTAATTTGACTCAGAACAATTCTCAACAAAATCTTTATTATGTGACTCAGAAGACTGATTGTTCTATAATTTTTGCAGTCAATAGTTCCAGGAATTTTTGGAAGAGTCATAAATACTGATTTCAAGAGATCATCAGGCAATACACCAGACTCATACATGCCATTAAACCATTCAAAAAGAATATATATGCCCAGATCTTCTAGGCCTTGTATCATTTCCACTGAAATTTCATCAGGTCCAGTGGCTTTACCATGTTTCATGCTTTTCATTGCTTCAGTTATTTCTTCTTTGGTAATAGGTGGGCCAGAATTAGGGTGTTTAATAGCTGGGGGCTCCCCTCTATTATCTTTAAAAAGCTGCTCTATATACTGAATCCACCTCTCACATACTTTCTCTGGACCTGTTAGTATGGATCCGTCTGCTGATCTTATACATCCTGTAGAGGAGGTTTTCTTAATTCCAGTAATTTCCTTAATCTTCTTATGCATTTCTTTGCTGTTATTGATAATGCCTTCTACTTCATTGCATTTTTGATTCAGCCATTCTTCCTTTGCAATTTTGCACAATTGTCTGGTCTGTCTGTCTAGCTCTCTGTATTGCACTTCATTATTCTTCACTAACCACCTTTGTTCCATCAGATTTAGAATTTCTTGGGTTATCCACCCCTTGTTGGTGTGTTGGATTTCTTGTACTGGGACTATCTCCTCTGCTGATTGCTGTATAGCATATTTAAATCTGTCCCAAATAGGTGTTATGTTTTCGTTGAGGTGTTCTTCTACAGCTGTTTTGAATTTTTGCTTAAGAATGCTAACTTTTTTAAGTTCTCCCAACATATACTACTTTCTCTTTTTTTCCACGTTTTAGTTTCTTTAATTTTGTTTTAATGGTAGCTATTACTGGATGGTGATCTGAACCACAGTCTGCTCTTGGGTAGGCTTTAGAATTTGTGATATTATTTCTAAAGCATTCATTGATGGTAATGAAATCTATTTGATTCCTTGTTCTATCTCTATGTGCTTTTTCCCTAACCATGGAGACTGTAGAATTGTTCAGCACAGACAGAAACCAGCCTCCCCTCTATCAACTATCTATACTTATGCTGCCTTTGTGAAGTAGACAGCATAATCAAAGACCCCATTCCTTCCTAGACATTCTTCTTTCCTCTTCTATTGGACAGAAGATACAAAAGCCTGAAAGTACATACCACCAGGTTCAAGGACAGCTTCAGCCCTGCTGTTATAAGACTATGAAATAGTTCCCTAGTATGATAAGGTGGACCTTTGTCATCACAATCGACCTCATTGTAATCTTGCACCTTATTGTTTATCTGCACTGCACTTTGTCTGGAGTTATTACACTTTATTCTGCATTGTTATTGTTTTAACTTGTTCTGCCTCAATGTGATATGTAATGAATTGATCTGTATGAACAGTATGCAAGACAGGTTTTTCACTGTATCTCAGCTCATGTGACAATAATAAACCAATTGCAATTCCAATTCCAGATTAAGAAGCATCGAGACAAGCAGTTGAATTGCCAAGGCACGGAAAGCAATTGTTCAAATAAGGTTAAAAGGGATTAGAATAAGTACAATGGTCGCCGCAGATGTGGTGAGCCATAGGGCCTGTTTCTATGCTGTTTGACACTATAACTCTATGAAATTATTAAGGAATATGTAAACAAAATAGTATTCATTGAATTATTTGAAAAGTCTGGTATCTCACCTCTGGCCAGCAAAGTTGCAGCTATCTCTGTCAGGACCCCAGAAATTGTCCCTCCTACACCAGCTTTTTAGCCACACTTGCATATTTTTGTACTCATTTGTACATGGTACCAGAAGTAATTCAGAGATTACAGCATTTGAAGCCCTGTTCTTTAACCTTCAATTTAACTCATTGAATTCATGTTGTAGCATCTCATTCTGCTACTCATTAGTGTTGGCACGTGGCCTAGTGGGCAAGGCATCAGACTAGTAATCTGAAGGTCACTGGTTCGAGCCTCAGCTGAGGCAAAGTGTTTGTGTCCTTGAGCAAGGCACTTAACAACACATTGCTCTGTGACGTCACTGGTGCCAAGCTGCATGGGTCCTAGTGCCCTTCCCTTGGACAACATCGGTGGTGTGGAGAGGGGAAGGCCTGCAGCTTGGGCAACTGCCAGTCTCCCATACAACCCTGCCCAGGCCTGCGCCCTGGAAACTCCAGGCACAGATCCATGGTCTCTCGAGACCGACGGATGTCACCATCTCATTCTGCTTTTTACCTACCTTTGACTCATTACCATCTGCTCAGAGACAACTCTGTCTTTGACTCCAAGTATGTATTGTACCATCTCAGAGTTTCATTCACAGCTATAGAAATGCCTCAATATGAGTCAGTTATCACTGTAGTTTGCCTAGTTATTTTTCCTCTTATATCCAGCAGGTCCAACCATGGTACCACAAATTTGGCCATTCCTCCACAGTATCCTAAATGGTATGCCTGTTTGAGAGGGAAGTGGCTTTCTTCCTGTGGTCAAACTGTAGTAAGCTTGCTAAATCTGTTTGGTCTATGGGGCAGTTAAGAAACAACAGCTGGGCATATTTCCTGACATGATCACCAGAGACACTGGAAGTGTTCATGATTTCTTACTTTATGCAGGAGGGACATAGCTGTTGTTCTGACATTTCTTGCCATACCCTTGGATCATCTTTTAGTTACCTCATATAATTCAGAGTACCTTACTGAGGACCTTTCTCTGCTTTAAATACTAACAACTACACTAGTTATTAGTACTTAAGCCTCCAATTTTAGCACTAAACAACTGCATTCGAAAGTCCCCAAAAGAATTAAAGAAAGGAAGACAAAACCTACTAACCAATCCCCCTCCTTACCAAAACCCCTCAAAGCTGTACAGAATCTTTACATACTTTTCAAAGGCTGTTTAGAATCCTCTTTCCATACCACCCATCATTTTCCCCATCAAAAAATGTCTTGAACTCTTGTTAAAAATGGAGGTACTTTAAGGATAACATATTTGGTATTTGTCTTAGCAAAGTTTCTGAATCCTTTTATGGAATTAAATGTACTTCACATACTTTAATCAAAATTACTGTGTATCTCTATAACACAGAGAGATATAAATAGCTCAGTTAGGTGTAAATATTTTAACTTATGTCCATCAGATGATTGGACTGGCAATATCATAAAATTAATTCTTCATGCCAGAAACATGACAACCAGAAAGTGCAAACCGCATGATAAATTAGAAATAAGAAGGTAAAGAGGCAGCCTGGATGTTTTCCAACATATTTTTTAAAAAAAGGAATATTTCATCGTCAATTTTTTGAATTAAATAACTTTAAGGGAAAAAAATCATTATATGTGAATTATGGGATAATAACATTTGAAAGTATAAAGCAGCTTTGTGTAAAAGAATTATTTCAAGGTAGTTTACAAAAAAGGCATAAGGTTAGAGTTATTTAAAGATACTTGAAAATCTGG
Organism: Hypanus sabinus; assembly: GCF_030144855.1. Taxonomy (NCBI): domain Eukaryota; kingdom Metazoa; phylum Chordata; class Chondrichthyes; order Myliobatiformes; family Dasyatidae; genus Hypanus; species Hypanus sabinus. Next base: position 17,672,216 of record NC_082718.1, read on the forward strand.
CATCTGGCCTTGTACTTAGAAACCTAATGTTTGTCATTGATGATATGGAGAAGAGAAGGATGAAGCATGAAAGTCTATTCTCAGCAGAAACTGAGGACTTGAGGAGGGCTGCAGAGTAGTAAATCACAGAAACCCGGGGTGAGCAAGATTGATTGAGGTTGGATTTAATGGAGGGTGTACAATGTACACCTTTTAAATGTACAATTAAGTGATGGAAAACAGTTTATATTTTGTCAATTAAAGTTATTTGTGTGTAAAAACTTGACTGGCTTTCACTGCCATTGTGAAATGGACTCTGCATTCACATTCTGTGAAGATGAGGCTTATTCAGATCCATGTATAATAGCTTGATTTATTCAAATACTCTCATGGCTGTCCTCTGCAGATTTATTAGCTATAAGTGATCTAGACTGCTGCAGCTTATATTCTTGCAAATGCACAACACTATCATCACCCTCAACCTTCCAAAAGATTGAATTTTATGTTGTCAGCTTAATGTCTCATCAAATGCCCCTTAAAGCAAATACCAGTTCTCATTAAGTTTTCTGCCCTCAGCACCTATTCCTTCGACCACCTTGGACACTCAAGACTCTCTATTTTATCACCACCTACTGTAAATGTTCAGTCAACAGTCAAGAAATTTATAAGGTGCTATATGTGAACATAAAACGCTTTATAGGAAAGAAAATTATTTTAATGTGATATTTTAAAATGAAGTATCATTTTATTCTGGAGTTCAATTGTTTAAGACAGTTAAGAAAAGTTGTTTCAACTGCTGCGCATTTCATTAAACTATAGAGAAATTTTGTTTTCAGTAAACAAAATTAAGATGTGGTTGTCTTTTAATCTAGAACATTTTACTTCCCAGAACTGATTTCATCCAGCTACAATTTTGCACCAGAAATATTTTGGAAGACAGAACAAATTTATGACATTTTTAATTGGATCCTACATTTCAGTTCTTCCAACTAGATCATGAAATGATTATTTTTTTCATAAACTTGGTCATTCTTCGTTGTTACTGTGGAATATTAATTCCAAAGGTTTCAAAGCAGTAAGCCAAGCCATGCTGTGAAGCAGTGATTGAAATTATTGTTAAAATGTTCCCAGAGATTTCATTTGTACTGCAGTTCAAAATAAAAGAAATAAAAATACGTGTTCTTTTTCTGCTAAATAAGTTATTAACTTTTGATATTTTTATTCTCAGTAAAGGAAACTTTCTGCTTGAAGATGAGCATGAAGCTGACCATTAATGTAATATTAAAGAAATGTAGTACACGTTTTCCTCCAGAAGATAAATGACCAAATTAGATTAAACATTTTCAATGGGGAAACTGTCCCCACTGATCCTAAGGTCTCCATCTGTTTCCTATGTTATGAATAATTAGCTATTGTTTAATCCATATAAATGCTTAAGATTTCGCACACACACCTGCATTTTTTGGATTTGTACGGCCACTGTGCTGTAGAACTGTTTGGGAATGCAGTCTATGATATGTCATTCATCACCATCTTCTTCTCTCTTTGCTATCAAGGTGGCCACTCCTGTATAGACAATGTGAACCTGACAACCAAATTTCAGAAATCAATGGAGGGCTCATGAGATGTTGTGGGGTTAACTGATTAATTGGTTTGAGACAGAATCTCACACATGCACTCAGAACATAGTAAAGAGGAGGTCGCAAAAACACTAGAAGATTGTAACTTCTTAAAACTATTTTCCAGAAATCTTGGAGGCTAACATCTTTCTCCCACTAAAGCAAATTTCAAGATCTATCTCATGTTTCTAATTCAGTCCTGCACAGTGAATATTGAGGACCCTATTTCCATTGTAGATACAGTATATTTTAGGATAGAACTATGTTGTAGAAATAACCTTTTTCTACTGCATCACTATAAGTAATCGATAAATAATAAAGATGGAGATGTGTTTATAATATTTGGAAAATTTACGAGAGCATTGTGCTAGTTGCTTCTCCCAAATGAGAAATCTGTACCCAAGAAGAATATTCAATATGCACTGTAACCTTGAAATATTAATATGTGTTCCTGATGGGAACAAGAATCACTGCCCATCATCCAGTGAGAGGGTGTAATTGTACTGCAGTGTTTCAAATAACCACATGGGTTTTTCTATAACCACATGGTACATTTTCCCTGTAACCACATGGGTTTTCCTGTGACCACATGGTACATTTTCCTGTAACCACATGGGTGTTCTGGTTTCTTCCCACGTACCAAGGACCTTCTGGTTGCTCTGTTAATTGGCTACTCTAGATTACACCTTAGTATAAGTAATTGGTAAGAGAATCGTGAGTGAGAGTAAATGTTGCAAGGAAATAAGTTGGGGAAAGGGGCTGATGGGAACGCTCCCAAGAGGGAATTTAGACTTGAAAAGCAAATGGCCTCTTCCTATACTATAAGAAACTAAGAGACCTTACCTACAATCAAGTACAATTTCAGGTTCAGTGTTTCTCTTCACATAGAAGCTGAACTCACAAACATTTTTAAAAATTTTCAATACAGGCAATATTTTGCTCAAAAAGATTTTTCTTTTAAATCTTTTAAGGTATAATTATAGTAAATGCCTTTGCTTTGTTCAAGACCAGTATCTCCTTCCAACTGTGTGGTGCCCAAGACCACTCATAAATATAATTTAACTGGGGCTTTATATGGAAATTACATAACTTCTGTTCCCAGCAGTCTTTATTAGTCATTTGGTTCTTTTCAATTCCTGTTAATTTCAATGCTCTGTAAATTTGTTTCCCCAAATCTTTTTGGACCATTATGCTTTCCAATTTCTTATTATTTTGTAAGTATTCCATTTTTTAATTTACAAAATGAATGATCTTATGTTATTTCCTTGGAATGAAATCTATTTTCCACTGTATTACCATCCCTCAAGCTATTGCTATCTCTTTGTAATTGGTAAGTTGGCTTACAATTGCCACATATACCAACATACAGTGAAAAACTTCGCTCTACATTCCATCCACACATTACATTTCATTACATCAGTGCACTGAGATAGTACAAAAGAAAAATTATAACAGAATGCAGAATAAAGTGTTACAGTTATAGAGAAAGTGCAGTGCAAGCAGACAATAAGGTGTAAGGCCACAATGAGGTGGATTGGGAGGCCAAGTGTCTATCTTATCATAACAGGGTACTATTCAGTGGTCATACAACAGCAGGATAGAAGCTGTCCTTGAGCCTGCTGGTATGTTCTTTAAGGTTTTTTAAAACCTTTTGCCTGATGGAAGTTTAACTGAGGTAATGGGAAATGTGGACAGAGTCCATTCTTTCCATGTGCTATTTTGGATAGATGCATGACAGAAAGGATGCTTTAAAAATTGGTGAGGGTCATGAGGGAGATTACAAATTTCTTTAGCTATGTGAGGAGTAAACACACTGGTGCACTTTTTCAGCTATGCTGTCTGTGGTTGGACCAAGCCGGGCTATTGGTGGTGTTCAGTCCAAGGAATTTAAACTCTGTCCTCTCGACCTTGATGTAAACAGGAGAGTGTGCACTGAACCTCACCCCTTTGCCTCCCCCCTCCCCACTCCTTTCTGTAGTCAATGACCAACTCTTTTGATTTGCTGACATTAAGGGAAAGGAAGTTGGACCATAAGGCATTAGCAGAATTGGGCCAGTCATTCCATCAAGTTTGTTCCACCATGCCATCATGGCTGATCCTGGATCCCACACAACCTCATACACCTGCCTTCTCGCCATATCTTTTGATGCCCTGACTAATCAGGAAATGATCAACTTCCACCTTAAATATACGCATGGACTCTACTGCAGTCTGTGGCAAAGCATTACACAAATTTACCTCTCTCTGGTCCTCCTTACCTCTGTTCTAAAGGATCACCCCTCAATTTTGAGGCTGTACCCTCTAGTTCTGGATACCCCCACCATAGGAAAGATCTTCTCCACATCCATCCTATCTTGTTCTTTCAACATTTGGTAGGTTTCAATGAGATCCCACACATTCTTCTAAATTCCATTGGTACAGCAAACGCTCCTCATGTGTTAACCCCTTCATTCCCAGAATCATCCTCGTAAACCTCCTCTGAACTCTCTCCAATGACAATGCATCCTTTCTGAGATATGGGGCCCAAAACTGTTGACAGTATTCCAAATACAGCCTAACTAGTGTCTTATAGAGGTTCAGCATTATCTCCTTGCGGTTATATTCTATTCCCCTTGAAATAAATGCCAACATTGCATTTGCATTCTTTAGCACAAACTCAACCTCTAAATTAACCTTCTGGGAGTCTTGCACAAGGACTCCAAGTCCCTCTACACCTCTGATGTTTGAACCTTCTCTCCATCTGGATAATTGTCCACACAATTGTCCCTATTACCAGCATGCATTATCACACGTTTCATAACACTGTATTCTATCTGCCACTTTTTACCACCATTATGACACCACTGGCCACTACACTCTTATTTCCTTCCTGTACTCCAACAGTATTTGAGATTTGGCCCACTACGATGGTATTATCTACAAAATTATCAATGGAGTTTGATGAGTTTGCCTGCAAACTTGTAAATGTATCTTTTTTAATGCTATCAGCAGATAGGATGCCCAGTGTTTTACATCAGAACATTAGAAATAGAAGCCAAAGTGGGCCATTTTGCCCTTTCTTCTGCTGTGCCACTGAATAAAGTCATAGTTACCTCAGCGTCACCCTCTTACACTAGTTTTCCCTGCTGCTTTTGATTCCACAATATTTAAACAAAAACATCCACCTTGGTCTCAAGTATATTCTGTGACTGACTGACCATGCACAGTCCTCTTCATAAAGAATCCTGAAGGTTTATAATCTCTGGGTGAAGAATTTTTTCTTATTCCAGTTCTGACAGGATGACGCTTTGTTCTGGCACTTGACCCCTGGATCTAGACAACCCATCCCAGGGAAATATCAACTCTCCACTGTAGGAATTTGGATAGCTTCAATGATATCTCTATACATTTTCTAAAATAGAAGAGTATGTACCTAATCTTATAACCTCTAATATAATAAACCTATCAGCCCAGGAGTCAATCCAATGAGCTTTTGTTTATCTCCTCTATTGTAAATATTTCCTTCTTCAGATATGAAGACTAGACGTGCACATATCACAAATGTGGTCTACTAAGACGTTCATTATTGCCAACAAGAGGTAGCTTAACATTTACTCTTGATGTTCAGTGGTATTAGTTAAGTGAAATTTATTGTTATGTGCAGAAGTATTGTGAGGTATGTGCACAGTGAAAAACTTGTTTGTAACAGCATCATGAGCTCAAAGGTTCAGACAGAACTCAAAATATTAATTATATGTAAATTTGACAAGATAGTAAAGAAAAAAAACCTGCAAAACAAGACCTTAGTGCAATTAAAAACACAATCCGAGGCAAGTCCATGGTAGTGCAAAAGATAGTTATGAAGGACTTGAAGAATCAACGGAAATTGAACACATACTGAGGCTATGTGTCTGAAGACTAACTTAACAATTGTTAGCTTTTTAAAGGGTAGAGTTTTAATCCAGTTCCCTACACATACTGGTTACTGGGACCGTAATTGGGAAGTTTCTACTGAAATATTTCACTTCTTATAAAACGGATTTGATGCAAAACTGGAGAAATGTTCATGTGTTCAGACGAAATCTTTTTTCTCTTTCATGACATGGGAATTAAGCTGATGGTAGAATTTTTTTGTAATGATGTCGGTGTACTCCTTTTAACCATAGGTTTGATGTAATAACTTGGAGAAACCTTTGGAGAATTTTTTTGTGAGCTATAGTTTCTTCAAGGTATACTCACCTGATGTGGCCATTCCTCTATTGATTCAAGAAAAATACTTTATTACTGACACTAGGAACTTTCAAGATCAGGGTTGGAGGATACTATCAGCCACAATCTCTCTGTAACTGCTGGCATAGCATAAATTCTACAGATTTCTAGGGTATTTTACTGCTATTAATGTACAACATTTGATATTGCAGTTTATATTATGAAGGATTAATCAAGATGGAAGTATTAATTTTCTTTGTCCATGAGTACTGATTTTATTGAACAAGAGAAGTATTCATTAATATATGACTCTTTAAAAAATACAATACTGTTCATTGTTGCTGAAACCTTATTTTTTAATTTACCTTTCAGTTATTTTCTGCTGGAAAAATGGCTGGAACACAAATTGGCTATTTGAAATCCAAATATATGTCATTGCATGAGGCTTTAAAAAGGTAAAGTGCTGTTCAATTGATTAACAGATTATCACTAATCATTAATTAATCGTTCCATTGATTATTTTAAATTTAAGGTATTTTCATTTCTTCTTGTTGATTTCCATTTGCAAATCAATATTAATCATTTTGAAATACTTTAATAATAGCTTAACTAGTACTAAAATTAAGTGGAATCTAAAGGAAAAACTATGCTGGATAGAATCATATCTAGTGCACAGGAGGTTACCCTGATGTTTGCCAGCATAATGTTTATGTTAGATACAAAAGGCACCTTTCTCTGTGGCTGGCTCTAAGATGTTCTGGCTGATATCAACCGACCACTGTAGTCAGTCAAGTTATTTTAAGTTCCCAAACTGAGCATTTTATATGTTTTTCCTCAGTACCTGCTTCAGTTTATCCGAACAATTGAATGGCATTTTGGTGCATCCCCTCATCAACTGAACATGAGAGGCATCAGAAACTTGGGCATGGATTGGCCTCCTGAAACAAAATGTATTGTCTGGATAGTATGGGAGTAATAGCGTGTCACATCCCAGAGTGAGGATTATGATTTGTAATCATTTGCAGTATGGTTAACGATCATGTACAAAGGGAAGTTGCTGGAAGCTGCATGAAGAGGAAATATGGGAATATGACGAGTGAGATGAGCAGCCTGAAGACATAGTTGGTCTCTCAGTCTCACAGTCCTGTTGCTGAGTCTCGGCCTAATACTGCCTGATTTGCTGAGTTCCTTCAGTGGTTTGTGTTTATAGTCTGACAATATAGTGAGTTGCCGGAGTAAGAAGGCAGTAGGTAGTTCAAAAGGTATTATTATGAAAATGAGTCCTTCAGCGTTCAATCTTTCTATCTGGTCCCTTACTGCTATTTCACATTGCTGTCTACTGGAAACACTTAGATTATTTGTATTTACATTCAATCCCTGGAGAAATTAATTTCTGCATGTACTTAATATCCTTTTGATAGCCCCATGTTTGGAAAAAGGCGATTGGAAACCCCATTCACAGGTGCATTTGGGATTTCCATAATTTTTGCTGAAGTAGCTTTTGCCAAACATAAGTTTGAAAAGAATTTCAACATATCTAAGCTATGGGAGATTTAAAAAATTGTAAACAGTAAGACGCCATCTGATAAACATCGTAAGCATGTTCTGAACTTTTCTAATTCATTGCTCAAGACATTTACAACTAAATTATGTTTTCATTCTACAGTTCATTATATAAATAATTTCTGGATCAGTCAAGGTGCCCAGGCAATCAACACCACAGTTCATTCTTTGTTTGTCATTGCTGAGAATTCATTAAAATATTCAAGAATTAACATAATCTAAGTAATTCCTGTTTATAGTGTCATCTGTAAAAATATAAGGAGCAAGCAAGTTTGAGATTCTATGATCAATTCTTTGACATAATCAAAATAAGTTTATTTCAAGTTCAATTTCAAGTTCAAGTCTATTGTCGTCTGACTGTACGAAGCATATGACCAATCGAAACAATGCAGCCCATGGTGCATTCACAATAAACATGTATATCACTCAGCACATAAAACAAAATATTATCACAAATAAATTAATAATATATAATTCAAAATACATGTGAAGTGCCTAGCACATGTAAACAGTACAGAATAGTATTAATACAGTATTACAGAGTATTTATAACAGTGATATCACTTGTTGTCCCTTATCGTATAGTTTGATTGTTCTTATGTTTATATCTTTTTAAAATGGTGGCCATTGTAACACAATATTTAGTTTGTATAATTTTACTGTTTTCTATTTAGAACTCATGTCATATTTGGTGAAGTATCTCGATGATTAACGCCATCTTGAAACTTGCTTTAATTCTTTGCCTTACTATGTTCTTTGTTTTACATTTTTAGGACACAGGAATCTGAGATCAAGTTATTGAAGGATATTAAGTTTTTCACTGTTGAATTAGAGCACCAAAGGCAGGAGCTAGAAAAAGGTGAACAGTTTCCTGAGAGCTACAATACAGATGTCAGCAAGCTAAGACAGCAGCTGCTTCATTTTCAGAATGACCTCAACCAGACAGAAGAGCGCATTGCTCAACAGAAGAACAGAACCATTTAGTAAGAAGCTATTTTGTTTATCTGTTCTGTTTGGAGACATTGTGTTCAGATTTTGCTTGGTTTGATAATTATTTCATGTATAATTTTAAGGTAAGATTTATCATCAAAAATAAATATTTACAGCTATGCTGAAGTATTTACAAGCATGAAAATGAATTCTGAAATAACTAAGCAGTTTTTAAAATTGAATTGGTTTGACACATCAATGACTCCTATGCTTGACCAAGGCTCAGTGAACTAATGAGATTGAGTTTGGATGGTTCAGGTATACTGTATATGTCCATGAATCATTCAGGTTGTCTCCAGTTGTGCCGTGCATACAAGGAATAAGAGATACAAAGAAAAAGAGTGAAAAAAAGAGGCAGGTAGAGAGACACAGCCAGTGCTTGTGTGTGAGAGAGTGGGATGAGGAGGAGAATAGGAAAATAGTGTTAATATTTAGAGTGGGTCAGATCAGGAAAAACTATATGCATTCTGTTTTTGATACAGGTCTGACTGGACTACAACTGGGTTAGGTCCAATCTAATTTTATATTCAAGGAGACTTGGTCACCCTCTCCAAAATGCTCACTCACAAACATTTAATTCCCTGAAATTAAGTCTAATGCTGTGTATTCTCTGTTAGGACAACAGGGTTCAATATCTATACAAGGTCAAAAGGCTCTTCAGGGTGCACTTTAAAACTTCCATCCCCTTTAACACTTACATTCCAAGGCAATCCCAGTGAACACTAGAGAGGTTGAAATATAGTTGTAAGTTTTATATCCCTATTTCTCTTACACCTCTCAAAGATTTGCTATATATCTGTTTCTTCATCTCTCACTGACTTTGGAGCCAAAGTGGGGTTATACTACTGTAGTTGGTATGGAGGTGAGGGGCCTGTTGCTGTGTTGTACACCACTTTGCAACTCCGTGACGCTAAAGTGATCATCCTTTTTATTTCTCTCTGCTCATATGATCTTATTTGAAAAATCTATCATGGCATCCACTTTAATAATTGCATTGCTCTCCCTAATCAATATTGAAATGCCACCTGTTTTTAGCTTCCTCCTTTATCGCATTTGAAACTTTTATACCCTAAGATACTGAGTTGTCAGTTCATCAGCCATGCCAGAATAATTGCAATATCATTCTCCCATACATTACTCTAAGTTCATCCACCTTACCAGGTGTGAATCCCTTCCCAACAGCACGGTCAACCCTCCCTGTAGGGACATTGGACCCGTTCTGGTTCAGGTGTATTTGCACAGCTGCTTGTACAAGTCTGAAAGCCCTCCATCCCACAATGACCATCTAGCCATAAAATCATCTGACCTATCCTAATATTCACTATACGTGTTACTGGAAGTAACTTCAGCAATCCTGCTTTTTAAATCGATGCCCAAGTTGTGTAAATCTCATCTCCTTTACCTTAGTCTTTAGCACCATTGTGGATCATGACTTCTGGCTGCTTATTCTCCCCTTTTAGAATGAAATGCAGCTGCCTTGAAACATCTGTGACCCAGGTGGCAATATACCAATTCAGAATCTTGTTTGCAGGCACAGAAATGCCTGTCTGCTCCCCTTACAATCACATCCCCTATCACCCTAGCTCTCCTAGTTCTACCCCACCAACCTAATACTTCATGTGCAGCAGAGTTAACTGTGTTTCCACAAATTTAGTTGTTGCTGCTTTCCCTGGGATGCCATCCACCACCTCTCTCAACAGTGTCAGTGTGGTGTACCTGTCTGAGATATGAATGGCCCGAGCACCTCCTTTGCCTGTGTCTACTGTTCTGTCTTGTAGTAATCTATTACCTTCCTGCCTATGCAGTCAATAAATATGGTGTAAGTAGCTCACTAAATGTGCAATTGACAGGTTGCTATAGATATATGTCAAGATAAAGGAAATGACTCAAGTTAACCAAAAACATTTTAATTGTTGTGCAGTGTATTGTTTTGATATATCAATGTATTTCATTACATCTTTAATCAAACAATTTTTTAATTGAACAATTAAGTTACCTGAAAACAGTCCAGTCCTTCTTCCATCCTTTGTATAAATAAATATGAAGGAAAACTGCAGAAGCACACAGAGACATAAGAATGTTTAAACTATCTAGTTATAAAAGAATCTTCTCCATTCAAAATTCAGAGAAAATAGATCAACGATTATATTCTTGTGTGTTGCTGCTTTTGAAGTGTTGTAATCCATTTTTTCCCTGTGTCCCCAACCTTTTCCATCCTTCCGCATCTGCTCTCCCTTCAATCAATTGGATCTGGATTTGCCATCCCTCCTCTATCTTTTGTCCTGGCCATTATGCAAGTGAGTTCTAGCTAAGCCCCACCAATTTCTGTTTATCTTCCAGTTATTCTCCATACTTTTCTGTGGTTGGTCACATATTTTTCCTTAATTTGTTTGCAGAATGTGGTATTTAGTAATATTTTGTCAAGATTCTCTCCAAGTACTTCTTTTTCCTTTATCCTTTCCTTATGGATAGAATTTTAATTTCACCTTTTGTGGTTACATCTATTTTCCAGCATCTTGGAACCAGGCAATTAATTAGCAAATGTAACCATTTCACAAACTGATATACATGGGGATAAACAAAAGGCAGTTTCTTCTGAACATAAAAACGCACTTGTTAAGAAGTGCAATGAACAGTCAAAGAAAGGTCAAAACATTGGACTGATACCAAGTTACAGATTTAGCCAAAGTACAACTTCTAAAATGTTCCATGTTTCTAGGCAGCAGATGTTATGGCTTGTTTGTAAGATGTTTTAGTTCACAGTCAATAAACAGAATTGCAAAATTATTATTGCACAAAATGAAGAATGACAATTTCCCTCACTATTGAAGTATTTTTGTATGGTGAAACATTCAAAGTAATCAGAATTTTCACATAACAGCCATTACATTTATCTGTTAATATCAGCAAGATCCAAAGCTGATGTTTTAGTTGGTTATGATTGTACATTTATCTGTTAATATCAGCAAGATCCAAAGCTGATGTTTTAGTTGGTTATGATTGTACATTTATCTGTTAATATCAGCAAGATCCAAAGCTGATGTTTTAGTTTATTATGATTGTACAATGTCAGTTGTAATGCACAGCATATCAACAATATATCAGATTTGAATGGGAAGGAGAAATTCAGTGGCTTCATAGGGACGATTTACTGCAAATTGTTTATTTGAATGATTGTTGTAAGCTTAAGGAAACAACTGGAATATCTTCTACAGAGGTTCCTGATTTTCAGATTCTGGAATTCTTGTGGTGGAGGTGTCCAGGAAGAGGGGGCAAAGGTTCCTAATCTGACTGCTGTAATCAGATATTGAAGAAAAAGTTCACAAAGGAAAAGTAGCATATGTAAACTGTCTATATCACCTGTGGCATCAGCTTTCCATCACCCTCCTCTAATCACAGTTACAATTCATTAAACATCCTACAGCTGGCTCTTCTACACTTTGTACCTATCACCTTTCCTTTATTTACTTCCCTCATCTTCCTACATTCATTTGCTTCAATGGCTATCCACACATTCAACCCTAACATAGAATTTTTTTTCTTGTAGGTATGCTGTTACACACTACTAGGGTGCAGGCATTGTCGAGAATATGGTCTCCATCACTCAAAGTGCTGCACTCATTGAGGTAGCCTATAGTGAAGCTATTGACCTAAAATTACATCAGGTGCATTGTAACTGTTGGCATTGGAAGATAGGTTCTAAAGAAACTTTGTCTGCTTTCCTCATTTTTGCCACTCAGGTGAAATTTCTCCCTTGCACAGTTTGTCTGACAATAGAGTGTTGTTTAGAGCTGCCAGCCATTTGTTCTCTGCTGATCTTTGCTAATTCTTGACCCTCCCTTTTTTCCAGAACTATCAGAAATGTACACAGTTGAGGTGCCTCTTGTAATACTGTATCATGAAGTCATTCAACCATCTCCATTCAGACATCAGTTTAGAAAGTTGCTAAGAAGGATTAACTGACATTTGAGAATGAGCAGGAACCAATTAATTGGTCCAAAAATTTTCTCTGGATGACTAAAAATTGCACAAGTCATTTTGACATTTAGTGAAATTCAGGGTATATTGGAAAGGGCAGACCATGAAGCAACATTTAAAAAATATAAAAGATTCACTAGTTCTCTGGCAGTTGGAACATCACACTTTGATACTTATAAGACCAGATGACATAGGAGCAGGATTAGGCCATCCAGTCCAATGAAACTGCTCTGTCATTCAATTATGGCTGATTTATTTTCCCCTTCAACCCCATTCTTGTGCCTTCTCCCCATAACCTTTAGCACACTTATGATCATCAATATCAGGAATACAACTATTGCAGGGTATGATCTACCATCTTCATTCTCTAGCAGTTCTTTAGTCCCTAAGGCAGTCCGACATTGCCTTCAATCTCGTTCTAGTAACTCCTGTGACGACACTGGTGCCAAGCTGTATCGGTCCTTGCCCTTCCCTTGGACAACATCAGTGGTGTGGAGAGGGGAGACTAGCAGCATGAGCAACTGCCAGGCCAGTCTTCCATATAACCTTGCTCAGGTCTGCACCCTGGAGAGGACACTCCAAGACTTTCCAGGAGCAGAGGTATGGTCTCACGAGACTAACGGATGCCACGTACACACACACACACACACACACACACACACACACTCTTGTTCAGATTGTAGCTGTATAATGTAAAAAAAGTAAAATTGCAGATGTACTAAACTTTGGTTAGGTGACGTAGAAGCTGGATTTAGGGATCTGTGTGCAGTTCCTTTCACCCCATTACAGGAAGGATGTGGACGTTTAGCAGAGATGCAGAAGTACTTTACCAAGCTGCTGCCTGGATTAGAGGGTATTGGCTATAAGGAGAGGTTAGACAATTTTGAAATGTCTTGTTTTAGAGCATTGGAGATTGATAATCATTTAGAAAATTATGAGAGACATAAGTAGGCTAGACATTCAGAGTTTTTTTTCTTCAGGTAATTTTATGTTTTGTAACTGCAAAAAATAAAACTAATCGAAAGAACAACATGCATGTATGATATGGTGGCATAATGCCGTGTGCCATTCATGTACTTATACATATAACCCATATTGAGTTAAGTAAACAACAAGGAAAGTTTAGTCAAACAATATATTTACAATTTCTCAAATGTTACTGAAATATTAAATGTACAGCACTCCTCCCTGCTTAGCTACAGTCTCCAACTCAATCTAGAATGTATTTCAACATACTGTATATGTATATTTCTGTATATATTATATTAAGTAATGCAACTACTATATAGACATTCTCAAAATAGTAAATTTTAAATTGTCCCATTTATGCCTAAATATTTAATTGCTGTGGAGGATTTTTTACTTTTGTGGGATAATGTCCTTCCTGACAAGGAGGATCACTCCACTTGGCAGGAGAGACCTGTAGCTGCGAAACAGTCTCTTCTGTGGTGGTTGTAGGAGTTGACTCTGGCAGAATGTAGTTCTGACAGCTCTAGAAACTTCTCTTCTCTAACAATTGACTATGCTCTCCTCAATTGATCAAATTGGTCTCCAGATGACATTAGATGCATTCTCTTCTGTGTAGGAGAGAGATCCAGTTTCATCCTTAATCTTTCCAACTGCCCACATTTCATCACCTCTGTAGTCTCTCACCAGGACTGCTCGTCCGAGAGTGAAACATTGAACTTCTTTGTTTGAGGAGCCCTCAATTTGACCTGCATACTTGTTTTGAGAATGGGTTTAATGAGTTCCAAGTGTGGGTGTAAGGAAACAGCATAGCTTGTGAGTTGATAGTCATGAAGTGTGCTGCATTGTGATATGCAAGGAAGAAATTGGCAAGCTTCTGATTCAGTGTCAGTGCAGTGTGTTCTGCTAACATTGCTTGCAGTGCATTCTTTAGACTGGACAAATCTTTTTGTCAAATGATTTGTAGCTGGGTGATACAGCACAGATGTGTTATGTCTTATTCCATTCACTTATTCCATTTCAGGTATGACTGAAACTGTTTCATAACAAGCTGTTGTCCATTGTCACAGACTAAGTAATCTGGAACACCAGTCCTTGAAAAGAGGCTGCTCAACATATCAACAGTGTGCGAGTCTGTGAAGGAGGCTATTGGGAATACTTCTGGTCACTTTATAGCTGCACCCTCTGTACTAAGAAATTAGTGCCCATGAATGATCTGGCAAAACCCACATGAATTCTCTGCCAGGCAATGCAGGCTGGAGAGGTGCTGTTCTATTCCAGTTCACCAGACAAAGCTTCAAGCTAATGCTTTCATTTTGACCACAGCTAAATCACTGGCATGTAGCTCCTCCAACACTTTAGCTCTTAGCATAGTTCATCCCAATGTTTGTAAAAAAAAAATGGAGTATCTGGAATTCCTGCTGCACATTCTAACAATTTTGGGTGACCATGTAAGCCTGAAATAGTATGGGATATTTTCTGGTTTCCCTTTGAATCATCTCTGCCTAATAGGGAGACTTTCGATTGCATTAGTAAGAAAATGTCAAGAGGATTGCCCCCCCCCTTGTACTGTAAACTTTTCAGATGTTTCCTTTTCCAAGGGTAAACAGGACAACCCTTCAGCATTTCCATGCTTAGTCATCCCCTTGAATTCGATCTTGTAATTGCGTTCTCCAAGAACAGACCCCATTTCTCCGGTCATGCTACTGCTGTTAGCGGAACACCCTTCTGTGGTTTGAAAATGGACACTAACAGTTGATGGTCAGTAATAAGGGTAAACTCTCTCCCTTACAAGTTCTGGTTGAAGCATTTTATACCCTAAACCAGACTCAAGGCCCCTCTGTCAATCTGGGTGTAATTTTTCTCTGCAGTAGTAAGTAAATGTGTTGCAAAGGCTATGGGTGTTCACTTCCATCATTCATAAAATGTGACATGACTGCACCTATACTATACAAGGTTTCACAGGCAACCTTCCCTGTTGATCATAATGTGAGTATGTCTGATGTTACCTTTTAGAAAGCCACCTCACACTGCTTTGTCCATTACCATATCTTCCAAATCTATAGTAATGAGTTCAAGGGGTGGAGCCAGTAATCAAGTTTGGCAGGAACCTGTTATAGTAATGAACAAATGCTAATAAGGATCACAACTATGACACGTCCTTTGGTCTTGGGGGAGCCACCGCCGCTTGAATTTTCTCTGCACACTTGTGTAATTCTTGTGTGTCAGTGGTGTGACCACAGTAAGTGAGGCTCGGTTTTAAGCATTCACACCTGTCGCATTGTGCTCTTGAGCCCATAATCTTCTCATCTTTGTAACACTGTCTTGAGAATTTGGAGATGTTTCTTCTCATCCTTGCCTGTAACAATGATGTCATCCAGATAATACTGAGTGCCTGGGCAACTTTGCAGCACCTGGTCCAGAGCTTATCGCCAGAGCGCAGGTGCAGATACTATTCTGAAAATAAGCCTATTTTAGCAATTAAGCCCATTGTGAGTGTTCATGGTGAGAAACACTTTGGATTCTTCTTGCATCTCATCTGTAGGTAGGCTCAACGAAGTTCATTTTGCTTAAGTATATTCCTCCAGAAAGCTTTACAAAGATATCCTGTATCCTGGGCAGAGAATAGAGATCTACTTTCAGTACTGGATTGATGGTGACCCTAAAATTACCACAGATATTGACAGACCCATTCTTGTTGGCTATTGGGACCACTGGTGTTGCCCATAGCCTCCACTCAACCTTAGAAAGAATTCCTTCATACTCTGTGCGATCTTACTAACTGGCTACTTTATTAAGGATGGTATAAGGAACCAAACGGGTTTTGTAAAACGTGGGTGTGGCATTTTCATTTGACACTATTTTACCCTTTTATATATTTGTGTTTTCCAATTTTCATCCTCATTGCCATTGTTATGTTTGTGACTAAAACACGGACAAAAGAAAAACACAGAGAACCAGGATAAACAAGTACTCTTTGTTTATGCTTTAAGTGAGGTGTGCACACATGACATGGCGGCATAATGACGTATGTCATTCACATCCTTCTACATTTAAGCCATAATGAATTATGTGAACAACAAAGAATGCTCAAACAATGTATGTACAACATTAATCAAATATTACTGAAGTATTAAATACACAACAGGTATAAATCTCAAATACTTGAGCACATAGCTTTAAGCTGAGAGGAGCAGAGTTCAAAGGAGACCCACAGGGCAAGTTTTTCCCCAGAAAGGGGAGGTTGTTTCAAATGTGCTGGCAGGAGTGGTGATTGTGGAGACAGACACAACAGAGGCGTTTAGATACCATGACTATGTAAAGATAAGAGGGACATGGTTCATTTGCAGGTTTAATGGATTAGTTTAATTTGGCACCATGTTCAGCAGAGGCATAATGAGCCAAAGGACTTGTTCCTGTGGCACACTGTTCTTTGTTTTATCTTCTGTATTATATAAATGCGATTATGAAGAAAGCATAGCAGTGCCTCTACTTCCTTAGAAATTTGTTAAGATTCAGCATGACATCTAAAATGTTGACAGACTTCTATAGATGTGTGATGGAGAGTATATTGGCTGGCTGCATCACAGCCTGGTACGGAAACACCAATGCCTTCAAGCAGAAAACCCTACAAGACAAAGTGGATATAGCCCATTCCATCATGGGTAAAAGCCCTACCCACTATTGGGCACATCTGCACAGAGCATTGTCACAGGAAAGCAGCATCCATCATCAGACACTGCCACAACCCTGGTCATGCGCTCTTCTCACTGCTGTCATCAGGAAGAAGGTACAGGTTTCCCCCTCTCCCCACCAGGTTCAGGAACAGTTATTACCCCTCAATCATCAGGCTGTTGAACCAGAGGAGATAACTTCACTTGCCTCATCTCTGAACTGTTCCCACAATCTATGGACTCACTTTCAGGGACTCTTCATCTCATGTACTTGATATTTATTGCTTATTTCTTTTGCACACTGTCTGCCCTATTGGTGCAGTCTTTCATTGATTCCATTATAGTTATTGGATTTATTGAGTATGCCTGCAAGAAAATGAATCTCAGGGTTGTATATAATGACATATACTTTGATAATAAATGTACTTTGAACTTTGAACATAGCAATTTATGCATACTAATTGCTCATCCATTAAAACCAGACATTTTTATATCAACCTTTTATGAAGCATTTCTCAGAAAGTGATCAAGTAGCTTGAAAGAAGAACATGTCAGTTAAACTGGCTGTTTACTAGATGAATCAACAAAGAGTGAATTTGTGTAGTCTCAATGAGGCAAAAACCATAACTCCTGGGAAATAACTTAAAAGAAGTTTTAGATGTTCATGGAATTAAAGTTGCCATGTATTGTTTTTCAACATTTAGCTAAGTTTATGTAAAGCAACTATATATTTATTTTAATAAAACAATTGTTTTTAACATCAGTCAAATGACCTTGTTAACTGTAATATTATTTCGTCTTACATAAGGTCCACTGCAGGCAAGAAGCCCTTTCAGCCCAACAGATACATTCTAATATTTGTACAAACCTCTTCCCACCACATTTCGTCCATCTCCAAAAATAGATGACTCCTTTCTCATTAACTGGAATTGTGCCAGTCGCTCTCTGCACCAGTGATTTCCATTTTGCACCCACTCATTGGAAAATTAAGATTCTATTTAGTTTGCAATCAGATTATTGGATTTATTAGTAATTATTTTTACACTTTTAGTTCTTGTCTCTCTCATGATAATGACAGCAGCTGATTTTCATTTACTGCCTTTAACATAACAAAACATCTCAAGGTGCTCCAGAACAATATTGTTAAACAAGGTTGAAATCATCCTCACAGTGATATCAGGGTAAATATCAACAAGCTTAGATAAAGAAATCGATTTTATTCATTGTGTTAAAGAGAGTTAGAGAGGCAGACATTTAAGGAAAAAAATTGCAGGACTTAGGTTCAGGCAAGCTGAAGGCACAGTTATCAGCAATGGAGTGATTAAAATCAGAGTTGAACTGGAGAAGTGCACATAGCTTTGAGAGTTTGAGGCAGAAATGAGTTTGCAGAGACTGGAAGAGCATAGTAAGGATTTGAAACAGGGATCTGAACACCTCCATTTATTGGATGCTCAAAAACCAGGCCAATAGATGAAGAAAACAGCTTGTAGCTCAAACAAGTGTTTGAGGGAAAGAATTTATAATTTAATTAATAAATTTAGGAGACCCAGTGGAGCAGACTGGTTATTTTTAACTAAGATTTTTAAGTTCACCATCAGCATCTTTATAAATTTGTGCTTAATTATATGTGTGTTTAAAGAAACGAGATACTATTTTGTGTGCCATAACCTTATGAACATTCTTATTCTGGATTCATTTTATATAAATAGATCTTAGCATATAACAAATTACTGTTTACAATTTAATAACTTGGAGAAAAAAGTTATGAAAGAGTTTTTAAAGCACAGTTTCAATGCTTTATTTATGAGTTCCACTTGTGCTGGATGTATTCCATATTGTGACATTTATTCATAATGCCAAGTATGTTGCTTTGCTACAGAATAACAAAACTATACTCAGGAACCAGAAGTTCCTTCCCCTTCAAGTATTGATTGAATCTTTTATCTCATAAAAAAACTACATTGAAATTGAGTTGTGATATTCAGATTTCAGGACAGTTATCAAGCAAAAAAGTGTGCTTGATAGTTGTGGATTTGGATTTATTTTAAACTTGTACCTTGTTTGAATGACGATCCTAAGATAGTTCTTTTCTTTAACAGTCAATATCAAACTATTTTGTTATGAGGTTCAAAGTTTGATGCCATCTGGTTTGTTGCCTGGTTTCAAGACATCTTCTTTTATCAGTTATTGCCTTCTTCAGCTTTTCAATGCCAACAATTGCCCAATCTTTTTGCCTTTCTTACTCTCAAGAAATCCCAAACTCAGCACTTAATCATCTTCCTTCAGTCATCTTGCCAATTTTCACATCTGCATCTCTTGTTTTCCCACACCCAACTGTAACCTCATCAGGAATTTTTAAAGTCGATTTTTGGAACGGCACTTACTGTATGCAAGAGGAAAGTACTTATGTCTTGACTTGAGTTTCAACAAAAGTGACAAGGATTGGGTCTTATTTTTCATAGGGTACTCAGCCTCTGTCCTGCTAATGTAGCCACAACATTTATAAAACTCGTTCAGCTGAACTTTAGTTAGTAGTGACCCCTTGGGTATCAATGGCATTTAAGACATTTCTATGAAAACAAACATAGCTAGATTTTGAAGTGAGCTATGAAGAAGAAGTGGGTATAAATATTGATAAGATAAGCAATTGGATAGAGCAGGGTAACTGAAGTATAAAGTAATTTGTTCAAATTAGGTATGAAAAATAAGAACAAGTGGTTTTTTTAATTGAGAAATGTTTTTTTAAAATATATTTTTTATTAATTTTTAAGAGAATTGCATACAATGAATAGAATAATAAAGTAATGAAAATTAATATTAGCCCTCCCCCTCCCCTTAACCCTTCCCCCCTTAACATCCCTGTCTAAAAAAAAAGAAAAAAGGAAAAAAAGAAGAAAGAAAGAAAGAAGAATTGCCTGGATATTGGAGGATCCCCATATGCATCATGGAGTTCAAAATAACTTTAGTATATATCTTTATTTTTTCCCAAATAACTAATAATTTTATCTTCAAAGGACCTATATATTTAATCCTATCTTTTGTAGATAGGAGTGCCAAATTTTCAAAAATATATCATATTCATTTCTTAAATTATAAGTAATTTTTTCAAGTGTAATGCCACTATATATTTCATTATTCCAACAGTCCATAGTTAAATATGAATCTGATTTCCAAGTCACTGCAATAGCTTTTTTGGCTACTGCCGATGCAATTTTTATAAACTTTTTCTGCTATTTATTCAATTTAGGTTTCGGTATTATCCCTTCAATATCGCCTAATAAAAATAATGTTGGGCTATGTGGAAGTTGTATTCCAATAATTTGTTCCAGTAAAAGTCTTAGATTTATCCAAAAAGGTTGACTTTTAAAACGACCAAGTAGAGTGTAAAAAAAGTATTGATTTCTTGATTACATCGGAAACATTGGTCAGATAAATTTGGGTTTAATCTATTTATTTTTTGTGGTGTAATATATAATTGATGTAAACAATTGTATTGTACTAATCTAAGTTGGACATTTATTGTATTTGTCATTCTATCAAGACATAGTCTTGACCAATTTTTTTCATCAATTTTAATATTCAAATCAGTTTCCCATTTTTGTCTTGACTTATGAATTCCTGGTTTAATTGTTTTTGAATCAAATTATACATACAAGATGTAATTTTTTTAATTTTTCCTTTTTGAATTAAAGTTTCTATTTCATTAGGTTTTGGCATTAACATTGTTTGACCCAGTTTATCTCTTAAATGGGCCTTTAATTGAAAATAACAGAAAAGAGTGTTAGTTGATATTTTATATTTATTCTTTAATTGATCAAACGACATCAATATACCTCCTTCAAAACAGTCACCTATATATCTGATCCCTTTGTGAAACCAGTTATTTAAAAGTTGATTATCCATCATAAAAGGAATAAGTCTATTTTGAATTAGGGAATTGTAAAATAATTGTACTTCATCACATGAGTAAAAATTTTTAAAAGTTTCATTAATTTCTAAAGGTTTATAAGTAATTTTATTTGCACTTGTTCTAATTGCATTTATTATTTTGGAAGCTTGCTCAGTTTTCAACTGCCAAGCAAGAATCTTGTGTGATCTTTCACCTAATTCGTAATATCTCTGTTTAGTTCTCATAATTACTTTTTCTGTTCGTTATGTCTGGGGTGTATTATATTGTAGCTTCTTATTAACAAGTTGTCTTCATTTTTCTTCTGTCATATATCTTTGGGATTCTTTTTCTAATTTTGTAATCACTTTTTCTAATTGATCTATTTCTACCATATATTCCTTCTTAATTTTAGAAGTATAACTTATTATCTGACCCCTCAAATATGCTTTCATCGCTTCCCATAATATAAATTTATCATCAACTGAATATGAGTTTGTATCCAAAAAAAATTGATGTTTTTTCATAAAATCGCAAAAATCTTGATGTTTTAATAAAATTGAATTAAATCTCCATCTGTAAATCAATTCCTCTTTATCCATCATTATCATTGTCATTATCAAGGGGGAATGATCTGACAGTATTCTCACTTTATATTCTACACTTTTCACTCTATCCTGAATATTCATTGATAATAGGAAAAAATCAATCCTTGAATAAGTTTTATGTCTATTTGAATAAAATGAATCATCTCTTTCTCTTGGATTAATTCTTCTCCATATATCAAACAAATTTAAGTCTTTCATCAATGATAAAATTAGCTTTATTACTTTTGATTTTGTAATAGCCTTAGTTGACCTATCTAGAACTGGGTCTAAACAAAAGTTAAAATCTCCACCTATTAATATTTTATCATGTGGTGTCGGCCAAATTCAAAAAAACTTCTTGTATGAATTTTGCATCATTTTCATTTGGTGCATAAATGTTCACAAGAGTCCATAATTCCAAAAAGATTTGACAATGTATAATCACATATCTCCCCACAGAATCAATCAGTACATTTTGTATTTTAATTGGTAAGGTTTTATGAATCAAAATAGCAACTCCCCTCGACTTTGAATTAAATGAAGCTGCAATAACACTTCCAACTCAATCTCTCTTTAATTTCTGATGTTCTGTCTCTGTTAAATGTGTTTCCTGCAAAAAAGCTATATCTCCTTTCATTTTCTTAATATATGTTAAAACTCTTTTTCTTTTCACAGGTCCATTAAGCCCATTAACATTAAAACTTAAAAAATTGAGTAAGTTAGTCATTCATAATACCTTGGAGAATCTCTTTAAAATTCTCCATGTTGCTCTGTGTCTTCCCTCCCCCCAATCATCCAGGCAAAAAAAGAAAAATAGAAGAAAGATAGTAAAGAAAAAAATAACAAAATACCCCCCCCCCACTAATGTTGTGAATGAATAGAAATACATTACCCCACTCCGTTTTATGGGTCATGGCAATCGCCATGATTACATGCGTGAATCCCGCAGCGATCGATCAGAAGCTCCCCCAGCTCCCCCATAACAAAATAAATATATATATATACATACATACATAAGTGAAAAAGAAAAAAAATTAATATCTCTACTCCCAATTAATATTCCTCAATTTTTTATCTTGTTCCCCTTCTATCATATACTTAAAGTATATTTGTATATTCTTCTACTCATAAATGTCCATCAAATCCGATCCCTATCTCAGTCTTCATCTTTAATCCATTTCATCTCCATAATTCTTTACCGCATCTCGTGAATATTAGGAAGCTCTTGTACAAATTCCTCTGCTTTCTGATGATCAGTAAAAAAATCTTTCTTCATCATCCAAAAAAATTATGTGTTGCTGGGTAGCTGAATATAAATTTATAACCCTTTTCCCATAAGATTTTTTTCACTGAATTAAATTCCTTCCACCCCTTCAAAAGGTAGTAACTTATATCAGGATAAAAAAGAACTCTTTTCCCTTCTAACATCAATGGCCCATTTCTCCTTCTGGCACCTTGAGCAGCTGCCTTCAAGATCTTTTCTTTATCTTGATATCTTAAACATTTTATCAGGATTGATTGTGGATTTTGATCTTGTTGTGGCTTTGGTCTTAAAGCTCTATGAGCCTTTTCAATTTCAATTAACTGACTTCCCTCTTCCATTTCCAAGATTTCCGGAATCCATTTTTGAAAAAATTTTATTGAACCTTCTCCCTCTATACCTTCTTTAAGACCAACAATCTTAATATTTTTTTGTCTGCTGAAATTTTCGAGCACATCTACTTTTTCCAACAACTGTTTTTTTTCTGATGTTCAGGCAAGGATATTATCTTCCATCTTCTTTCAGTATTGTCTCCCATTTTTTCTTCCAACTTATTAACTTTCTTGTCCATTTTCTTTTGTTTTTCCACCACCTTATCAAGCGTAATCTTCATATTTCTAATATCTTGTTTTATTACTTTTATTTCATACATTATTTGTATCAGGACTTCTCTTATGTCTCCAGAAAGCTTTCCACCTTTAATTTCCTCCTGTTCTTCTTCTTCTTCATCATCTATTTCTTCATCTGTGTTTTCCAGAGAGTCTGATTCTACTTCCGATTCACTTTAATTTTCACTTCCAGTCGCAGTTGGAACTTGTAGTTTTGTTTGCACCTGTTTGTACATACTTGTTTCTTCACGCATGCGCAGCTCCCGCTGTTTCTTCTTAGAGACCGTTGATATTGTTGCAGCCTCCTGCCCTGCACCATCGGAGGCAACATGTACTTCGCCAGGAAGAGATCCAACTTGAGTATGAGGCTCCGCCAAAACAGCCGGGCCTCTTTCCCCACCAACTCGCGCTGTCTTCAAAGTAGTAATTCTCTTCTGTTTCTGTTTAGGAGGCATATCTAAAGGTAGTCCTGAATTGTTTATAACTAGTTTCTAGAAGGTATTTATTAACTTTTCTTCACTTAAACTTTGTTTTATTGATTTTTACGGGAGAGCTGGATTTCCACGTCTCGATCCTACGTCATCACATGATGTCCCCAAGCAATGTTGGTATTCAAAGAGATGTGAATGTCCTTTTACACATATCAAAGTTGCATGCAGAAGAACAAAAAAACAGGCAAACAAATGGAATGTTATTTTTTAAATAAAATTTAATTTCTAATTTCATATTTTAGAAGCAGAGTACAGTGTAGCCATGGTTAATGTAACTAAGAATTTCTATCTTGAGAAGTCTTTCTGCAATCAGAACATCACTGTGGCTATCTCTCGAGGTCGAGGATGATGGTCTTCATTCAGATTTCACAGAGCGAAGACACCTTTGCGTGTATTTGTTTAAAGTGTACTTGATGTTGCACTCCAAGAAGCCCACGATACTTCACAAATCAACCAACTGATTCCAGTGGCATGGAAACCATGATGATTGGAGCTGATGGATTTGTTGCAGCCTTCATCCGCCTTCACAGCCATTGAGATTGAAGTAACTTCATCTGCCTGTTCCACCGTTGAGGTCTTGGTTGGATTGTTCTTTGTCAGAAACCTCACGCTCGACCTTACTGCCATGGGTGACCCTACCAGAACCATAGCTCCAGATATCATCGCTCTCAGGATCTCAGGACCACATAAGCTTCTCCACCACGACAAGGTGACAATCCACAAAGAAGAATCAGAACTTATTTGCGTATTGGATTCAGTTTTGGTCACCTTACTTTGAGGAAATCCAAATAAATTTCACTACACTGATACCTAAGAAGCAAGGATTGTACTTTGATATGATACTGAATGGATAAAGCCAATATCCTCTGAAGTTTAAATAAATAATTGGTCATCTCTTCAAAACAGATAATATTCTTAAGAGGTCTAACAGGATAAAGTTGCTCAAGGCTCTATAGACTTCTGTTTCAGAAGAGCTAATTGGCCATTTAAGAATGAATTTGTATTTTTGGAAGACTCTGGATGCTCAGTGGTTTAAGGCATATAGTAGGTGAATAGAGAATCGAGAGATAATACAGGAAAATGAAGTTGAGGTAGGAGATTGGCCAAGATCTTTTTGCAAGCTTGAAAGGGATGAGTAACTATTCCTGATCCTACTACTTGTCTGTTCCAGATTCATAATGGTTAAGTGGGGTCATTTAATCCACTAGACAGTTAAAGAGACTGGTACATTTCTATTATTCTTTAGTTTTATGCAGTGTGGACAAGAATTGTAGCAGGTGCAGGTTCTGTCTATGAAGAGTAATAGCATGTGTAGTCAGGAACTCTCCACGGGGTTACTAGGCAATCTCCAATAATAGGAAATTATAGGATCCATTTGCTTGGGACTCTTCTACTATATTATTGGTTTATTGTTCTTCATTCATTTAGGCTGCTCATGTAGTTTCATTGCATTCCTCAAGGTTTTCAGGATCTTCCTCATGGGCAACAGAGCCAAATTCTCTTGATACCTAGCTGGTTGCTGCTAGAGGCATTGCAGTTTCTTTTTAAGTGCTTATACTTGTTAGCCCAATATGGGCATGTGTTTCTCCATGGATACATTTATTAAAGCTGTAACTTTTATTCAGGAGCTCAATTATCATTCTCATTCAAATGAAATTGCTTTTCAACATCAAGTTAAGGCAAGCAACATAAAAAGCAGTTGGTTAGAAATGATGTCTGTCAATTCAAAGTGATTTTGAACTAAGTATGGGCCATATTTTCTTCTCAATTAATAATTTAACCAGATCTATTCTATTCTGTTACAGTTTAGAAGAAGAATTGGCGATGTATAAAAAAGACTTCGAGAGACTACCAAAAGCTGCAGTGAGTTTTTAAGCCTACAATTCAATCCCTTAAAATATCTGGATACAATTTTGTGTTTGGATCAGAATAATGAATCATTTCGTTTATCCACATACAAGTTTCCTCATATCAGGAGCACTCAGCTCTGGGTTACTCTGACTAAGTTTAGCCATCTTAATTTGTTTACATTTGGTAAACATACGCATCATTAACAAACAACAATGAACAGAAACATTATCATTTTGAAGTATTGCAGTATGGCATTATAGGTCCTATACAAATCCACTATGTTTTGCTCTGTTCTTGCTCTTTATCCAGCATTTATCCTGGAATATTGGATATTATTCAAACTTTCAAATGCTCTTCTAATGCACATTTTATAAATATGGTACACTGTAATATTCAAGTGAACCCAGTAAGTTTCAAAGAAAAGTGGTCAATAGAACCAGGAAAGCTTAAACTGAGTGCTGGAACTGCTATGTGGTTGGGGAACATGGGTATTACCACAGTTTTACTTTTCTTGTTTTTACTGGCTTCACTGTGCACAGTTTTATGAACATATGTATATACCTGTTGGCTATCTGTCTATCCACCCTCTAGGGCCTCACTTTCTACATTCTTTTTAAACTTACCCAGTTAATATCTTAAACAAAATGAATTAAAAGTGTTTTCACGTATTAAGAGAAATGTTGAATTGTTCAGATAATCAATCAGTTCAGCACAATCAGTGTTGTGAGAGCTAGATTATTGGAATTTGCCTATATATGAAATAAAATGTTGGAAAACGCATGGTCATGCTCTTTGGTAATAGAAATAAATGTGTGGGCTATTTTTTAAAGGGGGAGAATAAGATGCAGAGGGACTTGGGAGTCCTTGTGCAGAACATCCTGAAGGTTAACTTGCAGGTTGTGTCAGTGGTGAGGAAGGCAAATGCCATATTAGCATTCATTTCAAGAGGTCGAGAATACAATAGCAAGGATGTGATGCTGAGGCTTTATAAGGCACTGGTGAGGCGTTACTTGAGTATTGTGAACAGTTTTGGTCTCTCATCATAGAAAAGTTGTGCTGGCATTGAAGAGGGTCCAGAGGAAGTTCACAAGGATGATTCCAGGAATGAAAGGGTTATCAGATGAGGAACGTTTGATGGATCTGGATCTGTACTTACTAAAATTCAGAAGGATGGGGGGGGGGGGTATCTCATTGAAACCTTTTGAATGTTGAAAGACCTAGACAGAGTAGATGTGGAAAGGATGTTTCCCATGGTGGGAAAGTCTAGGACAAGAGGGCACAGCCTCAGAACAGAGGGCACCCTTTCAAAACAGAGATGTGGAGAAATTTCTTTAGCCAAAGGGTGGTGACTTTGTGGAATTTGTTGCCACATGCAGCTGTGGAGGCCAGGTTGTTCGGTGTGTTTAAGGCAAAGATTGATAGGTTCTTGATTGGACATGGCATCAAAGGTTACAGGGAGAAGGCCGGGAACTGGGGTTGAGGAGGAGATAGAATAAAAGGATCAACCGTGATTGAATGGCAGAGCAGACTCAATAGGCTAGATGGCCTAATTTTGGTCCTATGTCTTATGGTCTTATATGTCATCAGGCCACAGATCTGTCACTACTGAATGGCAGGACAGACAAGGGGGCCTAAACATCCTACTCCTATTCCAAAGTTCCTGCATTCCAAGACTAAAATTGGCAACAGTTCTCTGTAAGTAGTTCTGTATAATGGATGTACAATAAGTAATTTGCTAAATTTGTTAGAAAACATTTGCCAGTACTTACGCTTATGTGAATATTTTTAAATGTTTAGTTTAGAAGATGCACGATATGCCTATATTTTCAGAATGTCTAAAATTATTCTGAAGCCTTCATTGTTTTTGATCATTTCTGAATGAAGAGGCTTAGCTCAATTTTTTCAGCTGTTTTGTGGACGTGGTTTGACCTTCTATGCCAATGTAATGACAATGAATGCCCTGCCACCATATAGGGCCATGCCATTTAGGGGTGGGGTGGCTTCAGAGAGCAAATACATAATATTGCATCAACAAGAAATTACTGTACATTTCCTGTGGATCACCAGCAAGCTCATTTTGGCCACATGGGGAGAAATCAATGCACGGTACTTCAAACATCATTACAAAGTCTTTTTACTGTTTGCAAGTTCCCTAATATCTCATGAAGACATGAATCTGCTGGTAATAAATATATCTTCAACATCTGTATAGCTTTGTGAAGCTTACAGTTACCTTGTGCACATTAAATACTGGACTTTCCTTACTTTAATTTATTTTTTATTTAGGATTTTGAAAAGAAGACTAAAGTACTAAAAGAGAATTGCATTGAATTAAAGCATGACATTAAACAGAGGAAACGGGAAATAAAATTGTCCAAGGAAGAACTGGAAACCAAACTTGAAGATGTGAAAAATGCACAAAAGGAATTGGAAAAGAAAACAGAGAGTGAAGCCAATCTGAAGGTCAGAGAGATACAACCTGCTTTTTAAAATTGTTATGTTTCTTGCTTTTATTGGAATAATCGAGCATCCTCTGTCCTACTTATTGGTCCAGAATTTGAGATGGGCGGCCAGAGTATGAGGACAGTGTGTGGACAGAGCTATGGCCCTACTGTGTGACCAGGCCCAGGATTTGGTTTGAGGGCCACGTGTACAGCCAAAGGCAGAATTGGGATTCTGATCATCAGTTGTCTGGAATGTGGGTGGGTTTCCCTTCAGAGCTGGGGTCCAGAATGTTTACTTATTTACAACTCCCTTTAAACTGGAAAAGATTATGAGTTCACTGGAAAGATTATTATACTATCTAGCAATATGTAAAAATCTGAAATAAAGTGCATCTGCATGAGTAACATCCAATTTTATAACTAACATCCACTGGTCCAAAAAATCCACTAATCTGATACTATCAAAGTTTAGATCCGTTTTATTGGAAAATTGAACTTCAGAATCATTAGGTTATCATGTGCATGAGGTGTCACTATATTAAAGTTTTCAGCTCACATTAAATGATAAATTTTATAACCATTTGAATTTGAGACATTAGTTGTTAGTATTTATTTTAATTGGGTGATTTTTTTCTGTTCTAATTTTAATTTGGTGGAAAGGGATATGCATGCATTCTCACCACATCAGTCTCGGGCTGGATACTTCTATCTTTCTCCTAGAAAAGTCTTAATGTTTCAAAGAGGCATAATCAATGGAATCAACAGAGCAGTGATCAGTACCTTGTATTGAATAAAACTTTTAATACGTTTAAAAAGGGAATTGGATAGCAGAGAGATTAAGAGGGAGAATTCTGAAATTCTGGACCCATGTTGCTTGCTTCATAGATGTGCCAATATTAGTGTTAAAGAGACCTTGCTTGAAATCAGGAAACCAAAGTTTGGTAAGGACACCTACAAAGATAGGGAGAATTAAACTATGAAAGGATTTTAATGTGAAAACAGCGGAATTACATTAGATGCACTAGAGGACTCAGAGCCAATATATGCCAGTAAAGGATGTAATGATGGGTGCAAGATGCATTTTGAGCAAAGGGGTTTTCAACAGACACTTGATCCATGTGAGCATTATGGGCATTGACCATCAGATTTTTTGTTGCATCCATTAAAAATCAGCATTCTGTTGTGACAGCTGCTTTAATTAAGATTTTCAGCCTTTATTTTAACATTTGAGTAGATGAGATTAAACAAATGTGGAACCTTTCTGACATTATGAGCATTATACAGTTTTAACATGAGCCTGATTTACATGTCTCCAATATGTATCCCTTGCAAAACTAGTGGGAAGCATAAGCTTGCTGACAGGAATCAACCATCATGGTCTCATAGGGATTACAAAAACATTTTCAGGATGCCCTCCAGGTTAGGTGAGAGGAGGGGTGTGAGGAGTTGCATGTTTCCAAGGCAAGGATGAATTAATATTCTCTGATATTAAAAGAAACAATAGACTGCAGATGCTGGAAATACTAAGCAACACACAAAGGAGCAGGTCAAATGGAATCTATGAAGGGAAATAAACACTTAACGTTTCAGGTTGAGACATTTCATCAAAACAGGAAATAAAGAGGGGAGATCGGTAATATAAAAAAGTTGATATAAGGGGTGGGCAAGAACTGCCAGGTAATAGATGGATCTGGGTTTGGGTGGGAATGATAGGCAAATGTGAGATGGAGAAGAATGATGTGAGAAGCTGGGAGGTGATGGATGAGAATGACAAAGAACAGAAAAAGATGGAATTGGACAGGAGAGGACAGTAGGCCATGGAATAAAGGTAAGGAGGTGGGGAAGAGAAACCACTGGGAGGCATGTGTGAATGATGGGCAGATAAAAAAGATGAGGGTGAGGAAAGAGATAGGGTGTTGGGGAGCAGGCAGATAGGACAGAAGTGGAGAGGTTACTGCAAGTTAGAGAAATTGATGTTCATGCCGTCAGGTTGGAGGCTACCAAGGCAGAATATGAGGTGCCATTCAGATTCTGGGATCTGGAAAAGCAAACAATGTCGTAATAGAACTCAGCAGATCAAGAAGCATCTTTACTGTGCTCACTTGCACTTCTATTCATCCTGACCTGTCTCAGAAAGTAAAATATTTTTTTGTCTCTGGAGTAGTTGTTTTTGCTTTCGTAGACTCCACTAAAACAGAAGACTGCAGAATGAATGTGACATGTTAGTGGGTAAGATACCCAAGTGATTTAAGCTGCCTTTGGA
Source organism: Hypanus sabinus (assembly GCF_030144855.1). Lineage (NCBI taxonomy): Eukaryota > Metazoa > Chordata > Chondrichthyes > Myliobatiformes > Dasyatidae > Hypanus > Hypanus sabinus. The sequence continues at coordinate 17,702,564 of NC_082718.1, forward strand.
TGGGAAAGCTTAAAGAATCCCCTTTCTGATAATATAACAGTTGTATGGTCATATTGATTGAATTGATTCTTTTTTGCTTGACCAAAACTTGATGAAAGAACAGCTTTTAACAGGTTGTTATTAATGGAATATAACTGCAGTTGTTTAATAAATCCCCTCCCAGTAAGTTGATCATTTTTCTACTCTTTTTAGCTTGATGTTGTACAACTGCATACCATTCCTAGCCAACTGGCCAAAGATATACAGAAACTCAACCGCAAACGCAAGTATGGTTGCTTTAAAGGATTAGAGAATATTGCAATTTTCTTCCATGTAATCTACTTTGTATGTCCAAACTAACAGATATAGGTATCTTTCATAGATCACATCCTCTTTTAAAAAAAATGTGCTTTGTTTCTTGGAAATGATGCTTGACATTTCCTGGAAGATTTGAATGTTGTAATCAGCATACAATATGTTAATATTTTGAAATAACTAGTTTTTTGAGAGGAATTGATCAGCAATTTTAACTCCTAATTCCATATAAGCAAATGGATAAACATGTAGACTATTAGTTTGAAAGGAAAGGCCTTCATTTCAAAATAGGCATTAGTGATACAGAATAGTAAAATCAGTGTATCTTTAAAACAGATTCTGCAGGCAACTCCATAAAATTCCAGGCCCTGAACCATAGAACACAGAACAGAAGAACAACGATACAGTCCTTTCTACCCATGATGTCTGTCCCAACCCATGAAGCCATACTAAACTCAACCCATCTGCCTGTATATGGCTTGAATGCCCCCATTCTCTGCCTGTCATGTGTCTGTCTGAATGCCCCTTAAACATTATTATAATATCTACTTCCACCACTTTTGCTGGCAGGGCTTTTCAGGCACCTATCACTACCTGAGTAAAAGAAAATTGCTTCATAAACCTCATTTAGACTTTGCCCTCTCACAGGAAAGCTATGCCCTTCAGTATTTGACATTTCCACTCAGGAAAAAAGACTAACCATCCATCTGACTATATATCACCTGATATTCTCTCTGGATAGCCATCAACCAGATGGCATGAATATTGGTTTATCCTAAAAAGAAAAAAAATCGCTCCCACTCCCCACTTCTTCTTTTCTCCACTCTGGCCTCTTACCACTTCTCACCTGCCTATCACTTCCCCCTGGTGCCCCTCCTCCTTCCTTTCTCCAATGGTCCATTCTCCTCTCCTATCAGATTCTTTCCTCTCCAACCCTCTATCTCTCCTACCCACCTGGTTTCACCTATCACCTTTAAGTTATCCTCCTTCACCTACCCACACCTTTTTACTTTGGCATCTTACCTCTTCCTTTCCAGCCCTTAAGAAGGGTCTTGGCCTGAAATGTTGACTATTTGTTCATTTCTAGGGAAGCTGCCTGACCTGCTGAGTTCCTCCAGCATTTTGTATGGGTTGCCATCCGTTGATGCTTTTTATAATTTTATTAACCTCTATGAAGTCGCTCCTCAGCCTCCACCAGTTCAGAGAAAACAACTCAAGTTTGCCTAACATCTCTTTTATTATCTTATGGTCTCTCCTCATAGCACATGCCCTCTAAACCAAGTAGCATCCTGATAAACCTCTTTCAACTCTCCAAAGCTGCCACATCCTTCCTATAATGTGGCAACTAGAGTTCAAGGTAATACTCCAGGTGCAGTCTAATTAGAGTTTTATAACTAAGACCATGAGACGTAGGAGCAGAATTAGGCCATTTGGCCCATCAGACTGCTCTGCTATTCAATCATGGCTGATCCTTTTTACCCCTCTTCAGCCCCACTCCCTATCCTTCACCCATTACGTTTGATGCCATGTCCAATCAAGAACCTATCTATCACTGCCTTAAATACACCCAAAGACCTGGCCTCCGCAGCAGGTAACAAATTCCACAAATCTGCCACTCTCTGGCAAAAGAAGTTTCTCTGCATTTCTGTTTTAAATGGATGTCCCTCAATCCTGAGGCTGTGCCCTCTTGTTCTAGCCTCCCCCACCATGGAAAGTATCTTTTTCACATTTGCTCTGTCTGGGCCTTTTAACATTCAAAAGGTTTCAATGAGGTCACCCCTCATCCTTCTAAATTCCAAGGAGTACTGACCCAGAGCCATCAAACATTCCTTGTATGATAACCCTTTCATCCTGGAAATCATCCTTATGAATTGCCTCTGGACCATCTCCGATGCCAGCACATCTTTTCTTAGATGAGGAGCCCAAAATTGTTCACAGTACTCAAGGTTAGGCTTCACCAATGCCTTATAAAACCTCAGCATCACATCCCTGCTCTTGTATTCTAGACTACTTAAAATGACTGCTAACATTGCATTTGTCTTCCTCACCAAGGTGTTCTGCATGAAAACTCCCAAGTCCCTTTTCATCTCAGATTTTTGGATTTTCTCCCCATTTAGAAGATAAACTGCAGATTTATTTCTACTACCAAAGTACAGGATCATGCATTTTCCAACATTATATTTCATTTGTCAGGTTTGTCAGGCAAGATCTTCCCTTAAGGAAACCATGCTGACTTTGTCCTATCTTGTCTTGTGTCACCAAGTGATTCATAACCTCATCCTTAACAATTGATTCCAAGATCTTCCCAGTCACTGAGGTCAGGGTAACTCATCTATAAATCTACAACATAACTTCCTGACTCTTGAACTCCGTGTCTCAACCCATCAACCTATGCAGCCACTTTCAGGAAGGTATAAATTTGGACCCCAAGGTCCCTTTGTACATCAACACTGTTAAGTGTCTTGCCATGAAGTGTAATGTCTTTTACATTTAATCTCCTGAAGTGCAACACTTCACTCTGAACCAGTTTAAACTCCATCTCCCATTTCTGCAACTATATCTGCAACTGGTCTATATCCTACTGTATCCTTTGGCAATCTTCTACACAATCCACAACACCTCCAGTCTTTGCCTCATTTGTGAACTTACTAACCCACCCATCAACTTTTTTCATCCAGGCCATTTATACATATCACTAACAATGGAGATCCTATTACAGATCCTTGTGGAAAAACCTCCAGTCACAAACTTCCAGCAGAAGGAATCCCATTTACCATTGACCACTGTCATCTATCTTCCATGGGCAAGCAATTCTAAATCCAAATGGCCAGGTTCTCATTGATCTCCATGCACCTTAAACTTCTAGATGACCCTCCCAGGAGAGACCTTGCTAAAGTCCAGTAGACAAGCCCCTCAATACTATCTTCATTAATTGCCTTGATCACCTCTTTCAAAAACGCAATCTGCTCAGTAAGATAGGACTTCCTCTGCACAAAGATATGCTGACTATCCCTAATTAGGCCATGGTTTTCCAAATGCTCATACACTCTGTGGCTACTTCATTAGGTACATCTACTTGCTAATGAAAATATATTAAAAGCATGCAGACATGGTAAAGATATTTATTTGTTGTTCAGACCAAACATCAGAATGAGGAATAAATGTGATCTAAGTGACCTTGGCTGTTGATTAATTGTTGGTGCCAGATGGGGTGGATTGAATATCTCTGAAACTGCTGATCCCCTGGGAATTACACATACAACAGGCTCTAGAATTTACAAAAAACAAAAATCATACAGTATTATCCAAATTTACCCCCACTCTCTAAACCTATGTAAATCCCCTGTGTCTATACCTTTGTAGCCTCCTTATGTCACCTTTACAAATTATTTTTCAGTCATCAGTAAATTTAGCAACTACAGCTTTGTTGATTTCAGCCTCATCATTTATATACAGTGAACTTTAAAAAATATATCGAGTCTCCACTACCATTCTTGTCTGGCAAACCACGTTATATTTTATCACCCAGATGGCTTATAATTTTGCCCTCTCTATTTGCCATCTCTTTGATGCATTCTGTAAATTTGAAAATAGTGCATTCAACAGTTTTTCTTATCTGCAGGGTAATGTTATTTATTCAAATAACTCAGAATGACTTTCATGATTAACAAACAAAATAAGAAGCAAGTTGACATCCATAGAGCCAAAAGCTAAGATGCTAATCAGCCCAATTTTGTAGCAAATATATTTCTGAAAGATCATGGATCAGAGAATACTAAATATGGTGAAAATAACAAACCTCATTCAGAGCAAGTCAGGCAGCAGAAGATACTCTTACAGATTGTGGCACTGATACATTGTGATTACATTTGATACATGAACTGAAGGGGAAAAGCACAAGTCACAAACAGATAGTCAAGTTAAATATAAGAAAACCTTAAAAGGATTGAGAAATAGATAATTACAATATATGAAACTGAATTATTATCATGAAAGCACAGAAAAGCTTTGGGGAATATTCAATAATAGAAAACCAATTCATGCTCTTTAAAATACAACATCTCCATTCACAGTAAAACTTCCACAGATGCTTCCATGTGTATCTCTCTATGACCCTCTGTTGCTTTAACTGCTGTATTGTTACAGTGTTCTGTTTTTTATTCTACATCTACAGTCTTCATTTGACCTTATTCCTGGCCTCATGTCCAGTTCAATAACATCAAGCCAAAATAATACACAAATATAAGAGCAAAGGGATATAAAGTTAACAGTGATTCTGAAAAAGGATCTTTCTTATTTAAAAAAACTTGCACAAAATATGAAATTTCATAAAATATTGAGAAATAATAGTGAAGAAGAAAATGTTAAAGGGACATGAATCTAAGGAGAATAATGAAAATAAGGAATTAATAGCTAATTAACATTAATTATATGCTAATGGAGACAATAATAAAGGTTAAGATAGCCAGAGTCATACAGTGCAGAAAATGACCTTACAGCTCATAGTCTGTGCCAATCTTCAAGCATGCATTTACACTAACCCTACTTTAATTCCATTCTGTTTTCCCCTTATTCAAACCAACTCTCACTGGATTCTACCATGCACCAACTCACTAGGGGCAAATGCAGTAAACAATTTTTCAGGATTTGATAATTTCTATTACATTAAATTCTATTTAATTTCTCAAATAACCAAGGTAGGATTTCTTACTTGATAAATAGTCTAAAATTCTGAAATAATGCCCCGGCAACTTTGCTCTATTGCTTCCAGTTACAAAGTACTAACATTCCAAACTTAGTCACTCTCATCACAACCAGCAATCCAAGGATATTGTTCAGTTTCTTAAGCATTTGCTCCCAAACTTTTTTCTTAATCTCAATGTTGTTTTTGCTAGAAAACAATAATCTGGCATTTAAGGTTTGTGGTGCTTCAAATTTAAGCTGCCCTTTGTAAGAAATTTTCTATGAGGAAATTGATGAAGCCCTGACATGGTAACTTAATACCCATACATATTCCCACAACATATGCTTTTATCAGTGTCTCTCCCATTGTAAGTTAATGCTTATATAAAAGTGTTTCATTATCTATTTACAGATTATTTATAAAAACATACATTGGCAAAGTAATTTGTTACATTTATGTGGAATGAATAAATGTAAGCCTTTGCTGATTCTAATGTTTGTGAAAATATTCTCTTTTTACCTTAGCAATTGGGAGAAGAGAAAAGTTGAACTAGATGAGCAACACAAGGAACTTCTCAATTCTGTGCAACAAATTGAGCACAAATGCAGAATAATAGAAGCTGAAAAATTGGAAGTTATGAAAGAATTAGATAAAAAAAGAGTTTTACTGGACAGTAAAGAGCAAGACTGCAACCAATTGATTAAGCTGATTGAATTGGGTAAAGAGAATGAATCAGCATTAATGGGAGAAAGGTTTGTCATAAGTAATATAAAGATTTGTCCATCTTGTGATGGTAATGACTGTAGCTTTTACATTTGCCTATAGTTATGAAAATAAAATGTGAACGTTCATTGCCTGATTTGGTCAGATTCAAGTTTTGGGTGATCAAGAAGACAAGTCTTAAGATGACATATTCTGAGATTTTGAGAAATGGCTTGCAATTCAGTTTTCTGCTGCCATGTCTACAGTTAAATGAAATCATCTTTCTACAATAGAAGGACACTTATTGGTGAAAATTTGCTCTTAATCAGGAGAGTGAAAATCTTTGCCTGTGTAAAACAAGACCATATACATTAAGAGAGTTATAGAGATGAGCAAGCCTACTTCACAGCATTCTGGACCCTTCAAAGCGAATATACCCAAAGTAAAAGTAATAGTGACAGCTTCAGTGTTTCATGAATTGATTTTGACATGACCTTTGTAGCTAAGAAATTCTACACTTCATAAAACTAGTCTAATGTCTATATTATCCGAGAATAATAATGTGTAAATGTTTAAAATCAATGGGCAGTCAACAGAACCTCTTTCATAATGGCCAACTCAAACTCATGCCTAAAATGTCTTGAATATCTTCACGTAGCAAAATTATTTTTCACATTCATATTTTTAGTATTGTTGCTTAGTCAAAGTTAAAAAAACAAAATAAGCTTGCATCTATGTAGTACCTTTCACAACATCAGAATTCTCAAACTCAATAGAGAAAACAGTTCAAAAGAATTGAACCATAAATCCCACCCTCCTACAGATTTTCCGACAAGCAAAATGAGAGCTGATATAATCAGCATTTGTCACTTTGTATGAGTCTCTAATATGACCTTACAGTTCCCCCAACAAGTGCCTTCAGATTTATTCATTTTGAGTCATTTCTTTAAGATTAATACTTTTTCACATTACCATAATATGGCATACCTTTTATGTCATAAAAGAAGGCAATTGGGTCTATCAGGTTCATCTTGGATTTCAAAAGGGTCATCTTACTCTTATTTCTTGCGATGCAGCAATCTTCTCTCTCATATATACATCAACTCCCCTTTGGTTCTTTTGCCACTTCACCTGCATTAAAGGGCATTTACAGTAACCAGTTAACCTATCAGCACAGCTTCGGACTGTGCCTAGAGATCAGAGTACCAAGAATGTACAAGCACCACACAAACAGCACCAGATCTCAGAATTGAATTCTGGTCTTCAGGGCTGTGGGATAGCAGCACTTAGTGCTCTGCCCATTAGCCAAACATAGGCGTACTTTTGTGCATAATATTTATAACTTCAGGGATTCAGAATGTAAAATTTTAAAAGAATTGCGCATCAGCTCCATTGTGATTGTGTGACAACACATTTTCAAAGTGGTACACCCTGTGTGTTATTGAAATGGAAAATTAATGCACTTACAGCACAGTGCACAAAGTTTTGGAGATTTTTCTTCAATTTTTCAGCAACATTGCCTTGGTATCACAATGATAGCGAGTGGCATTGACTGCACTCTTGGATACCACTTCCACAATTTTCATCCAGATAGCGGACAGCATAGGCTCCTTATACAGAGGAGGTCTTTTTGAGGCTTGGAATCAGACCACCAGCCATGATTCATAATCCTTGCATGACCTACCCGGACCACCATTGTATTTACCTGACACCCAAAGACTAATTTGTCAAACCACCATTCAGCCAACCAAATCCACTACCCACCCCACAATCCCAGTTTGTAATCCTTGCCCCAACTCCTCCAGTCCACCAACCTCCCTCAAATTTCTTCTCCATGATCCTTCGACCAATTTGACCTGACCTTAGTATCAACGTCCTGCCCCAAGTGTTCTACCATGATTGTAGTGCAATTGAACGTTTTCTCAAGGCACCACCTTGACCTTTGTAACAAGATCTCATCCCAATCAAACTCTCTTTGAAATGTGTGGTTCAACATTATTCCAAGATTCCAGTCCAACAAAATCCAAATTTGATTCCTTTCACAAGTTCTTGCACTAATTCCTAAATCTTTATGCTTCAGCTCCCAGGACCTATTTTCCCTGCTATTCCCTTACCTAACCTCCAGACCTGGCTCCTTGATTTCTTTCTCCTGTTCCACAGTGATGAAACCTTAGATATTGTGACCTATTACATTTCCCAGTAGTAGGAGTTTCAATGGCAAAAGTTTAGCATGCCTAAACAGATGTTGTTTGAAGGACATACACAAGAAAATATGCAGATGCCTGGCCTGCTGAGCTCCTGCAGCATTTTGTGTATGTTGCATTTAAAGCTCATCTTTTGTGTATAAAAATATGAAACATTTTTTAAAACAACAGTGATTATTTGAAAGGTATAAATCCATTTTCTTTAATTAATTAAATCTTTGTTTTAAGATGTTTCAATGACAGAAATTAGCTCTGGGTATAATTAATCCTTCTTTCAAATTTAACAGGGCTTCCTTGGACTTGCAGTTACGTTACATCCAAACTGAAAAGAAACTAATGTCTGACACAGTAGCATTGAAACAAAGAGAGAAGGAACAAGAGCTACGAAAGATAAAGAAAAAAGAACTACAGTTAAAGATAGCAATTGATTCACTTTCATATGTTGAATTTATCAATGAAAAGGCCAAATCACAGGTAAAGATAGTTAGATATTTGTAGTTAGAACACTTATATATTACAAATGCGTAGCCATTGAAACCATAAAATAATCAGAAACAGCTTCACATAAATCATTTGTTTCAGTGGTTACTCTACACATGTGAAATGGTCATGTTTGTTTATCCTATTTCTGTCTTGCATCATTTTACAATATGATGAAATAATTCCAGCACGGAAATGGCAAAATTTGCGGATGACAGAAAGTTACTAAGTTAAAATAGAGAAGGACTGTAACAAAATACAGAAAGGCTTACTTGGACAATGGGTCTTTAATAGAAAAAATGCTTTGATATAGATAAGTATACAGTGAAGCATATAGTTAAGAAAAGAGATAATAGCTCTAGTTTTTCCAAAATATTCCTGAAGTTCTTTGCATTTTCCCATCTTTCCATTATCACAATCACAAATTTCTTTTTTTCTTTATCTTGTTTATCCCAGAAACTCATACAGAGTTAATAGAATAATAATTTTTAGCAGTAGTTTCATAGTAATAGAGACTTAATGATTATATGTGTTGTACTCCACTTCTGAAATTTAGTGTCATTAATACCAAAGTGACCAAAGTTTGGGGGCATTGTTCAACATTCATCCTCCTTATTCCAACTCTTCCATCATGTATTTCTAACTGTGAGTCAATCTCTAGCTGGCAATGAAAAAATGGAATGGAGTCCTTAAAAGATTACATGTGGGAGGAAATCTTTGCATGAGAACTATGGGAGTTCACTAGTTTGTATTGGATATGGTGACTAACATCGCCGGAGATGCAGGTATAGTAGTCAAGAAAGCTAAAGAAAGAGTTAGAGCAAAGTTCTTCTCCATCCAGAGAAGCCAAATGATCTATAATGTTTCTCCAGAATCTTCAGTATTTATTTCAGATACTGTGTTAATCTGGAGAAACTGTTGTTCTCACTGAAGCTACGAAGAAGAGTGTTTTGGTTAGATAAGGCAGATGGAAGGAAGCTGTTCCCATTATTGGATGGTTTATAGCCTAGGGACCAGAACTTTAAATTTTTAAGCAGAAAGTGCAGAGAGAAACCTTTTATATAAAAATTTGCAATGGTATGGAATGCATTGCCTGTAGGAGTCATGGAACTGAAGCATTCAAAATAAAAGTAGATATCATCAAGGAGAGAATTGGTTACAGATCTGTGGGGAAAGAGAAGGGAATGAGACTGATGGGTGTGATCTACATTTGACTTGTTCAACTTTATATTTCTGTGATACTGTGAAATAATGAAGTCTTAGCAAAAATTGCTAATATGCCACATGCATTTAGATGTATGGTCAGTTTGTAGAAACAGTAACAAAACACAAGAGTTAGAGGATACTGTATTCTGGAGCAAATTGTTCCTGAATTTTGTGTCTCCTTTCTCGATGATGTAGGGCCTTGACTCAAAATGATAACAAATATTCCTTCTTCCCCACCTTCACAGATGCTGCTCAATCCTTCGAGTTCCTTCAGCAATTTTTTTCCTGTGGAAGTAGAGTACTGCTTTCAATAACTAGTTAACGATAACCTACTACTATACTATTAATGAATTGACATGCTTATTGTACTAAATCAACCGGTTGCAAATTCCTCAGATACGTAATTGAGTGCAGTTCTACTCTATGTTCTAAGCAATAATCTTGTCTTATATGTAGTTCTTGATTGACTTTGTTGTGTTCATACTATAATTTTTAATTTTCTTAACTAAAGATGGATTCTATCTCTCATGGTGGATCACTGTTCGAAAGAAGAACTGAGCTGGAAAATGAAGTTAAAAGTCTCAAAAGAAAATTAGCTGACCAGGTGAGCTGTCATTGTTCTTGGGAAATGAGTGTACTTGCAAGTCTCCAGATATTGGAATGTCAGCAACATCCACTCTCCTTCAATTGAAAGTACTCATGTACTGCTTTTGAGTAAGAAATTAAAGAATATGACCTGAACTGGGTGAGGAATTAAAGAATATGGCCTGAACCAGTGATATATTTCCAAGAGTGACTTGGAGGAAAGCTTGCAGATGTGACATTCCCATGTGGTAGCTGTCTTTGTTCAATGCATAGAGATTGCAATTTTGGTACGTGATTCAAAAAGGTGAGTTGTGCAAATAGGTGCACATTTCAGCCAGAGTGTTCTGGTGAAGACTGTCTAAATGCACTAGCAAACAACAGATAAAGCCTAGTCAAGTGGAGACACCAGAGACCACAAATGCTTAATAAACAATCTGCTGGAAGAGCTTAGCAGGCCAAGCAGCATCTGTGGATGGAAAAGAATTAAGTCCTGATGCAGTGTTTTGAGCTGCAATGCCAACAATTCCTTTCCTCCCAAAGATAAATGCTTGACCTGCTGAGTTTCTCCAGCAAATTGTTTGTTGCCACAGTCAAGTGGGTTCCTTTGTCCTGCATGGTGTGAAAGTGTTTAATTGTTTTTGGAGCTGTACTCATTCAAGCAAGGGGTCTTTTATCACACTCTGGACTTGACATTTGTTGATTGTGAGAAGGTTTTGAGGAGCAAGCAGCTGAGTCATTAGCCACAATATATTACCCAAAACCACTGCCATAATGTACTGAAAATGTGGCATATGAATATTTACTGATGAGTATTTACAAATTTGATGACTAAAATAAAGCTTTGGATTAAAAAAAGATGCTCCATAAGGTCATTATCATTTGGGATGTATTTTAGTTTGAGAAGGGCTGCTTCGTGTTGTGTCTGGTATGAAGAGTATAGATCTGGTGCACAACAGTTTATTCAACTGCTTTGCCAAGCAAAAGTAGATAAGGGATGAAGAAATTATAAGATAACTTTAACTTCTTCTAACTTTAGAGAGGACAGAAAGAATCATCTATGTTACTTTCTAATCCTGAGTAATAAATAAACATATCACTGTTAAAACACATTTTATTTATGTGCAGCTTTCTTTGACTGAAATGGAGGCTCATCTGTTGCATAAGCGATTGGTTGAAGAAGATAATCTTGTTGCAGAACAAAGACATGCCCGTGAAGAAGTTGTAAATCTAACTCGCCTTGCTCAGATCAGATCTGATGAGAGGGATTCAAAAGCAAGGGATCTAGTAAATATTCAGGTAACCTGTGGATTGTTATCTATCATTCTCTTTCATTAAATCATATCTATAATTATTAGAGGAAAATAGAAAGATAAAAACTCAGATCAAAATGGATGCCTGGATTTAAATGTCACAGATCTGGTGCTGTCCCAAGACAATGGCTGGGGAAAGGTTGACTCATTAAACAAGTTTCTGTTTTCAATTTAGAGCCACCAAGTCCACGTGTCCATTAGCCATAAGACATAGGAGCAGAATTAGGCCATTAAATCTGTTCCACCATTTAATCATGGCTGATCCTAGATCCCATTCAACCCCATACACCTGCGCTCTCACCATATCTCCGGAATATGGAGAATCATATCTCAGAGTTGATTCCCTGACCAAACAGGAATCTACCATTTTGAATATACCCATGGACTTGACCTCCACCACAGTCTGTGGCAGAGCATCCCACAGATTCACCACTCTTTGGCTAAAAAAGAATCCTTATTTCTGTTCTGAAAAGTTGCCCCTCAATTTTCAGGCTGTGCCCTCCAGTTATAGATACTCCCACTAGAGGAAACATCCTTTCCACATCCATCTTATCTAGTCTTTTCAACGTTCTGTAGGATTCAATGAGATCCCCATGATTTCTTCTAAATTCCAATGAGTACAGGTCTAAAGCTGCCAAATGCTCTTCATATGTTAACCCCTTTATTCTCAGAATAATCCTTGTGAACCTCTGGACTCTCTCTCCAATGACAATACATCCCTTCTAAGATAAAGGGCTCAAAACTGTTGACAATACTCCAAATATGTTTGATAGGTCTGTTTACTCAAAAGAGAACAGGAATTTGCTATATTGTCCACCTTTCTGTACATCTCTCTATTCCCTGTTTCCCTACTCCCTTTCATCTGCCTTTCTCTCCCTTTCACTCCCACCCTTCTAATACCCTTTCTTTCATTTCTGCCCGTTCTCTCTCACTTTCCTCATCATTCCTACCCTTCTGTCTTCCCATTCCCCTCATTTGATTCTCTTCTATCCCTTTTCACCTCTATCCTCTTCCCCACTTCCCCTCCTATACCCCTATTGTCCTCTCTTTCTATTTCTCTCCCCCTTAAACTGGGTACTGGGTAAAATTCAGAAGGGCATCTAAGACATAAACTGGATTATCCTTTAGACCTGAGATACAACTTTAGGCATCCCCTGCCTAGCATACCGCACAGAATTTTGTTAAAGGAGTGAGTGTTTTGCAGCTTGCCACACTTCAGTAATGGGCATTTCAGGCAAATCAAGGAGTAACATCGAGTAGCTGGACAGATTGAGGAGCAACAGTGAAGCATCATTTGGGTTAAAGATAGGGCAGCAGGATGAAGTAACTGAAGTGATGAAAGAATATTACCCAGCAGTCAGCCCAAAGTAGGAGCTGTACCAAGGCAGTATCAATCCTGATTCTTGTTAGATTAGATTTGATTTATTTATTAATCGTAGTGAAATGTGTTGCTTGCATGAACAACCAACACAGCGTGAGCATGTGCTGGGGGCGCCCTGCCAGTGTCGCTTCACATCCCTGCGCCAACCTAGTATGCCCACAATGTTCAGTGAACAATGTGCAGCCAACATGCAACAGGCAACAACAGCAAAACAAATCTCTTTCAAAACCCCCACCCACACACAAAATTGGAACTCTGGGCTACCTCTGGGCCTCTAACCTCCAGACCGTGGCCCTGGATTTGCAGATAACTGACCTCTGAACTCACCTTCCAGACTCATTGATCACAAGACTCATCACCTCAGGATTTGCCAACTGATCTCAGACCTCTAATCCCAAGACTAGCTATCCTCAGACCTCTGACCCTAGGATTTGCCAGCATCAGGGATCACTGGCCCTCATTCTTATGGCCTGCAGAGTAACTAGCATGGTAGATTAATCAGTGCCTGTCAGAACTGGCATATTCTAGGTGACAGAGATTTTTGCTGTATTTATATTGGGGGCAGTTCAAATGAAGTGACCAGATTGATTTATGGGATTAAAGAATTGTCTTAGTAAGAAAAACTCAGCAATTTACAAATATTTATTGGAATTTTAAAAAGGGTTATATTTTTCAAACATACATCTGTAGAGGAGCCTGATTAAGTTGAATTCTGAAATGGTTAGTTCCATTGTGAGGAAATGTAGAAGCAGTGATATTGGTTCAATATAAGCAGTTGACCATTTGGGGTAGAGTTGAGAAAGTATCCTAGCTGTGTCTCGCCAAAAAGGGCTCTTTAGAATTCTCTACCCAAGAGTTGTAGAAGTTGAGTCATTGAATATACTGAAGGCCAACACAGATAACCAGAACTGGTTGGCTTGGAAGGGATGACTAATACAAGAGGGTATAGGTTTAACATGAGAAGAAGAAGTTTCAAAGGAGATTTGATGGGCAAATCTTTCACAGAGGGTTGTTATATGGAATAAGCTACCAGAGGATGAGGTAGAAGCAGGGACAATAACAACACTTTAAGAGGCACCAAGACATGTACTTGAATGAGCAGAAATATGGAATTAATGCGTGCAAATGGGATTAATGTAGATAGACATGATAATCAACACAGCAACACCGGGCAGAATGGCCGGTTTCTGTGCTGTTCAACTCTAATACTGTATGAATTATAACCTGGGAAACATTTGAGAAACAACTTAGAGGATTTTGTAATGCTGTTTGTTCACAGGATTGATGTTCTTTATATTAATTTTAAAACAGCACAAACGTGATCGAACTATAGAAGAGTTGAAAGCAGAGAAACTGAGTTTACATGATTCCAAAAAGAAGCATAAGCAACTGCTGATTAGGTAAGAATGCTGATTATATTTTTGGTTTTTTTCTATTTATCTTTCTTTTTTTAAAATCTTGTACTTGCTTTACAACAGAAGACTTTGGATAAATATTGTGTTAGTGCAGCAATAAAATCAACAGAGCTGGTAACCCAGATATCCAGAGACCTGATCATAGACTCTGCCATGCCAGTTGTGGTTTAAATTCTGCTAAGTTAACAAATTTCATGTCATATGCTGGTGATAATAAACCTGATTCTGAAAGTATTGTGTTAGTGCAGCAATAAAATCAACGGAGCTGGTAATCCAGATACCCAGAGAACAACCATGCCATGCCAGTTGTGAAGTTTAAATTCAGTTACTAATCTGAAATTAGAACAGCTATTCTTGTAACAGTAACTACAAACACTATTGGACTTTTATAAAAAGCCACCTGATTCATTAATACCTTTCTAGAGAGGAAACTGACTATCATCATTCAATATGGCCTATAGTCACCATTCAGTATGTGATTCTAGCAGCATCACATGTGATTGACTCTCTTCCAGCCACGGGGTAGTATTGCTACTGAATGAATGGTGCCAGGATTGGGGTGATGGGGAGGATGGTGCAGGGAGTGCTTCCAGGACATTAAAAGGATCAAGACAGCTTGTGAAGGCCAATGCCTGTAAGCAGCATGTGCTTTGTGTATGGAGGCGACTGCAAACCACCAGGGCTATATTCAGCTGTCCTGGCAGGATGCTGTAAGAACATGAATGGTGGTATGTAAATACCTGAAAATTAGGAAAGGTAATGATGGAGCAAATAGCCTTTCCTGATCTATCTACTCTACTGAGTCAGTAAGAAAACCAAAATAGAAACTGCAGCTAATACTCAGCAGGTCAGGCTGCATCAGTGGAAAAAGAAGCTGTCAATGTCTTGGGTTGGAGACCCTTGATCAGAACTGAAAATGAGATAAAAGAAAGATAAAGCTCCAGGGACAGTGCATTGTCACTTACTGGTCAAACCAGGGTGACCAAGGGGATAACCTCTTACAAGATTATCTGGTCAATGGGCAATGGAAGGAGTTAGAAAAATTTAGACAAAATGCAGAGCAGGAGGACTTTCCCAGCAGGTTAGGCTGGGCATGAACTCTACTTTCAGAGCAAAGAAAGGAAGGAAAGAGGAAAATAAAACAAGCTGAGTTAATAGTAGAAGTGGATGGCTGATACAAACTAAGAAATTAAGCTTTGCTGAAGTTGTGGAAAGCAATATTGAGAAGCTATAACTGCCAGACAGAAAATGAGGTGCTGTTCCTTAAGCTTGTATTTGGCCTCATTATGGCAGTACAGGAAGCCACAGACCAATGGATCAGAGTGGGATTGGGATGAGAAATTAAAGTGACGGGTACTGGGAATCTGAGTCACAGGATTAGGAACTGATCTCCACAGGAACAACAGTTCATACCTGTAGACTGAACGTGGGTGTTCCATAAAGTATCTGGTTTCTCCATTACCGAGGAGAGCACACTGTGAACACCAGACAAAGTACACTAGATTTGAATCTCCTGAAAAGACACATTGGGTCCCTGGATGTTGAAAGGTTAAGTGTTGCATCAATTGCACTTGCAAGGGAAAGTGATGCAAGGAAAGGGGTGTTCGACCAAATAATCGCAAAAGGAATAGTTCTTCTAAAATGAGCTAGTTTCTATCTTTTTTTCTTAAAGTTTATTGAAATAAAGAATTGTATTCTAGGCATAACCATAGTTACTATAAAGGCTGGAAAAAGTAATATATAAAAATACAGTAAATTGAATATTACAAAATACAGAAAAGCTGTTAATCCCGCATATTCGGGAGATAGTGGTTGTCATTGACAGTTTAACTAAAGGCAAAATGTTGTGTTCTGTTTTGTATTATAGCTTAAAGAACTTTGTTAAAATATATCAGATCATCAAAAATGAGAGAAACAAGTATGTTAATCTCATTCAAAGTGCAGCACAGGTATCTGCAGAAATGCGAGAAAAGATCAAGATTCTACAGAATGAAACAGAAATTCTTAGGACTAGTACACTGCTCAAAGACAGGTAAATTTAAAGTAGGATCTAAAAAATTTTTTTAAAACTGTTGTGGACAAATACATTTCTGTGAAGTAGACAAGAATGTTCACAATTTTTAAGGCTAAGTGTAAATGGTGTAATTTCTTAAAATTACTATGAATAATTGTGTGTTCCTCTCATATCATATTACCTTCCTTATGAGATTATAATTTGTACTGTATATAACCTCAGATATACAGTTTATCAGCCCAAAATTAAAATGTGAATTATTTTGTTATTGTGATCACTAAATTACACAGGAATCCTATTCATTGTTCTTCACCGATTTCCTCTTATTTCTTCCTTTTAAGAGGATAGTATATGGTTAACATGGATTGGCAGTGTGTTTACTGTACTTAGAAAGCTTATAAAGATTCCTATACTTTTACTGTCTATATTTTTATCATAACAGTTCTCCTCCTTAACTTCCGCATCAGTAATATTTTACTTTCTTTGTGAAGAAAGCTATAAAAATTTATTTTAAAACATTCATGTTCAATAATTGGCATATTCTTTGCTTTTACTGGCAGCATTTTTTTCATGCATTCCCTTCTTATTTGTCATGGGAAAGTTGACATTGTTGGAAAGACCATCCCTTATTATTTAATCCTATTTGATCTTCATTAATTCCCAGCAACTAATACATCAATAGAAGGGCCTGGACTCCCAGCACATCTCCCTGTTATAGAAATGTTCCCTCGATATTTCTTCCTTCAGAGATGAATAATAATTGTAATTAATCTGGCAAAGCAAGCACCAGCATAAACTTGCTTTGCCTTGCTCATTTTCTTTTTGATTTCACATATGCATTTTCTACATTTCACATTCTTATTAGTCACACTATTATATTCATATTAATTCTATAGTGTTTAGCTCGTAATATCCAGCTTAAACTTTTATCATCCTACCATGTTTGCTTCTCAACTTCCATCAGGCTTAACAGGGACATACTTACTGTGAGCCTTCACTATCTTTGAGCATCTCCCAATGCTCTGATTATAATTTACCATCAAATAGCTAGTTCTAGTTCAATTCTGTAAATAATAATGGCCTAAAATTTCCTGGATATGGCCCACTATCTGCTATCATTGCTCTTGTGCCTAGTAGATCCACACATTCTTGGTATGAACTTTCAAAAGGCAACTTAAATCTGTGAACCCACACCTATGACTTGGCTGACAAGGCCGCGTACAACGCCAAATGGCATCAAGTAGCAGTAATGAATCTGTTGCAGATGCTGTTAATCCAAACAACATCTACAAAATGCTGGACGATCTCAGCAGCTTTGGAAAAGAGTAAACCGTTAAAATTTTGGGCTGAGACCCTTCATCTGGATGGAGAAAAGATGAGAAGTCAGACCAAGAAGGTGGAGGAGGGGAGGAAGAAGTACAAGGTGGTAGGTGATAAGTGAAATGTGGGTGAAGAGGTAAAATAAAGAGCTGGGAAGTTGATTGGTGAAAGAGATAAAGGATTGGAGAATGGGGAATCTGATAGGAGTGGGTAAAAGACCATGGAAGAAAAGGAAGGGGGAGGAGCACCAGAGGGAGGTGATGGGCAGGTAAGGAGATAAGGTGAGAGAGGGAAATGAGAATGGGGGAATGGTGAAGGGGGGACAATTATGGGAAGTTCAGGAAATTGATGTTCATGCCATCGCGTTGGGGAGTACCCAAACGGAATATAAGGTTGCTCCTCCAGCCTGAGTGAGGCCTCATTGCAGCTGTATTGGAGGCCGTGGACTCGCATGTCAGAATGGGAATGGGAAGTGGAATTGAAATGGGTGCCCTCTAGGAGATACTGCTTTTTCTGACGGACAGAGAGCAGGCACTCAGCAAAGTGGTCTCCCAATCTATATCAGGTCTCACTGATGGACAGGAGGCCACACCTGGAGCACCAGATACAGTAAATGACCCCAACAAACTCACAGGTGAAGTGTCGCCTCACCTGAAAAGATTGTTTAGGGTCTTGAATGGTAGTGAAGGAGAGAGTGTGGGAGCAGGTGTAGCACTTGTTCCACTCGCAAGGATAAGTGCCAGGAGGGAGATCAGTGGGGAGGGATGAATAGACAATGGAGTTACATGGGGAGAAATCCCTGCAGAAAGTGGGGGGATTGGAAAGATGTGCTTGGTGGTGGGATCTCGTTAGAGATGGCAGAAGTTACAGAGAATTATGTGCTGGATGCGGAGACTAGCAGGGTGGTAGGTGAGGACAAGAGAAACCCAATCCTTGGTGGTGTGGCTGGAGAAAGGGGTGGGGCAGACATGCATAAAATGGCCAAGATGCTGGTGACAGTAGCATTGATGGTGGAGGAAGGAAAGCCCCCTTCTTTGAAGAAGGGGAGACACTTAACTAGTTCTGGAATGAAAAGCTTCATCCTGAGAGCAGATGTGGTGGAAATGGAGGCACTGAGAAAAGGGGATAACATTTTTACAAGTGACAGGGTGGAAAGCGGTATAGTTCAGGTAGCTGTAGGAATCAGTGGGTTTATAAAAGATATCAGTAGATAAGCTGTCTCCAAAGATTGAGAAAGGGGAGGGAAGTGTCGGAATGGACTAGGTAAATTTGAGAGCAAGGTGGAAGTTGGAGGCAAAGTTGATGAAGTCAATGAGCTCAGTATGGGTGCGGGGGGGGGGGTGACACTAGTGTAGGCAAGTACTGCTGGGACGCAAACAAGTGCCCATAGCTGCTCCTTTGGTTTGAAGGAAGTGGAACAGTTCCATCGGATGGATGAGAGTGGTGGTGGAGGTGGAACAGGTTGGGTCTGTGGCCGAGAAAGAAGCAGAGGAGTTGAAGGAAGAATTATTGAGAGTGAGGAATAGTTCCATCAAATGGAGGAGAGTGGTGGTGGAAGGTCTGTTTTCTAGAAAGATGTGGAGAGCTTTAAGGCCCTCCTGCTGGGGGATGGAAGTGTATAGGGACTGGATGCCCTTGGTGAAAAAGGAAACTTGAAGTAACTGAAAAGATCCAGTGCATGTGAAGTGTTATGGATGTAGGTAGGAAGGGTCTGAACTGGGGAATAAAACAGAGACACCATTTCCCAGCCCCATTCCCCTCTCTCACCTTACCTGCCCATCACCTCCCTCTGGTGCTTCTCCCCATTCCCTTTCTTCTATGGTCTTTTACTCTCTCCTATCAGATTCCCCATTCTGTAACACTTTATCTCTTTCACTAATCCACTTACCAGCTCTATACTTCACCACTCTGGTTTCACCTATCACCTGTCACCTTGTATTTCTTCCTCTGCTCCCTCCACCTTCTTGGTCTGACTTCTTACCTTTTTTCCCAATCCTGATGAAGGGTTTCGGCCGAAATGGAGACTGTTTACCTTTCCATAGATGCTGCCTGGCCTGCTGAGTTCCTCCTGCATTTTGTGTGTGTTATCAGGATTAACTAGCTCTCCATGCTGTCATTTTATAAATTATTTTTAATAAAATAAAGTAAAAAAATGAAAGCACTAAATACATTTAAGTTCATTTCGTTCAAAAAGAGGTAAACTGCCTTAAATCTATTTCACTGCCTTTTTGAAATGAATTAATGGGTTGAGTGTTTCAGTATCATCCCTTTCATAAGCAAGGTGCCAGCAATGTGAATATTCTTGATAAATCCAGCAGTCATTGCTAATTGCCCTTGCGAAATTTCTAGCAGCTACCAATTTGGTCAGTTCACACGAGATGTTATGTAAGTGTTCACCTTCACATCCCCTTTCAGAGATGGAACAACTGAAACAAGTCTAATTTCAACAGCTGTTAGCATAATGAAGTAATAAATGCTATAAATCTGACAGAATTTTAAGATATGAAAAACGTTCATATTACCCTGTCATTTTCCAATAATTTCATCTCAGGTGCATACCAACTCCATCAATTCAAATCCATTCTACATACCAAAGAGAAATGAAATTTATGTACTTGCAATATGGGTGGCCATTTGATATCATTGAAATTCCATTTTCATCTTCATGTATTCTGGAATTACTGGAGTTTTATTTGTAAATGATAACATGCGACTTTGTAGATACTGGAAATCCAGAGTAATAAACAGAAAATGCTTGAGGAACTTAGCAGGTCAGGCAGCATCTGTGCAAAGGAATAAAGAAGTGAACTTTTGGATTGAGGCCCTTCATTAGTCCTGATGACTGGTCTCAGTCCGAAGCATCAACTCTTTATTCCTTTCCATATTTACTGCCTGACCTGCTGAGTTCCTCCAGTATTTTGCATGTGTTACTCTTTATTTGTATATGGCACTTTTTGACTATTGATGTATATTTGACATCCAGCCCAGAATTTACAATGATTGTTTAACTTTGGAAATAAAATTACAACTTAGTCTAAGTATCACTCACCTCTTCAAGGAGAGCATTAACAGTCTCTTCCTTGTTTACATGTACAACCAGTTCTACTTTACCTTTTTGAGAGTTTTGCTGAAGCAAACACAAAAGTTGCTGTGCAAGTTTGAGAATAAATACAAATAATTTGGCCTCTGTAGTGGTGCTATCACATACCTTATTCATGAGCACACCAACATTTATCCATATTACCATGCAAAAGTATGATGTAAAATTTTGTGTAACAACTAATTTCAAAAGCAGGCAGGCAGGACTGAATTTTTTTAAACAAATAGAAAATTGTGCTATTTAGCAAGCTTAACTGTTCTTATAGACACTAGATGCGAGTAAAAATAAAATGATTTAATAATTTCTGTAACTTAATCTGATTTCCATCACAGTCAACTGCAAAAATATAAGCTAAAATATTCAAACAGCTATGTCATTCGGGACAGCCTGAGAAGGGCAATTTGCAAAATAGACCAAGTACTTCGAGAAATGGGAGAAAAGAGAGAGGGTCAGAAAATAAAACTTGCCAAGCTGAGTAGTTTGATTAACCAGACTGAAGAGGAAATGATAAAGCTACGAAAAAGATACGAATCTGTTGTTCGGAATCGTAATGAGAGGTAATTTGTCAAATTACTTGTCAACTTTATATGATTGTGGATATTTTAATAGTTTTCTTTAAGAACAATTAGAAAAGAGTGGAAATATTGTTGACTGGAAAATATGATATGAAATATGCCACTTACTTATTGATAAACCCTGCAAGGAAATCACAAATGTTTTTGTCAAGTTATCACCAGGAGGAAGTATGAAGTCTGAAGTCTGATACAAGGTCAGATTTTTTTAATATAACCATATAACAATTACAGCACAGAAACAGGCCATCTCAGCCCTTCTAGTCCATGCCAAACGCTTACTCTCACCTAGTCCCACCGACCTGCACTCAGCCCAGAACCCTCCATTCCTTTCCTGTCCATATGCCTATCCAATTTTACTTTAAATGAGAATATCGAACCTGCCTCTACCACTTCTACTGGAAGCTTGTTCCACACAGCTACCACTCTCTGAGTAAAGTTCCCCCTCGTGTTACCCCTAAACTTTTGCCCCCAACTCTCAAATTGTGTCCTCCCCTACTCTCAATGGAAAAAGCCTATCCATGTCAACTCTACCTATCCCCCTCATAATTTTAAATACCTCTATCAAGTCCCCCTCAACCTTCTACGCTCCAAAGAATAAAGACCTAACTTGTTTAACCTTTCTCTGTAACTTAGGTGCTGAAACCTAGGTAACATTCTGGTAAATCTTTTCTGTACTCTATTTTGTTGACATCATTCCGACAATTCGGTGACCAGAACTGTACACAATACTCCAAATTCGCCCTTACCAATGCCTTATACAATTTCAACATTACATCCCAATTCCTATACTCAATGCTCTGATTTATAAAGGCCAGCATACCAAAAGCTTTCTTCACCACCCTATCCACATGAGATTCCACCTTCAGGGGACGATGCACCATTACTCTGTTCTACTGCATTCTTCAATCCCCTACTAATTACCATGTATGTCCTATTTTGATTAGACCTACCAAAACCTACTTAGTTTTTCACCACGCCACCTATCTTAGTATCATCTGCATACTTAATCCAATTTACCACCCCATCATCCAGATCATTAATGTATATGACAAACAACATTGGACCCAGTACAGATCCCTGAGGCACACCACTAATCACCTGCCTCCAACCTGACAAACAGTTATCCAACACTGCTCTCTGGCATCTCCCATCCAGCCACTGTTGAATCCATTTTACTACTTCAATATTAATACCTAACGATTGCACCTTCCTAACTAACCTTCCATGTGAAACCTTGTCAAAGGCCTTACTGAAGTCCATATAGACAGCATCCACTGCTTTACCCTCGTCAACTTTCCTAGTAACCTCTTCAAATAATTCAATAAGATTTGTCAAACATGACCTTCCACAACACAAATCCATGTTGACTGTTCCTAATCAGACTCTGTCTATCCAGATAGTTATATATACCATCTCTAAGAAATCTTTCCATTAATTTACCCACCACTGACATCAAACTTACAGGCCTATAATTGCTAGGTTTACTCTTAGAGTCCTTTTTTAAACAATGGAACAACAGGAGCAATACACCAATCCTCCGGCACCATCCTTGTTTCTAATGACATTTGAAATATTTCTGTCAGAGCCCCTGCTATTTCTACACTAACTTCCCTGAAGGTCCTAGGGAATATACTGTCAGGACCTGGAGACTTATCCACTTTTATATTCTTTAAAAGCGCCAAGACTTCCTCTTCTTTAATCATCATAGTTTCCATAACTTCCCTACTTGTTTCCCTTACTTTACACAATTCAATATCCTTCTCCTTAGTGAACACCAAAGAAAATAAATTGTTCAAAATCTCCCCCATCTCTTTTGGCTCCACACATAGCTGTCCACTCTGATTCTGTAAGGGACCAATTTTATCCCTCACTATCCTTTTGCTATTAATATAACTGTAGAAACCCTTTGGATTTAATTTCACCTTACTTGCCAAAGAAACCTTGTATCTTCTTTAAGCTTTTCTAATTTCTTTAAGATTCTTTTTACATTCTTCATATTCCTTGAGCACCTAGTTCACTCCATGCTGCCTATATTTATTGTAGATATCTCTCTTTTTCCGAATCATGTTTCCTATATCACTTGAAAACCATGGCACTCTCAAACTTTTAACCTTTCCTTTCAACCTAACAGGAACATAAAGATTCTGTACCCTCAAAATTTCATCTTTAAATGACCTCCATTTCTCTATTACATCCTTCCCATAAAACAAATTGTCCCAATCCACTCCCTTTAAATCCTTTCGCATCTCCTCAAAGTTAGCCTTTCTCCAATCAAAAATCTCCAACCTGGGTCCAGTCCTGTCCTTCTCCATAATTATATTGAAACTAATGGCATTGTGATCACTGGACCTGAAGTGCTCCCCAACACATACCTCCATCACCTGGACCTATCTCATTCCCTAACAGAAGATCCAACACTGTCCCTTATCTAGTTGGTACCTCTATGTATTGCTGCACACATTTTACAAACTCCAAACCATCCAGCCCTTTTAAGAATTGTAAATTCTTAAAAGACATAAGATTAATAAGAAGAGAGCCACAGATATATGTTAAAGAGGAAGTTATGTAGAAATGTACTACTTGCTATATTTCTCAAAACCCATATTTCCTTCCCCTTTCTCATGAAATCCCATTTTCTATTATTATGTTCAGTGTTTGTGCTTGAACAAGTGTCAAGGGGATTATACGTCAATCACTTTTCCCCCAAGATATCTTGCATATCTTTATATTACAAACCTCACAATTCCATTATATAGACAATAGACAATAGGTGCAGAAGTAGACCATTCGGCCCCTCGAGTCTGCACCGCCATTCTGAGATCATGGCTGATCATTCACTATCAATACCCAGTCCCTGCCTTGTCCCCATATCCCTTGATTCCCCTATCCATCAGATATCTATCCAGCTCCTTCTTGAAAGCATCCAGAGAATTGGCCTCCACCGTCTTCCAAGGCAGTGCATTCCACACCTCCACAACTCTCTGGGAGAAGAAGCTCTTCCTCAACTCTGTTTTAAATAACTGACCTCTTATTCTCAATCCATGCCCTCTGGTACTGGACTCTCCCAACATCTGGAACATATTTCCTGCCTCAATCCTATCAAATCCTTTAATTATCTTAAACGTTTCAATCAGATCCCCTCTCAATCTCCTCAATTCCAGCGTGTACAAGCCCAATCTCTCCAATCTCTCTGCGTAAGACAGCCCTGCCATCCCAGAAATCAACCTAGTGAATCTACGCTGCACTCCCTCAATTGCCAGAATGTCCTTCCTTAAACCTGGAGACCAAAACTGTACACAATATTCCAGGTGTGGTCTCACCAGGGCCCTGTACAAATGCAAAAGAACATCCTTGCTCTTGTATTCAATTCCCCTTGTAACAAAGGCCAACATTCCATTTGCCCATTCCATATATGACATGATCTACCAAAAAAATCTGGATAATGGGTACGAGTTTTTTCCTCATCATTTAAAGAGTATTCCTATCTTAGATGTTATGGTTTTCATCCTCTGTATTTGTATTTGCATTTTAAGTTGATGACTGGGCACAGAAGTAGCAGACAGAGTTTAACCCAGGAATCTGTTGGGTGGTGTATCAGTGAGGCGAGGAAATACATTATAAATGGTTAGGTCTTGGGGAGTATTGAGAAGCAGTGGAAACTTGGAGTTTTAGTCCATAGATCCTTTAAGGTGGCAGTGTGTGTACACAACATGGTAGTAAGGTATCAGGACATTGAACGGAGAAGTAGGAAGGTTATGCTCAATCTTTATAAAATCTTAGTCAGACAACAGCTGGAGCAGTTTGTGCATTTCTGGGCACAAATGTTTAGTAATAATATAGTATCACTGGAAAGCATTACTGAGGAGATTCACTGGAATGTTGCCTAGGATGGAACAATTCAGAGACTGGAAAAGCTGGGTTCAAACAGAAAAGATTAAATAGAAACATCATTTAGGAATGTAAAATTATGATGGACACAGATAGGATAGTTCACATATCCATTTGGATAAACTAGAGCTCATCTCTGTTTAGAGTAAGAGAGAAGAGATTTGGAGGGGGATTTTCTTCATTCGCAGATTGATAAGCCTTGGAATACACTGCCTGAGAGAGTAATTGAAGCTGGGTAGCTGATGGGATTTAAGCAATGCTTTCATGTTTAGTTGTTTAGGAATAGGAGCTAGGGACCAAATGCAATGGAGAGGGTTCATAGGAGGCTCACAAAAATGATTCCAGGATTGAATAGCTTGTCATATGAAGAGTGTTTAATGGCTGTAGGCCTGTATTCACTAGAATTCAGGAGAATAAGGGGTGACCTCATTGAAACCTATCGAATAGTGAAAGGCCTTGATACAGTGGATGTTTCCTATGGTGGGAAAGCTAAGACCAGAGGACACAGCCTCAGAGAGGTGCATCCTTTTAGAACAGAGATGAGGAGGAATTTCTTTAGCCAGGGAGTGGTGAATCTGTGGAATTCTTTGCCACAGTCAGCTGTGAAGGTCAAGTCTTTATGTATATTTAAGGCAGAGGTTGATAAGATTCTTCATTGGTCAGTGTATGAAGGGATATGGAGAGAAGGCAGGAGATTGGGGCTGAGAGGAAAATTGGATCAGCCATGAGGAAATGCTGAGCAGACTCAATGGGCCAAATGGTCTAATTCTGTTTCTATATGTTATGGTCTATGGATTTAATGTGGAATAGTGCCCAAAGCTTAATGTGGATGAGTTGGGCTGAATGGCCTGTGTCCATGCTATAGGATTCTATGATGGAGTTCAGATCTACAGCGATGGGTCTAAAGCATCAAAATCCCACACCAGATGAAGAAAACAAAAAGAATTAAGCGTTTAACAAAACTTAAGCTGAAAAATGTAAATGATCCAATTGTAACATTTCCCATCACAGCTCTTTAACTGCTTTCAAATGAATAGAGCCAGTTATTGATTATAATCCAACCTCAGAGAGATTTCCTGGATATATTCCCAAATTAAGTTATGGGAAATGGATACATCTGCACATTCTGCTGTTGGGATCTGTGAGGAATCTTAATATCAGAGCACAACTGGGCAATGAATAGTGAAGAGCTGGACTTCTTTCCAGTGTGCATCAATGCAGGAAACTGAAGTTGGTGGTACTCATGTAGAGAAGTCATGGCAGTTCTCATGGAAGTAGCCAAAAATCACAACCATACTTACACTACCCCAAAGGAATGATGCCAGTGGATCAAGATAGCAATAAAGGAGTATAATTTAAAAATAGCATTCTTGAGTAAGCCAAAAGAGATCAGGTATTTCTAAATGGTATATTTTATTTCTTCAGTGTTTATCAAACTGCACAAATGAGAGAGGGAAGCTAAAAAAAAAAGAAAACGATTGCAACGTAACATGCACAAAATGCTGAAGGAACTCAGCAGGTCAGTCAGCATCTATGGAGGTGAATAAACAGTCAACATTTTGAGCTGAGCCTCTTCATCAGGACTGGAAAGGTGGTTGAGAAGCCAGAATAAGAAGGTGGGCGAGTGTACAAGCTGGCAGGTGATAGGTGAGGGAGAAGGTAGGTAGGTGGGTGGGGAAGAGGGGGATGAAGTGAGATTGTAATGTACAGTATACTGCAATGTATGCCTTTTGTTTACAGGGGAATACAGTTGATTGAACGGGAGGAAGAGGTTTGTGTTTTCTATGAGAAGTTAAGCATTCAGGATTCCTTGATTGGTAATGGCGATAAGGAATTACATAGTATTGAGGAGGAAATACAATTTTTGAAAATTCAACTGGCAGAAGAAACAAGGAAGATTCAAAAATTTCGCAGAGATGTACCATGTAAACAGGAAGTGGAGGAAAACTTGGCTGCATTACATAAAGAGGTAAGAAAAGGACAAATTAAGAATACACTTCTTTAAGAATATGGGTAACCAAATGTGAATGATAAATTGAACTTCAAAACTTTGGAAAGACTGGTGACAAATACAAAATGAGTGACTAGTAATAAAATTGTCAGATAGGAAATTAAAAAGAGGAAAAGTAAACAGAGAAAGGCAGTAAAACACGATAAGCAACAGGATTATCAAAATATCTATTCTGCATATTTCAGTGTTATTCTGCTGCATCAAGACATTTTTCAGAGCATAATAAAACTGTGGGGTGACCATCACTCACAGAAAACTCAAACTTTGATTCAGTAGCATTAGTTCATAGCAGACCTGTTATCTGCTTAACTTTTGTCACCACTATATTCATCTCTTCTCACCAACAATCAAATGATGGACAAGTCTTCCAATGCATTTTCTATCCCATACTAAAGCACTTCATTGGCAGTGTTGATGTTGAACTCTAGTTATTGAAGTGATGCAAGCAAAAGTATACTGTAGATTTCCAGACAGCAACAAAGGACATTTCAGCCCGTTGAGTTAATGTAGGTCACAGGACAATCCTTTTCTCCTACTAATTAGTTTTTTCTGTAACTTATTCCTCTCACAATCTCATTGGTCACACCTCCCACCTCCCACCTCCCAAGATCCTACCCTCCACATTTCAGACAGTTTAATCCATACATCTTTGAAATGTGAGAAGAAACTATATATCTCAGGGAAATGCCTTCACAGGAAGTATATGTGACAGCATCAAGGGTCAGAATTAAATCCTGTGCATTGGAGTTGTCAGGTAGCAGCTCTGCTAACTGCACTCAATTGAGTCAGATGTCCCACCTCTCCCAGAAGTTCTAGGAGTCTCCTGCATATTGATAGCAGCTCCTTGACACCTGCAAATTATATACAATATCCTGGAAATCAATTTTTTTGAGGGAAAGTGAGAGAGAGCAAGAAAGAACGAGAGAGAGCATGCGCACCATGGCAGAGTGTTCCAAAAAAAGAAAATATAAAACGTACTTCACCCCAGACTACACTAAAGTGTACCCCTGTCTAATAGGGGTCAAAAATAATGAGAGTGTTGCTCACTGCACTGTTTGCAACAGTGACTTTTCTTTTGCCCATGGTGGGTTAATGACTAAAAGTCATGTTGAGGTGAGTTTAACAGGTGTCATTCATTCATTAGCATAGCTAACATTATTTAAACTAGCTGGCTCGCTGCTGAGGACCTACCCTATTGCAGACATCCCACCTCTCCTGGAAGTTCTGGGAGTCTCCTGCAAATTGATGGTGCTACCTCCCTGAAATGAGTTTTTGTAAATGGGATGTCTGCAACTGCTATGCAAAAAAACTGAGATTAGGTGAGTTTAAAAAAAAATGTTTAGTTAAGTGTTAAGATTAGAAATCAGAAGACTGTATCGCAATTGTGACTAAGTGGTTGATATAAAAGATTCAGTCATCTCCCCTAGGTTGTAGGAGTTCACATTACAAACCGTACAATAAGGTCCTGGATTAGATTCTCTGGCATTAGATGATTGTAAGACATGGCATTGGTTGCTACAATTTGGAGGTCCATTATATGGCTTCATACAAGTAGTTCTACAATCAATAAAGTGCAATATATAAAAAACTGCTATTGTACTTTTAATTGTATAGATTTTAATTTCAGAGGATGAAACATGAACAGATATTAGATTAGCTTACAGATGTCAGTGCATTACCTTACCTATGCTGGTCAGGCCACTGATCTTATGACTAGACTGCCTATCGTGGGTAAAAATTAACACTCATTTCCATGGTGCAACTGTAATATTTAACAGCATGGATTAGAGGATAGTATTGCACAGAATTAGAGGATAGTATTGCACAGAATGACACTTTGAACCAGATCTCTAATTATATTTTGACATTTTCTTTTGCCCTTTCTGCTATAATGTGATTTTGTTGTTCCATTGACCTTGTTTTCTCTCTGTGTGTGTCTGTAACCACTTGAGAGTTGGCAGAGTTCTAATGTAGGAAAGAAAATGTGTAAAGCTTGCCAGGTTAATTTTGAAAGCTGAAGTGTATCAGCATAAATTCAAAGTAAACGATTCTTAGACTGATAAGAATCTAAACAGCTTTCCTTAAAGTAATTTGCCAAATTGTGACATTTTTGTATTAGTCTGAAATAGAACAGATTAATTCATTTGTCAATTATTGTTTACACTTAGACTTCTCTTTTGCCAAAATTCCAATGGGAAGCTGGACAATTTAAATCCATCTTTGCAAAATTCTTGTTGATCTCTTAGTGGAAGTCCATGCATTACTGATGGCTGTCAAACTGATCTTTTATCTTCATTGTGCCTGGCTCTTTCCAATTAATTAACAATCCTTGTCTATAGCAAACACCTGCAACATGCAGGTCATCAATACCCCATATTGCTAGTAGATCACATTCTCCATTGTCTTCAATAGCCAATGGAAGAAATCTTGGGGATTTTGAACTGTAGCTGGCTTTCCTAACTTTCCTAGCACATGAAACAAAAATAGAAATGATGGACAAACTAGGCCAGTAAAGCAGCATCTACGATCTGCAGCAGATATTCAAAAAATTGAGCAATTGTGGTTGAGAGCTACATCCATTAGGCAAAGAGGAAAATATGTTTTTAAGAGGAAAAAGGACATTTTGGAGACATCAAAATTAAAGTCCTCACCATTTCTACAAATGTGATGGAGACAATGAAACTGGAAAACAGAAATGGCATCAGAGGAAACAGGGCTAGGGTGTGCATAGTAGAGGCACTAGAGGGAGTCTGTGGGCTTGTTAGTCGATGACCTGAAGTGGAGACTGAGAAATCCAGAAAAGGAACAGGTGTCAGAGAAACGATGAGTACTTAACGCCACTGCTCTACTCTCTCTGCATCCAGAACTGTGTAGCTAGGCACTGCTCAAATGCCATCTATAAATTTGTTGGCAACACTATTATTGGCAGAATTACAGATGATGATGAAGATGCGTTCAGGAGCAAGATAGATCCACTGGTTGAGTGGTGTTGCAACAACAACCTTGTACTCAACATCCAAGGAATTGATTGTGGACTTCAGGAAGGGAAAATCAAGGGAATACACACCAGTCCTCATTGAAGGATCAGCAGTGGAAAGTGTGAGCAGTTTCAAGTTCCTGGGTGACAACATCTCTGAAGGTCTATCCTGGGTCCAGCATATCAATGCAATTACAAAGAAGGCACAACAGTGGCTATATTTGATTAGAAATTTAAGAAGATTTGGTATGTCACTCACTAATTTCTACAGATGTACCATGGAGAACATTCTAACTGATTGCATCAAAGTCTGGTATGGAGAGGCCACTGTACAGGTTTGGAAAAAGTTGCAGGAAGTTATAAACTCAACCACCTCCAACATGAGCACTAGATCAAAGACAACATCAAAGTCGCTTTCAAAAGATTATGCCTCAAAAAGGTGGCATCCATCATTAAGGACCCCCATCACCCAGGACATGCTGTCGTCTCATTACTACCATCGAGAAGGAGGCACAGGAGCCTGAAGACATGCACTTTAATAACAGCTTCTTCCGTTACCCTCTGCCATTAGATTTATGAATGGACAATGAATCTACGAACTCTACTTCACTATGCTTTCCTCTCTTCAATTTTATCATCAATGGCATGTGTCATGAAATTTGTTAACTTATCAGCAGAAGTTCAATGCAATACATAATATAGAAGAAAAATGTAAAAATAAATAAGGAAATCAATTACAGTATATGTGTGTATGTGTGTACATATATATATTTTAATAGATTAAAAATTGTTCAAAAACAAATAATTTATATTAAAAAAGTGAGGTAGTGTTCATGGGTTCAATTTCCACTTAGGAATCGGATGGCAGAGGGGAAGAATCTGTTCCTGAATCACTGAGTGTGTGCCTTCAGGCTCCTGTACCTACTACCTGATGGTAAGAATGAGAAAAGGACATGCCCTGGATGCTGGGGGTCCTTTCTGAGACATCACTCCTTGAAGATGTCCTGAGTACTTTATAGGCTAGTATCCAAGTTGGAGCCGACTAAATTTACAACCCACTGCAGCTTCTTTTGGTCCAGTGCAGTAGCCCCCCCCCCCCTCCCCAGTGATGCAGCCTGTCAGAATGCTCATCTATAGAAGTTTCTGAGTGTTTGTGTTGGCATTCAAACCTCTTCAAACCCCTAATGAAATATAGATACTGTCTTGTCTTCTTTTTAGCTGCATCAATATGTTGGGACCAGGTTAGATCCTGAGAGATCTTGTCGCCCCAGGAACTTGAAACTACTCACTCTCTCCACTTCTGATCCCTCTATGAGGATTGGTATGTGTTCCTTCATCTTACCTTTCCTGAAGTCCACAATCAGCTCTTTCGTCTTACTGACATTGAGTGCCAGGTTGTTGCTACAACACCACTCCACCACTTGGTATATCCCACTCCCGTACGCCCTCTCATCTCCATCTGAGATTCTATCAACAATGTGGTGCCAAAAAAACGACCTCTCCCTCAATGTCAAAAAAACAAAGGAGTTGATCATGGATTACAGGAGGAACAGAGACAGGCTAGCCCCTATTTACATCAATGGGATTGTAGTTGAGAGGGTGAATAGTTTCCCCGGTATACACATCACCAAGGATCTTATCTGGACTGTACATACTGGCTGTGTGATGAAAAACGCACAATAGCACCTCCTTGACCTCAGATGACTGAAGTTCAGCATGAGTCCCCAAATCCTCAGGGCACAATTGAGAGCATCCTGGCTGCCTGTGTCACCACCTGGTACAGGAACTGTACTACCCTCAATTGCATGACTCTGCAGAGTGTGGTGCGGACAGCCCAGCACATCTGTGGATGTGAACTTCCCACTATTCAGGACATTTATAGCAGCAGGTGCATATAAAGGGCCTGGAGGATCATCAAGGACTCCAGCCTCCCCAACCACAAACTCTTCCAGCTGCTACTATCTGGTAAATGGTACCGCAGCTTTACGGCCAGAACTAACAGGTTCTGGGACAGTTTCTTACACCAGGCTATTAGATTTATTAATACACATTAATCTGGTGGCATATCTGACTATGCAAAACAATTATGTATACAATCTTAGTGTTTGGGCAATATCCTCCCACATTTTCCCCTCTTTATTGCTTGTACATTGTGACAGAGACACAACATAAAGACTCTTACTCCCTTGGATGTAAGAAATAAAATAAATACAATACCATAAATAAATAAAATATGAGATTAATAACTCACCTCCTTCTACCTTAGGCCATGAACTTATCACCCCCGTCTGTGAACGTGTGTGTATGTGTATATCAGGCACCAGAACATCAGGCATTCACCTTTGTGAATGGACGAAGTATTCAGTTCATTGTCATATCCAAACACAGCAGATTCTGGCCAGCTTCTGAGGGATACCCAACCAGTAACACAAAGCAACTTATTCTGCATCAATGCGCCTTTACTAATTAATTCTTCCAGAAAGACTATTGTAATATTCCCTGTGTTGATATTTATTTCATATTATTGCTCACTGCGTAGAAGGAAACTATTCAGCTTTTTGTGCCGATGTTAACTCTCAGAACATTTCCCCAAATGATTTCCCTACCTTTTTCACTATAACTTGATCCTGATTTTTCCTATGACCCACCTATGCAAAGGATAATTTACAGTAGCTAATTAATTTACCAACCAGCAATCTTAAACTTAGTTTTATGTAACAGATAACATTAAAGCCTCCAATACTACCAAGCAATTTTGAGTGCAACTTAACAATGCTCAAATAGACAATCAGGTGACTTGACAAGTTCACAATCTCATCTGTAATGTGCCCCCATCATATAACCAATGTAACTTGCACAACTTATTTTTACGAAGATGATTGCATTTAGAGGAGGTGCAGATGTTTTTATTTTGACGAAGAAGGCGAGGACATGAAGGCAGATAGATGATCATCGTGTAACCTTGCAGTAAAAGAAATGCGAAGGGTAGGAATATATCAGTGATTCTGGTGCCCTGATTTGGCAAATTCATTTCTATATTCATCATGATGAAAATTATTCTATTCATCAAAGACTCATTGGCAATGCCAAATTAGAAACTGCAATAAAATCACCCCAAAGTGTCAAATATGAGAAAAGGAATTTCAATTATTTCTTAACAATAATTATCCTGCATTTATTTTTTTCCCCATCAACCTAGCTTATTTTATAAAATGAATGTTCCTCTTTTGACCTTAGGTTAGCAGGTGGAAGGTTGTTGTTACAAGCATGGGGACCATTGAGAGGTTCAAAACAAGTAGCCCCTGGTTGATTGAGACTGAGAACTCTGAGCAGAGTAGGCTTCACTTTGCCAGCTACCAGAACAGTCACATTTAATTTGTACACTGTTACCATGGGTGGAATCTGCATGACTGCCCCTTAAGCATTCAGCATAGCCAAATGACTCTTCCCATGTAAAGTCTCAGAATCAGAATCAGAATCAGGTTTATTATCTCCGGCATGTGACGTGAAATTTGTTAACTGAGCAGCAGCAGTTCAATGTGATACATAATATAGCAGAGAGAAGGAATAATAATATTAAATAAATAATAATAATAATAATAATAATAATAATAAATAAACCAGTAAATCAATTACATATATTGAACAGATTTTTTAAAAGTGCAAAAATAGAAATACTGTATATTTAAAAAGTGAGGTAGTATCCAGAGCTTCAATGTCCATTTAGGAATCGGATGGCAGAGGGGAAGAAGCTGTTCCTGAATTGCTGAGTGTGAGCCTTCAGGCTTCTGTACCTCCTATCTGATGGTAACAATGAGAAAAGGGCATGCCCTGGATGCTGGAGGTCCTTTAATAATGGACGCTGCCTTTCTGAGACACCGCTCCCTGAAGATGTCCTGGTTACTTTGTAAGCTAGTGTCCAAGATGGAGCTGACTAAATTTACAACCTTCTGCATCTTCTTTCAGTACTGTTCAATAGCCCCTCCATACCAGACAGTGATGCAGCCTGTCAGAATGCTCTCCATGGTACACTATATAAGTTTCTGAGTGTATTTGTTGATGTGCCAAATCTCTTAAAACTCCAAACTAAGTATAGCCACTGTCTTGCCTACTTTATAACTACATCGATATGTTGGGACTAGGTTAGATCCTCAGTGATCTTGACACCCAGGAATTTGAAGCAGCTCACTCTCTCCACTTCTGATCCCTCTTTGAGGATTGGTACGTGCAGTACAGCACTCAGCTGCAGAATTCCGAAAGTGCCACACTCTCCAGAGTGAATTACAATGTTCTTGTTGTACATGAAGGCAGCACACAAGTTGGAACAGACTCTATCGTTGTTACCAACAATCTTAACAATCTTTTAATTCCTAGTATGAATGAGAGATGCATTTTTTCCATCTCTGTGATCAACAAGTTATTGTCATTCTCACAGACCTTACCCACCGCTGAATTCCTTCCTGAACTATTCCTACCACTAAATACTTACTTGTCCTGGGTGTTTCATCAAATGTAAATGCCTTCTTGTTCATTGTCTTACCTCAAATGGATTGCCAGTATCCATGCTGTTGCTTGGCAAGAACAAAATGCATCCAGAGGTGGGCTATTCTATTCTGTAATGATTCCTAGAAGAAGTTTAATGCTGTAAAAGGACACGGAAGCAAGAAAGTAAAACAACAGTCAACAACAATCACAGCCTAGATGTTCCCAGGTTACCATCTTCATGGTGGAGTATTAAGTTCAGAATCAAAATCAGGTTTATTATCACCAATATATGTTGTGAAATGTGTTGTTCTGCAGCAGCAGTACAATGCAAAACATAAAAATTGGTTGTGAAGCTCCCTGAATATTTGCAAGTGCATGAAATATTGAAAATATTTGACTCCAATAAGCTGACACCCTTGCCTTCCCATTAAGCATAGCTTACCATTGGCCATCAGTTCCCAGGAGTTCCACGGCCTTTAAAGTCTGGTACTTTCAACTGCAGCTGAGACTTTACATGGGAAAACAGTGCCACTTGTCTCAGCGTGGTGAACTACATATACCTGTCTGGACACGCCCCCTGCTGACTGCTCCGGTGGCTCCACCCACAGACCCCGGTATAAGGCGATCGAGGCTTGAGTCCGGCCTCTCAGTCTCCAGGATGTAGTACAGTGGTCAACCACTGCTTGTTCCTTCTTCCAGTCAATAAAAGCCGATATCTCGCCTTTACATCTCAGAGAGAGTTATTGATGGTGCATCACTCAGCTGCAGTGAATGTTTGAGTGGTAAGCAAAGTTGAATTATTGATCATGGAGATGTAGGACTTTGTACACATACCACACCTGCTGATGAAAGAATAAAGTGGGGTAAGGATGATAGTGTGAAGTGAGAAAGGATTCCTGGATAGAGGTGCTAACGGTGAAAATGGAAAGACACTGAAAGTGAAGGTGTTAGTGTAGAAGTGTGCTATAAAGAGATGGAAGAGCTTGGAAAGAGAGTGCTCATGCAGAGTTTGAAACCTGAAAAAAAAAGGTTGGTGGGGATCACATTGACCCATGCTTGATGGATCAAAGAATAAGCACAGCAAGTCCTTTCTCCAGTGCCATGCTTACAAATTTGCTACAATGCTGGACCATCAAAATGGAAAATCACTTGATGGTGACTATCAAATATGCATCCTGGTGCTCAGCTTCCATGAAACACTTTATTCAGCCAGGTTATATTGTCACTGCTTTTTGTTAAGATATCTCACCCAAAACAAATGCCACAAAAATTGCAATTTTGATTACATTTACAATGAGTGCCCTTCTTTAGAGTGGTCATGTATATTGGAGCACTGAAGAATTTGTTGGAAACTTTCTGAAAGTATGCACTCTGAGTCATGGTGTCACAGATCCAGAAGAAACAATTAACATAGTTGACTGATTACTCAGTGTGCTGGGTTGGGGGTGGTGGTTGGGGAAAGTGTTTCTTTGCTTGGGAAGATTTTTTGGTCATTGAGCACTAATTCTTTCACATCCTCTTCCAAGTGGTGCTGCTACATTCTCAGACTCTTAATTTTACTTCACTTGATTATTTCGTTATGGGTTTTTCTCTTAATGGCACTTTAACATTTCTTTTTGCACTACTTCAGATGGTCCTATTATCTTTGGACTACTCTGTTTTGTGTTTGACACCACACTATTGCTCTATTTATTATTTTGTTTACTTTATGAGTTTCATGCAAACAAGAAATTTAATTGTAACCTGGTTTATTTCGCAATAAAATAAACTAATATCATCTGCTCCTTTGGTCTCTAGGGATGCCAATAAATTATAAGACCACTTCTTTCTAATTGAAAATTAATATCTTGAGATGTTCCCTTTGAAATTTTTTAAACTATCAAGAGAAAGTTTATTTTTCTGTTTATTTGAGAGAAGATTTTCTTTTAAAGTTTTGTTGCTAAAGACAAAATTTATAGACAATTAAATTCTTAGAACAGTGATGACACTGGACTTTAGACAGATCCTCCAACTATCCCAATGCACTTCTCCAGGTTGTGTATTAACAGAGAAATTAAACAACTATAGTTAAGTGTGCAGTGTTGTAAATTAGCCTGCAAAATCCCAGAAACATAGAAAATAATAAAGGAACAGAAGACAGGCATTTTAAAATAGCTCTGGAAATCCTATTTTTATATTTCTGGCTACTTTAATCTCATACCACAACATTATTCCCTATTATTCTTCCCTGTTTTTATATTATGTCTCATCTTCTAACACATTTACACAATTATATGGTATTCTTAAAAGTTTTATATATTAAATTTTAATTTATCATGTACAGTGGTGCTATAAAGTTCGTGAACCCTGTACAATTTTCTTTATTTCTGCATAAATTTGACCTAAAATTTTATTAGATCTTCACATAAGTCCTAATACTAGATAAAGAAACCCCAATTAAACAACTAACACAAAAAGCATTATCCTCGCTCATTTATTTATTGGGAAAAATTATCCAATATTACATGTATTTGTCAGAAAAAGTTTGTGAACCTTTGCTTTCAGTAACTGGTGTTATCCCCTTGTACAACAATAACTTCAACCAAACATTTCCGGTAACTATTGATAAGTCCTACAGATTGGCTTGGAGAAATTTTTTGCCATTCCTCCTTACAAAACTGTTTCAACTCTGGGATGTTGGCGGTCTTCTTTGCATTAACTACTTGCTTCAATGAACTTCCACAAAATTTCTGTAGGATTAAAGTCAGGTCATGGACACGACTATTCCAAAACACAAATTTTCTTCTTTTTAAACCATTCTGTTGTTCATCTACTCTTGTCTTTCAGATCATTATCCAACTTATTTTAAGCTTCAGGTGATGGACTGCCACCCTGATATTCTCCTGTAAAATGTCTTGATACAATTTTGAAGTTATTGTTCCCTCAATGATTGCAAGCTGTCCAGGCCTGAGGCAACAAAGCAGCCCCAAACCATGACGCTCATTCCACCGTACTTCACAGTTGGGAAGAGGTTTTGGTTTTGGTGTGTAGTGCCCTTCTTCCTCCAAACATAGCAATGTGCATTTCTGCCAAAAAAATTCGACTTTTGTCTCATCTGTCCACAGAACATTGCCACAGAAGTGTTGTAGAACATTCAGGTGGTCTTTTGCAAACTTGAGACATACAGCAAATGTTTTTGGAGAGCAGTGGTTTCCTCCATTGTGTCGTTCCATGAGCACCA
Source organism: Hypanus sabinus (assembly GCF_030144855.1). Taxonomy (NCBI): domain Eukaryota; kingdom Metazoa; phylum Chordata; class Chondrichthyes; order Myliobatiformes; family Dasyatidae; genus Hypanus; species Hypanus sabinus. The sequence goes on from NC_082718.1 coordinate 17,740,415, forward strand.
TTCTTGTTCAGTATTTTTCTTGTAGTGGCCACATTAACAGACACTTTAGCAAATTCTAGAGTTTCTACAGGTCTTTTTGCTGTTACCCTTGGGTTCTTTTTCACTTCCTTCAGCATTGTTGTGCTCTTGGTGTGATCTTTGCAGGATGCCCACTCCTAGGGAGTGAACCAACAGTACTGAGTTTCCTCCATTTGTAAACAATTCCTCTGACTGTGGACTGATGAAGACTCAGGTCCTTAGAAATGCTTTTGTAGCCTTTTCCAGCTTCACGCAACTCTACAATTCTTCTAGGGTCCTCTGAAAGTTGTTTTGATCAAGGCATGGTGCACATTCACTTTCTTGAGAAGAGCAGGCTCTCTCAGTAACTTGACTTTGTGTGTCTTTTTTGTAGGGCAGGGCACCTCTTCAACCCACACCTCCAACCTTATCTCATTGATTGCAACACCTGACTCCAAATAGCTTTTGCAAAAGGCATTACCCAAGAGGTTCACATACTTTTCCCAACAAATACATGTAATATAGGATATTTTTTCTCATTACATAAATGAACAAGTATAATGTTTTGTGTTACTTATTTAATTGGGTTCTCTTTATCTAGTTTCAGTACTAATGTGAAGATCTGATTCCATTTTAGGTCATATTTATACAGAAATTGAGAAAATTCTACAGAGTCACAAACTTTCTAGCACCGCTGTATATGGTGACTTCTCCCATGGGAACCTTTCTTTCTCATTTGAATCTATTGTTTTTTCTGAAAATCCCTTTAATTGTCTGCCACTGCATTTTGACTAACCAATTCTCTAACTTAATTTTCTAGTTTTTCATCATTAGGTCTGCTTTTATGAATTCATATTTGCTCTTATATAACATTAAAATATCAACCTTGAATCCATTCTCCTTTCCAACAAACTGTAAATTTAAGCATATAATATTCGTTATTTCGAGTTGTCTCACAAGATCATGAAATAATTATATTTTGTTCCACGATACCAGGTCTTGTACAATGAGACGCTGAAACATTTTACGAAAAATATTGCTAAAGATATAGAATTAGAAATCAGTTGTTAGGTTAGGACAAACATAGATTAAATGATTTTCCATGTACTAAAATAGTTAATTAACCATGAATGTGGTGTTCAATAGAAAATAAGAGAAAAAGGTCAAATGTATCATCATCAACCTTCATCTATGTGGAAACTTTAACAGAATGAAACACACACATCATTTTGCAAGAGTGTGATCAAATGTAACTTGACACCCAGCCAAACTGGGGACTTTTGCCATTGCCAGCATTTCCTTCCTTTCCTGAATTGCTGTTGAGATGTTAATGGGAGCCATCTTCTTGAACTGCTTCAGTTGATTACTTTAGATGACATTACAATTGATTAAAGTTTTAATGAGTCTTCCAAAAACTAAAGTGCAGAGACTAAGATATTTATGTGGAAATTCTGGTGTTTAGAGCCAAATGCAATGAAGGAAGGAAATTACTATATTTTAAGTTGAGCAAAGAGGCCAGCTCTAGCGTAAATATTCATCTTGGTGTGCTGTAGCAATGGAAATTACAGAGAAGGACAAAATGAGGCAATGGAGGAATTTGAAAACTAGATTGAGAATTTTAAAACCTTAGTATTGTAGATCAAAGTACTATTGGTCAACAGTGCATGAGTGTGGGGTGAATGTAACATAGTGTGAGTTAAAATACAGGTATTAAAATTTTGGTTAACATTTAGGCAGCATAAAAGGAAGCTAACCACAAAGATATTGAGATGGTCACATTTAGATGCTACAAGATATCGCTGGTAGTTTTAGGAACATGATTTGAGGTAGCTCTTTGACAATTGTACAGAAGTGGAAATAACATGGTCTATTTTATTGGCATGGATATATTTGGTCTGTAGCCTCTTCGGCCCATAGTGCAACTATGAAGAAAGCACAGAAGTTTACGAAGATTCTGCAAGACATCTAAAGCTTTGACAAATTTCTATAGGTGTGTAGTGGAGAGTTTGTTGACTGGCTGTATCACAACCTGGTATAGAAACACCAAAGCCCTTGAACAGAAAATCTTCCAAAATGTGGTGGATATGGCCCAATCCATCATGGGTAAAGCCCTTCTGACTATTGAGCACATCTACATGAAGCATTGTCACAGGAAAGCAGCATCCATCAGCAGGAACCCTCACCACCCAGGACATACTTTCTTCTTGCTGCTGGCATCAGGAAGAAGGTACAGAAACTACCAGGTTCAAGAACAGTTATGATCCCTCAACCATCAGGCTCTTGAACCAAAGGGTTTTAGTTAGGAAGATTCAATCATTAGGTATTAATATTGAAGTAGTAAAATGGATTCAACAGCGGCTGGATGGGAGATGCAAGAGAGTAGTGGTGGATAACTGCTTGTCAGGTTGGAGGCTGGTGACTAGGCATGCCTCAGGGATCTGTACTGGGTCCAATGTTGTTTGTCATATACATTAATGATCTGGATAATGGGGTGGTAAATTGGATTAGTAAGTATGCAGATGATACTAAGATAGGTGGCATTGTGGATAATGAAGTTGGTTTTCAAAGCTTGCAGAGAGATTTAGACCAGTTAGAAGAGTGGTCTGAAAGATGGCAGATGGAGTTTAATGCTGTTAAGTGTGAGGTGCTACGTTTTGGTAGGACTAATCAAAATAGGACATACATGGCAAATGGTAGGGCATTGAAGAATGCAGTAGAACAGAGTGATCTAGGAATAATGGTGCATAGTTCCCTGAAGGTGGAATCTCATGTGGATAGGGTGGTGAAAGAAGCTTTTGGTATGCTGGCCTTTATAAATCAGAGCATTGAGTATAGGAGTTGGGAAGTGATGTTGAAATTGTACAAAGTGTACAAGGCATCGATAAGGCCAAATTTGGAGTATTGTGTACAGTTCTGGTCACCAAATTATAGGAAAGATGTCAACAAAATAGAAAGAGTACAGAGAAGATTTATTAGAATGTTACCTGGGTTTCAGCACCTAAGTTACAGAAAAAGGTTGAACAAGTTAGGTCTTTATTCTTTGGAGCTTAGAAGGTTGAGGGGGACTTGATAGAGGTATTTAAAATTATGAGGGGGATAGATAGGGTTGATGTGCATAGGCTTTTTCCATTGAGAGTAGGGGAGGACACGAGTTGAGAGTTGGGGGCAAAAGTTTAGGGGTAACACAAGGGGGAACTTCTTTACTCAGAGAGTGGTAGATGTGTGGAACAAGCTTCCAGTAGAAGTGGTAGAGGCAGGTTTGATATTCTCATTTAAAGTAAAATTGGATAGGCATATGGCCAGGAAAGGAATGGAGGGTTATGGGCTGAGTGCAGGTTGGTGGGACTAGGTGAGAGTAAGCATTTGACATGGACTAGAAGGGCTGAGCTGGCCTGTTTCCATGCTGTAATTGTTATATGGTTATATGGGAGAACTTCACTTGCCCCATCATTGAAATGTTCCCACAACCTATGGATTCACTTATTTTTTGATATAAAACTATAAAATTTTATTTATAACACATATACAGAAATGTACAGACAATCAATATTTACAAAGACAGTAAGTATACTCAAAATATGGTTACTACTGTCTATAAAACAGTCGATACCATGGGGGGACCATCGCTCACAGAAATTCCCCAAAGTGCCTGCAGTGACCGCTGGCTCTGTCTCCATGAATGGCCCAGGGCCAAGCCCACCAGGAGATCCTCCTCACGCCCTGCCCCCTTTCGAACTGGGTGCCCATATATGAGGAGCCCAAGACTGAAGTGCACCCAGAACCTCAGCAGCAGCACCCTGAGAAACTCAAAGAGCAGCTGAACCTCTCACATTCCATAAATGCGTGATACACTGACTCCTCCTGCCCATTGACTCACTTTCAAGGACACATCATCTCATGTTCTCAGTATTTATTGTTTATTTATTTATCATTATTATTTCTTTTGTGTTTGCACAGTTTATTGGCTTTTGCACGATGGTTGAAAGTCCTAGCTGGTGCAATCATTCAATGATTCTATTATGGTTATTATTCTAATATGGATGTATTCAGGATGCCCAGAAGAAAATGAATCTGAGGGTTATACATGGTGACATATTTGTACTTTGATAATAAATTTGCTTTGAACTTTGACCTTTTTGGAGTCTAAATAGCCAGGTTATTGACATTGATTTACTCTTTCATAGAATGAAAATTCTTAACAGATTAAAATGTTGGGCTAGAAATACTAACTTAATTTATTCTCACAGTGAATAACAGTATTAGTGCAGTGAAATGTGTCCTCTTTATCAATATACATGTTTGCAAATCAATATCTTCATGTACTGATTAGGAAGTAAAGAGTCATGTTACTAATGCTGGTCTATATATACTTCATTTAAATCTTACAATTTTTATAATTATTTCTACTGCAGCTTATTCAGTGTCAAAACAAAGTCCAAAGTCTTGAGAAGATTTTAGTGGATCCTTCAAATGCCAACAGAGCGCGGTTATTGGGAGGAGATGATCCATCATTTGATGAAATATACACAAGAGTAAATGAGGTAATATGCTGCTCATTAAAATTTATTAACTATGCCAGTCATGTTATATACAAAACTTTATTCATATCTCTTGAACAGTGAGAAAAAACTAAACGGAGCAACTTAAAACAAACATTATTTGTGTGAGAAATGAGCCTGAATTTGTTCAGTGCAATAACATTTCATTGCAAAATATACTTGTAACCAGATATATTCAATTGTCCATTCCTGTAGAAAAGGGTCCTGAGCTTGCATAGTGTAAATACATATTAAAATGTCATCAAGTTCCAAATGCTTAGGTGAGATATTAAAAAATTACCTAAGATTAAAGTAGCATGGAACTTTATTGAAGCTTGGCCATTGCCATGGAAGTCCAAAGCGTGAGTTACAGTCTTTTTCGTGAGTTACAGTCTTTTTCGAATGAGTTACAGTCTTTTTCGAAAGAATGTCCATTGGACATTACAGAAAGAATTTTAGCCCTTAATCCTTATCAAAAGGGTTTAGTAGCCATCATTTATAAGATGATCATGAATTTACAGCCAGATGTATCAGAAAAAATTAAGAAGGAATGGCAAGAAGAGTTGCATTGTCCTATATCCACTGAGCAATGGGAAAAAATTTTATTATTGGTAAATTCGTCCTCTATTTGTGCTAAACATGCCCTAATACAATTTAAGGTTGTACATAGAGCTCATATGTCTAAGGATAAACTGGCTCGATTTTATTCTCATGTTAATTCAACCTGCGACAGATGTCATTCTGATGTTGCTTCATTGACTCATATGTTCTGGTCTTATCCTTGTTTACAAAATTATTGGAAAAATATTTTCAGTATTATTTCAAGAGTTTTAAATATCAATTTTCAACCGCATCCTTTTAATGTAATTTTCGGTTTACCAATGATGGATAATAACCGTTTATCCACTTCATTTCAACAAATGATTGCATTTGTTACATTAATGGCTAGAAGATCTATTTTATTGAATTGGAAAGAAATTAATCCTCCAACTGTACTTCAGTGGTTTTCTCAAACTATCTCTTGTTTGAGTTTAGAAAAAATTAGAAGCGTGGTTTTTGATTCTTCAGTTAAATTTGAAGAAACTTGGAGACCATTTATTCAACATTTTCATATGAGTTAAATTGTCTTTTCCTAAACCTTACTTTTATTATCCTTAATTATTTGGATGGAGGTTCGGAGTTATTGGCACTACTGTATGTATTTAACATTATATATTGGCCCATGTTGGTTAGTTTTTTTTCTCTCTTTTTTTGGGTTTTTTTTTTCTTTTTTTTTCTTTTTTTGTCTCCTTTACATAAATACTGTGAGTTTGGGAGGCCTTATATATTGATTATTATATATCTGATTGTTTATTTAAACTACTAATTATGTATTCACAAACTCTTTGTATTCATATTTCATCTATGTTTTTCTTAAAATTAATAAAAAGATATAAAAAGAAAAAGGAAGTCCAAAGCGGGGGTATTCCTTTCTGCCATCTGCGTGGGTTGACGAGTCTATCAGGACACTGAGGACTTGTGGAAACTGTGTGCTGGTTCCTTTCAAACTTATACTCTTTTAACATCTTTGGACTTTTTTTACTGTGCCTATGGTCTGTTTTTTTAATCAATTATGGTATTATTTGCACTGTTATAACTATATGTTAACTATAGCTATATGTCAACTGAGTGCGAAGGGAAGGCCTCTTAGTGGGAAATGATAATTGTAATGAGAATACTGCTTTCCACTTCCCTTTTAGAAGCAGCGAGAAAAGAGCATGTCCTGAGTGGTGGGGGTCCCAGATGATGAATGTTCCTTTGCTAGGACAATGCTTCGTGTAGATGTGCTCAGTGGTGGGGAGGGCTTTACCTGTGGTGGACTGGGCTGTATTCAGTACTTTTTATAGGATTTTCTGTTGAAGGATATTGCTGTTTCCATACCAGGCTGTGATGCACTGTTGTAACTATTTGTTAACTATATGTAACTATGTGGTTTTGTGTAGGTCTTGTAGCTTTAGTTTTTGGTTTGTTGGGTAGTAGAGTTGGTCTTCTGACTTGGTGTGTCTGGGTAGTCTTATTTTGTCTGTTGGATTTGGAGCTCCTTTCTGGGGAACACTAAGATGGTAGCTCAGTATTACTATGCAGCAGCCTCTCCGGACTCTGGATTTGGGGATTGCAAAACGTTATGTGGATTTTCTGGCGTAGTCTGTTTTGTCGTGTGCTTTTGTGATATCATTCTGGAGGAACGTTGTTTCATTTTCTAACTGCATCGCAGTTGTGGTTTCTAAATGACAATAAACCAAATTCAATAAAAAATCAGATCATATGGCCCACAATGTACATACTGACTAACAAGTATCTCTCCAAACTAATTCTTTGCCCATTTTACTAACTGATCAATTCATCCAATACCTTATGACTATCTTCCTGTCAACAACTCTTACTTATTTTGTGTCTAACAGAAAACTACTCATCATTCAGTATTGTAGTACAGCAATTAATGTAACATTTTCACTTCAATTCCACCATTTGTAAAGAGTTTGTACTTTCTCCTTACTCTTCACAGACACCCACAAAACAGAAAAAAACAAATGAATGACAGCAAACATTTGAACCCCAAAGCCCCCCACCCCTCCCACACACAAGCAGCTGCAAAAGCAACAACCCTACCCCCTCATCTCTCCCATACCCATCCTCTCTCTCTAGCAAAAGCACCAGTCCTACCCCCTCACCTCTCCCCTACCTGTCCTCTCTCTCCACTTGCTCTAGCAAAAGCATCAACCTCCACCATCCACCACAGAAGCAATAGCAATACCTCCCCCACCCCCCCCAGCGACCATGAACTAGAGTCTATCAAAAACTACTGTCCATCCCAACACTTCACTTCAACATCCCAGACAGGCTCTCTCTCTCACTAATGAGGGAGAGAGAGATATCGCTCCTGCCACAGGAGGGGAGACCAACAGCTCTCTGTTTCAGTGTTACAATCTGCCGCATCGTTTGTCCATGTTCCCCCAACTCAGTATGAATATTAGCCTGGAGTCTGGTTTCAGGTTTATACTTGCTATTCAAGAACATGTAGTGGTAATCCTAGCTTCCTGATTTATATTCATTAGTGACTGAGTGTAAGATACGTTTTGTTCACAAGATTGCATGTTGTGACGGTTTATAATTCTGATCATGGAGCCACATGGATGCCTGGTTCAAAGTCGGTAGGTAGGTCCTGAATCTATTCCATGAGTACAATGACGGAAACACACAACAAAATATATGCCATCTTCAGCAGGAAGGTGGGAGTTTATGATGGTCACTCGTGCTAATACCAATATCTCTACAGCAGGTAGGTTGATGAAAATGAGTTCAAATTGGAATTGGTCCTGTGGTGGTTCAGTCACCATTTGCTGCAGACCCTGTTTGGCAGTGACATCCTTCAGTACAATCAGTGGTTATAATCATCGAGGTTTCCTTTTGCATCATGCTTTGAGGCATAATAAGATGTTGCTTCAACTTTACAGATCAACTGGATTCTATGTTCCTTTGTTGTATCCAACCCAGGTGTGGACATCATTTATCTGCTTTTTTTTTCTTGTCTTGTTGCTTCAGTATGTTTGGCTGTTTCAGAGAGCTGTTGCAAACCATGTGGTTGACACGCCAACCGCAAACTGTTCCAGCTGCCACGATCTGGCAAACGGTACCACAGCAGGAAAGCCAGGCTCTGGGACAGCTTCTTCCACCAGGCCATCACTGATTAATTCATGCTGAAACAATTGTATTTCTGTCCTGTTGTACTCACTATTTATTACAAATTATATGTTTAGATGGTGATGTAACGTACAGATTTTTACTCATGTACGTGAAAGATATAAGTAATAAAGTCAATTCAATTTACTGTAAATATTCATTGAAGAACTAAGCTTCCCACTCCATATTCTAAGACATTAGACAGGAAAAATCATTATTTTGGGAATCACAACAAGATATATAACCTGAGAATAAATTGTCTGAATGGATAAATGATCTATGCTACATTGCAAACAGAATTCAGTTTAGTTATTGTCAAATTATAATTATAATGACTTTAAACCTGGTTATAAACTACAAACTGGCAATTATTGTAAGCAATGCTAAAAGTTTCGTATACTTTCTAAAACATTTTCCTGTGTACAATTGTGACACTGCTGGCATGGTTTTAACAAATATTGTTACATTAATACTTAGTAAAAATGCTGGAAGTACTTATCAGCCAACTGGGCCTCTTCTATGGATAAGAGGACATTTGCTAGGGTAGATGTGAAGATGGTATTTTTATTCAAGGATAAATCCAAAATAAATGTCGTAAGATTTTCACTGGAATAATTATCATTGATATGAAACATTACACTGTTTTCACTGGCCATTACTGCTGCTTGGGCTGCTGATTATTTGCATAATTTTCTATTGTTATTTCTGATTATGAGTATCTGCATTATTTTAGTCAGGGAAATATTCTGGTGTGAAACTGATTATGTGAAGAAATTATTGTTAGTCATGCCAAGCTGATAAATTACCTACCCTAATTAAGGTAATTGCTTAAGCAGCAGCTGTCCATTTCCTTAATGTAAGAATTTTTAAAAAGATAGCTAGAAAATATTAAGATTTACCAGGGCTTCCCAATCTTTTCTTATGCCATGGACCAATACCATTAAGCAAGGGGTCTGTGGACCCCAAGTTGGGAATCCCTGATAGGTGAACTTCCAAAATTACAGAATTTACTGAACAGAAACTGGCCATTGTAAAGGTACTTGCTTCATTCTTTCTAAGGATGTTATAATTTACTTATATTATGTTCTTTCTCATGTACTAATGTTTTAAGCATCAAAGCTCTACCTCAGTCACTTCACGGGGTGTTATGTTTTAATCCTAACCATTGAGAAAAGCAGTTTCAGATTAATTCCTTCAAGGATTCATCAATGACATTCCTGTGGCTCCTAGCTCACCCATGTTAATCATTGCTATAACAAGTGCAGCATTTATCATTTTGTCTTGGTCTTGGTCTAGGACAGGGGTCAGCAACCTTTACCACTGAAAGAGCCACTTGGACCCGTTTCCCACAGAAAAGAAAACACTGGGAGCCGCAAAACCCATTTGACATTTAAAATGAAATAACACTGCATACAACGTTTTGTTTTGCCTTTATGCTATGTATAAACAAACTATAATGTGTTGCATTTATGAAATTGATGAACCCCTGCAGAGAAAACGAAATTACATTTCTGCATGCAACAAAAACATTTTGAACTCCGAAAAAAAGACGTTGGGTTGAAGGTTACTTTTAAGTAAAATACTCAACGTCTATTTGAGTCCTTCTTGTATTTATGAAAAACGCCAAACTTAAATTTGCCGCCAGCAGCAAACCAAAAATAACGTCAGCCAGCTGTCAACCTGAAAAATAAAAGGACTATTTCACTGAACAATGAAAACATATGAATATACGTAAAATAATAGGCAATTAAAATATTTATCATCCTTGTTCAGGTTGACTCACACCTGACAATGCAGTCGTATTCAGTAGGGATGGATCGATGCTTAGGGGAGTGACCGGGAAGGATAATGTGTTTTTTTCCTCTCTGAACTCACAGAAGCGTTTCCCAAACGATGTTTGCATTGCGATGATTGCAGAATGTAAATACTCCGAATTTATCATGTCGTGACCTTGTTTGAACTCTCTCAAATTGGGGAAGTGAGACAATGTGCCTTTCTGTAAATCTCTGGCAAGCACTGTCAACTTGCGCTCGAATGCCAAAACATCCTCCAACATGTGCAGGGCTGTACGTCCTTACCCCGTTGAAGAGCTGTGTTCAGCGTGTTCAGGTGCGCTGTCATGTCTACCATGAAGTGTAGCTTTTCCAGCCACTCTGGCTGTTCCAGCTCAGGAAAGGTGAGCCCTTTGCTGCCCAGGAAAGTTTTCACTTCTTCCAGACACGCGACAAAGCGTTTCAGCACCTCCTCTCTGGACAGCCAGCGATAAAAACACGTTGTAGTGGTGTGCTACACGCAGTCAGTAAACTGCAGTCAAAGATAGCTTTATTCGAACTAAACAGCCTTGCTTTTAAGCCTCCCTCAACCCGCCCCCCATGGGCGCGGATGCTGCAAAAGACACGTACTCACAAACCCCCGTAGGCTATCTCCCTTAGCCTGAACGCTGGCTAATTGTGAGCCGGTTCGGATGTGTCAGGAAATGGGTCGCCACAACGTCTTATTTAGATTGTACAAGATCACCATAATCTTCAAATTTAGATTTACATTTCAAAAACTAACAAACTAACATAAAATACATTTTAATTAAATACTGACCATGTAGCGGTGTGCTACACGCAGCGCTAAAATTACGACACGGAGTCGGTAACTGCAGTCGAAGGAAAAAACTTTATTCGAAATCTTCAGCCTCACTTTTAAGCCTCCCTCAACCTGCCCCCCATGGCGCAGAGGCTCCAAAGCTCTGTGCTCGCAAACCCCCGTAGGCTATCTAATTGTGAGTCGGTTCGGATGTGCCAGGAAAAGGGTCGCCACAACCAATTATTTCCCAAAGCAACAGGGAGCCGCAGCACAGACGTAAAAGAGCCACATGTGGCTCCGGAGCCGCGGGTTGCCGACCCCCGGTCTAGGACAAAAATGCCAAGGTGGTTTAACTTTTAATTTACTAAATGTACACCCAATTCTGCTTTCATTATTGCACTTGTCCCTCTGTTTATTTATCCTTCTGCTGGTAAAATATTTTAAAGTGCTGGCAACTCAAAAACTAACATTCTGAATACTACTCTTTTATTTTTCATGAGGCACATTACACTGTAAAAAAGGCCCTCTATTTTGACCATGAATGTTGCATCCCGGCTGTCTAAGTGATATGCAAACTAGGGCTGTATGATACAGAGTAAGCTGTTGGCCATGCAGCAGGTTGCCCCTTTCCACACAGCTCTGAATCCAAAGGAATGGCAGAAACCGACAGTTTGCCGCTCACAGGAGTTGAACTCAACATAGGACTGCATCAGGGTCTCCTTGGGGTTTACACCTGAAGCTTTCCCCATGAGTGGGTATGGCCGTAAGGCAGCGGAGGTTTAAAATCAGAGTTTTCCTTCTCTTAGGTGAGCGCCATACAAGGCTGATGAACCCCATCTGCTCAAGGCTTAGCTGCTAAGCCCAACAGAACTGTTTCTACTGACAGGAGAAGGGGCAAAGGTGGGTTACTGGCACCTTAAAACCAGTTTCTTTGGGCTTGTTAACTGTGGCACATGGAGGAGAAGGAAAACTCAGATCTCAAACCTCCACTGCCATATGGCTGTACCCACTCATAAGAAAGGCTTCGGGAGTAAACCCTGAAGAAGAAATCTGGAGGCAGGGTCCCTAAGGTATTTTGATGCTGTCTACAACTTCACTCTGGTAGCTTCTGCGACGACACTGGTGCCAAGTGGTACCAGTGCTTGCCCTTCCTTGGACTACATCAGTGACTTTGAGAGGGGGAACCTACTGCATGGGCAACAGCCGGTTCTTCAGATCTTCCCACCCAGGCTTGCACCCTGGAGAGGACACAGTCCACCAGAGGCGCGAACCCACAATCCCCTGGGATTGACGGCTGCCTACCAGTGGAGTAGCTAAGCCACACATAAAGGCCAGGAGGTTGACTTGGTTGTCAGAGGCTATTTGAGACATCCATCATTTGGGAGCATTTCATAGGTAGTTGGACCTTATCCCCACTACCTGGCTTTGACAACCTTCAGAAATCCACTTATATTTATTTACAAATATTGCAATATTTAGAGTGTATATTCATCTGTTGTATTGTTTTGTTTTTGATTCTTTTCATTAATTCTTTTCATTAATTCAATCATTTTCTCCATTGTTGTAGATGGAGTTGAAACTGGCAGAAAAGGAGGAGCAACTATTGGAGAAAGATCTAATCCTTGAGCAAGTGACCCGCCTTACTGAACAAATTAGTGTCAAAGCAATGAATGGCAAAGAGGACACACTCACCTTAGCTAAGAAGGTACACTAAAGCACTAAACCTCAATATTGAATTGTACTCAGAGAAAAGTATTTGAAATTATTGATGTGTTGATTGAAAGGCTACTTTGAGGTCACTTAATAGAAATATCGTGTAATGTTCCTTTTTAAATTGAAATCAATTATTTACCCCTGAAAAAAATACAAATATTGCACTCTGTATTACTCTCTTAAATGCATCAGTTCCACTCCCCCTTCTCAGCCTCCATCCCTCTTCAATCCCAGTTCATGCCCTCAATCTGCTCCCATTCCAAACCTTAATTCCCAGCTCCACTCAACTCCGATTCCAGAACCAATTACTTTGCTCACAGCCCATTGTGCTCTGATGTCAACATAATCTCCAGACAATTCTCATACTCCAACCCTGGACTCCCATTCTGCTCCATCCTACAACTCCCATCATGCAACTTGCACTCTCGCCTAAACTATACCCATCCTTGTTTCATCTTCCCTCGCCTCCTATTCCCAGCCAAGTCTTCCTCACAACCTTTGTAGTTGGTGTTGTATGGTTGCCAATTTGGCACAGCCAGGCAAGCTGCAAGTCCAAAATCATTTTATAGCCTCTAGTTGATGGATATATAAATATTGGCAATAGTGGCAAAAGTTTGTTTACATTGATCTGCAACAGCAGTCGGAGATTTAGATGAATGCTTCAGTGCATTTGGCAGTGGAGCACTTGGATAATCGGGAAAAAACTGCTCACAATACTCCAAATGTCTTTTGATTAATGCCTTATAAAGTCTCAGCATTACATCCTTGCTTTTAATTTCTTGTTCTCTGGAAATGAATGCTAACATTTGCCTCCTTACTACTGACTCAACCTGCAAGCTAATCTTTAGAGAATCTGCACTAGGACTCCCAAATCCCTTTGCACCTCTGATTTCTGAATTCGCTCCCCGTTTAGAAAATAGTCTCCAACTTTATTCCTTTTACTAAATTACATGACCATACACTTCCCTGCATTGTATTCCATCTGCCACTTCTTTGCCATTCTCGTAATCTGTCCAAGTCCTCTTACAGATTCCCCGCTTCCTTAGCGCTACCATGTTCCTCTGCCTATTTTTGTATCATCCATAAACTTGGCCACAAAATTATCAACTCCATCAGTCCTGCCAAAGGGTTTCAGCCCAAAATGTCATCTGTACTTTTTTTCCATAGATGCTGCCTGGCCTGCTGAGTCCCTCCAGTATTTTATGTGTGTTGCTCAGATTTACAACATCTGCAGATGTTCTCTTGTTTGTAATTCCATCGTCCAGATTGTTTTCCATCATCCAGATTGTTAACATATTGCATGAAAAGTACCTGACTCAACACCAACCTCCACGGAACACCACTAGTTACAACTGACAATCAGAAAAGGCCCTCTTTATTCCCACTCTTTGCCTTCTACCAGACGGCCAATCTTCTGTTCATGCTAGTGTCTTTCCTTTAATACCATAAGCTCTTAGCTTCTTTGGCTGCCTCAAATGTGGCATCTTGTCAAAGGCCTTCTAAAAATCCAAGTAAGCAACATCTACTGATTCTCCTTTGACTGTCTTGCCTGCTTTTCCCTCTTAAGAATTCCAACAGATTTCTTCAGACAAGTTTTTCCTTTGAGGAAACCTTGCTGACTTTGGCCTATTTTATCATGTACTTCCAAGTACCCTGAAACTTCATCCTTAATAATGGAATCTAACACCTTGCCAGTCACTGAAGTCAGGCTAATTTCTTGGTATAATTTCCTGTCTTTTGCCTTTCTCCTTCTTAAAGAGAGGTGGCATTTGTGATTTTCCAGTTCTCTGGAACCATTCCAGAATCTAGAAAGAATTCTTGAAAGATCACTACTAATGCCTCTACAATTTCTTCAGCTACTTCTTTCAGAACCTTGGAGTATAGTCGATCTGGTCCAGGTGACTCATCTACCTTCATTCCTTACAGCTTCCCAAGCATCTTTTCCTTTAAGAATAGTGACTACACTCACTTCTGTCCCCTGACTGTCTCAAATTTCTGGCATTTCTTCCGATGAAAAAATATTTATTCTGTTTGTCTCATTCTCTCTTCACACTTCCTCATTCCTGCCTAATACTCTCATATTTGCCCTGCTCCAACTCTCCCAAAAAGTTCAAATTTATTCTTATCTATAGCTGAGTTAAAATGCAAGTTGTTGTGATCACTGTTTCCTAACTGTTCTCCCAATGAAAGGTTAGCTATCTGGCCGGGCTCTTTACCTTACTTTTGTTGTACTATCAACAATATATATGATTTTAAGAAACCCTCCTGATACACCTCAGAAATTCTGCCCATCTGAACACTTTGCATTAAGAAGTCCCCAGTCTGTATTAGGAATTTAAAGTCACCCATTAACAACCCTGTTGTTTATACACATTTTCCTAATCTGCCTGCAAATCTGTTTCCTCAATGACCTGGACCTACTGGGGAGGAGGTTCTGTAGTTATAATCCCATCAGAATGATTGCTCTTTTCTCATTTTTGAGTTCTACGCATATAGATTCAATAGATGAGCCCTCTATTATATCCCCTCTGAATGCAGTTGTAATATTGTCCTTGATTAACACAACTCTCAGTCCACCTCTCTCTCCAGCCTCCAGCCACCTTTTTTTCCTCTATCTGATTTAAAAGATCAAGACCCTGGAATATTAAGCATCTACTTCGTTCCTCTCTAATCCAAGTTTTCGTTATGGAAATATAATGAGGGCTCATCTATTGAATCTATACAGATAGAACTCAAAAATGAGAAAAGATCATAGCTCCATGTACTCATCCATATTCTAAGTTCATCACCCTTACTCACAATACTCATTAAAATGCACACATTTCAAGCTCGCTGTCTCATTCTATTACCTTGCTCCTGCCTGTCCTTACTGGTCATGACATCTACCTTCCACTCGATCCCTCAATTTTTTGACCTGGTGCTCTGGTCCTGATCTCCCTCCCAACTAGTTTAAATCTTCCTCAGTAGCACTAGCAAACTTCCCAGCAAGAATATTGGTTACCCCCCCACCTCACCCCACCCCCCAGCTAAGATGTGTCCTGTACAGGTTGTCCCTGCCCCAGAAGATGTTCCAATAATCCAAAAAAAAAATCCTGCCTCCTGCACCAGTTTCTCAACCACTCATTCTTCTGTTCTGTCTTTCTTTTTCTGTCCTGACACCAGGGGTAACCTAGAGATTACTACCTTTGAGTTTCTGCTTTTTAGTCTCTTTTCCACCTCACTGTACTCACTGTGCAAGACCTCTTCCTCTTTTCTACTTATGTCATTGGTGCCAACGTGCACAAGTGTCTCTTCCTGCTTAGCCTCCCTCTTGAGAATGTTCTACAGCCGCTGAGACAAACTTGACTCTGACACCTGGAAGGCAATAACACCATCCTGGCTTCTCTTTAACAGCCACAGAATCTGCTGTCTGTCCCCCTGTTGTCCTGTCTTAGCCAGTAATTTGCTAATGCAGCATTAACTAACTACTGATGACATAATAGGGAACGCCCACATTTAATTTTGGTGGACAAGCAGACCACTTTGGTTAAAACTGGGAACATTCCGTCTATATGACTGATGCCAAGTGTTCCTGGCGTTTTCTAGTTTTGTTTCAGATTTTCAGCATCTGTAGCCATTTGATTAGTTTCTCACTGCCTCACATGCTGGGATTTGATCCAGTACACTCAAGTTTTGCCTTGAGGCTAAAACATTCTCTTCTAGCCAAGTCTTTCTGAACTCTGTCTTCAAATGCATTACCATTCAAATTGCTCACAATTTCAAGTGTTTATTACAGTCAGCAACATTAAGAGTCAACCATTCTGTAAAATGCTCATCTATCCACATAATGACTGATTTCATATGTTTCAATAATGTCATTTTGTTAAGTTTGATGATTGTTTTGGAGGGATTTTCATCTAAGTTAAAATCTAAATCTGCAGATGAATGAAATCCAAGGGAAGATTAAGAACGTTACACGTAAGATGATGGCTGTGGTCTCAGAGCTGTCCATGCAACAAGCCGATACCATACAACTCCAACAGAATGTCAAGGATAAGCAGCAGTTCTTGGAGTCATGCCACCTACGAATGGAGCAGGGTTTGGCACCCAGTGAGGAGTTTGAAAACGAGTGGCTGAAAATACTGAACAGAGAAAACAGACACAAACTGGAGATAATGATGAAATCCAAGGTACAAATCCAGCTGATTTTATTAGCTATCAGAAAAACTAACATGCAAAGGATAAATGCAAATTAAGATACAGCTAAAACACAGCAGAATGTACATTCAAGGGCACACAGCATGCAGTTTTGACTCCAGCACTTAAATAATCAAATCTGCTCCATAAAGTTGGTGGAGAAATTCGTGCTGCTATCACACAGCTTCAGCAACTGGGTTAATAGCTTCTGGATGGAGTTTCACATTCTAAGATCATGTAGGTTTTCCCCTGTGTATTAGTTTCCTTTTACTTCACAAGAAGTGCTGGTTGGTAGGGTAATTAGCTACCATAAGTTTCCTTTAGTGTTAATGGATGGCAAGTGAATAAGGAGTTAATGACAGCATGTGAGAGCAAATAGTTGACATAGAAAATATATGGGAATAGAACTAACAGAATTTTTCTGAGAGCCATGATGACAAAATGGGTTCTCTTGCTGTGAGAATATATTAATATCAGATCTTAATAATGACACTAATAAAGCATAAAAACCTTTGTATAAAAATCCCTTGACTAAGGACATGTAAGGTAAATTGTAGGCTATTAAAGTGGGAGGACATCACAAGTTTCATATGACTGAGGCTCTCTGGAAGAGGGTATTCTCACTTCCAGTTGCAG
Organism: Hypanus sabinus; assembly: GCF_030144855.1. Classification (NCBI taxonomy): domain Eukaryota; kingdom Metazoa; phylum Chordata; class Chondrichthyes; order Myliobatiformes; family Dasyatidae; genus Hypanus; species Hypanus sabinus. Next base: position 17,757,769 of record NC_082718.1, read on the forward strand.
TAAATATTTGTATGTCAGCATCTGATATAAAAGCCAATGATTTTGTTCCTAAATTAGGAAACTGAAGAGGAGGAGAGACACATATTGCCGAATGGAGTCTACACAACATCTGAGCCTAGGCCAAATGCATATATCCCGGACTGTGACTCTGAACTTCCTCTTCCACGTCCTTATGGGAAAATGGTTCCTTTTAAACCCAGTGAACCCAGTGCACACATGCGACATTACAGAAAACCAGTAATTAAACCAATTGAAATATGATGTTAAGTTTATCCAGTTATAGTAATAAAATATTTCTTCAAAGCAGTGTTCATTAAACATTTGAAATCATTATATACATAAACTGTATGTTTTTGTAAAACCTGCTAGATAATTAATCAATTCTATATTTAGATTGTAATATCTGAGTTTACAATGATTAAGCAAGTAACAGACAGAAATTAGATTTTCTGAATTAATTTTAATATTTTTTGATAAAATATACAACTGAAACTGCTACTTTAGATGCAAGATGCCATCAGATAAGAACTAACTCATACACTAAAAGTATTTCATTATTGTGGTATGTGGTCAATCTTTAGTAAATTACTGTGCCATGTTCTATAGAACTTAATGAATAGAATGCGTAATTGATCTGCATACTAAACAAATAAAACACAAAACAATTAAAACCTTAAAATTCCACGTCTATTTTGTTATTAAGTGAGTTTTGTATTGAAGTTGCATAGTTTCTCTATCAATCTTTATAACAAAATAAAAAGTTAACAAAACTTTGGTAATTTTGACCATTTTCATCAGGTAATAAATTTCTGTGAAGTATGCATTAAGAAATTAATCAGAGATTTTTGGAAATACAATATAGTTGAAGAAGAGCACTAATTCAAAATGAATAGATGTTGGTGAGAAGGTTTACTGACAACGTCGGTAATATTGGCATGTTTTTCTTTCCATTAACAGAGCCTGATCTGGATATACTTTACGGCCCTGGATGTTGCAGTCTTACAGTTTCTTTTGTTTGTATCCTCATTCACTAGTCGTCCTTATCTCATGGTTTTGTTCATGTTCTTTTCCCCTAACTGCCTCGGTGAATCAATTGATTAGAGGGCCTCTACAAATAATCAGCAGGGTAATGAAGGCCTCCAATCTAGGATACTTCCTTTATCATAACCAATTCCACACCTCCCTAACTTCCTCTGCAATTTAAAACTAACTTGTTTTGTCTCTTTCCCAGTTCTCACAAAGGATCTTTGACCCAAAATGTTAATTCTTTTTCCACTGAAGTTGACTGACCAGCTGAGTTTTACCATAAAATTCTAGTTTTCATTTCAGAATTCCAGCATCTGCAATATTTTGATTTTCAATATCCTGATATATTTTATTTATTCAGAGTTGCAGCACGGAGTCACGTTGCCAGCAAATCATCAATTTAACCCTTAGCCTAATCACAGGCCAACTTGCAATGACCTATCAACCTACAGTGGTACAACTTTGGAAAATAAGGAATGCACAAGCTTCTTTCAGGCAGCATTGGGACTGAACAACACTAACTTACATCTACATTAGCACCAATGTAAAATGTGAATTAAATAACAAGCTTGTATTTGAAGAACTTCAGAAAAGACCTACAAGTTTAATTCCTGCAAACAGTAGATGTTCATCTCTCAATGCAGTGTATACCAAAAGAGAGAAACATAATCTTCTCTTGGGTTTCCCTCGAATGAGATGTTAATCTTCCCTTGAATGAGACGTTGACTTACTCCTACATAAGTTCTCTGAATTTTGAAATGGCCAGGAGGCACAGATGAGTGTGTTGTTCGCAATGTTTTGTGATCTAATTTGGGCTTCAGCTTCACATGCTGAAACATTTAAAAATGTTATTCCTTGAAAATAAACAAGTTTACTTAGTATAGAGCACCTAATCCTCAGCCATACTAAAGTGATATTAACCCACAACTGGATAAAAAAAAACATAAAAAGGTGTTATTAATAGAAAGTGTCAATGCAGATAAAACTGCCATTTCCTTTTGGAAAATTCTTTTTGTAATAACCGTTTCCAAATAACAGTGACAGTCACAGTTCTTTGAAAATATCAGTATACGTTTGCTGGCATCTATGTCCATTATCCTGCTTTAAGCGACAAAAAGGTTTGTATGTACCGGCTAAATATATTGCATTAATGGAATAAAACTAAATTTTGAATTCCTATATTACAATCTGTAATTCCTATATTACAAATAGCACAATGTATTACATCCTTCTGCCCTTTAAAGTTAATTACCTCATTGAACATCTACCATGCTGTACACTCCACTAAATCAAAATAAACATCAGCAATGTTTTATATTAATGTAACCACAAAAATGGGCACTTTGAACCTCCCCTCCCCACCCATGCCAACAGCACCACCTAATTCTCTAATCTCTCCTCAGATTACTCATAAATCTTTCTTTTCTCACCTTAAACTTGCGACCCATCACTCTAGACTTACCCACCCTTAGCAAAAGATTCTATTTGCCTTATCTATGCCCCTTAGTTCAAATTCAGATTCAGTTTTATAAACAATCAAATTAACACAAGTAGGATGATCTCTAAAAGAGGTTCTTTTACACTAGATGCAGTTTTTTCTGTCATTCCTCGGTATTTTAAAGTGAAAACTATTTTCTATCTACTTAATCTGTTAGAACAAAGAAACTGCAGAACAATGCCTCAAACAAAAATAAGCACATTTCATTATTAAATGCTTCAATCAAAAGACATCACAGAAATATTTACATCATCTTTAGTGACAGATGAGTTTCCAGAGGATTGGAGGATAGCCAATGTTGTTCTGCTGTTTACAAAATATTCTAAAAATAACCAGGAAATTACAGGCCGGTGAGTTTGACATCAGTAGTGGGAACGTTATTGGAAAGTGTTCTAAATGACTGGATATATGAGTAATTGGATAGACATGGACTGATTAAGGTTAGTCAGTATGCCTTTGTATATGGTAGATTGTATCTAACCAATCTTATAACTTTTTTTAGAGGGAGTTACCATGAAAGCTTATGAAGGCAAGGCAGTGGATGTTGTCAACATAGACTTTAGCAAGGCACTTGACAAGGTCCTGGATGTGAGGTTGGTCAAGAAGAGGTTCAGTAACTCAGCATTCAAGATGAGGTAGTAAATTGGATTACACATTGGCTTTTGGGAGAAGCCAAAGATTGGTGGTAGATGGTTGCCTCTCTGACTGGAGGCCTGTGACTAGTGGATCAGTGCTGGGACCATTATTGTTTGTCATCTGTATCAATGATCTGGATAAGAATGTGGTAAACTGGATCAGCAAGTTTGTGGATGATACCAAGATTGGGGATATAGTTGACAGCAAGGTAGACTTTCATGGCTTGCAACAGGATCTGGACCAGCTGGAAAATTGGGCTGAAAAATGGCAGATGGAATTTAATACAAATACGTGCAAGGTGATGCACTTTGGTAGGACCATCCAGGGTAGGTCTTACACAGTGAATGGTAGGGCACTGAGTATTGTAGAACAAAGATTGGGGAATACGGGTCCATAATTTGTTGAAAGTGACATCACAGGTAGATCAAGTCATAAGGAAAGCTTTTGGCACATTGTCCTTTGTAAATCAAAGTATCGAGTACAGTAAATGGGATATTAAGTGGAAGTTTATAAGACATTGGTGAGGCTTAATTTGGAGCATTGCATGCAGTGTTGATTACCTATCTACAAGAAAGATGTAAACAAGGTTGAAGGAGTACAGAGCAAAGTTACAAGGATGTTGCCAGGTCTGGAGGACCTGAGTTATAAAGAAAGATTGAACAGGTTAGGACTTTATTCATTGGAACGTAGAAGATTGAGAGATCCGATAGAAGTATACAAAATGATGAAGGGTATGGATAGATGAAAAGTTTAAGGGCATCATGAGGGAAACTTCTTCACTCAGAGGGTCGTGAGAGTGCTAAACAAGCTAACAGCACAAGTGACCAAGGCAAGCTTGATTTCCATGTTTAAATGAAGTTTGGATAGGTACATGGATGGGAGGGGTATGGAGGGCTTTGGTCCCGGTGCAGGCTGAGGGGAGTAGGCAGTTTAAATAGTTCAGCATGGACTTTTGAGATTAAATATCAGACAAGGCCACTAAGTACTTATAGATAAGCTGGCTGATAGAACGAACAAGCAGTTCTTCTTTTTGAAAACTGAAAAGTCTTATGTCAACAACTGCAAGCAAAATTAATACTGTCAACTGAATGGAATCTATACCTACTTCTTAAAGAGCCAATCTGCCCAATGTCTTCTATCTGTGGACGCCACTGTAGCGTAACAGTTAACACAATGCTATTACACCTCAGAGCCTTGGAGTTCAGCGTCCAATTCCTGCACCTTCTGTAAGGTGTGACCATGTGACCCGTGACCATGTGAGTTTCCTCTGGATGTTTCAATTTCCTCCCCCAGTGCAAAGATGTACTGATTAGTAGGTTAATTGGTCATTGTAAATTGTCCTGCGATTAGGCTGGGGTTAAATAGGTGGGTTCTGGGTGGCCTGGCTCAGTGGGCCAGAAGGGCCTGTTCCACACTATCTTTTTTTAAAAAATTAAAGTAAAAGCTCATTAAGCCATACCAAGCTTTGGACTATTTATAACTTTATATTTAGCATGAACAAATATACAAATATTGTCTATTATCCTTTGATGCATCTTTACAACTGTAAACTTACATTCTATTTATTTTCAAGGCCAAGGAGAATTAATGTTTGTTTCAATGCTACTTCTTCCACAAACCTGGTGTCCACATTCTCTGGCTCTGCAAATGAGTTCAACGCTGCAAGGGAAAACAATACATATAAAGGATGCAGGTGGGAGAGTCTCCTGCTCTGTTGCTGTGGAGTACATTACCCATCATGTTATTGTGGCAAGTAAGACTGAAAAACATCTTTAAATGCAGAAAGTTGTAAGAACAAGCAATACATTCATTAAGCTTGTGTTGCTATTCAATATCATGACTGAATGTTTATACTATTTCATTTTCTTGCTTTGTTATCAATCACTTTAAAATAATTCAACCAATCTTGGGCTTGATTCAAGCTTGAGTTTCAACAGTTCCCTGGGCTAAAGAATTCCAGAAGTTCACCACCTTTAACTGAAGTCACTACACATCTCACTCCTAATGGACTCTACATCTCCACATCTGTGCCATCAAGTCCACTTATAATTTAGCACATACTTCAAAAAAATCTCTTATTCTTGAATGCTAAAATATATTGACCTATCATATTCTATTCAAATAGAATAGATTGGAGCAGCACAGTAGCTTAGTGGTTAGCCTAACACTATTACAGCCACCACCTGGAAGGAGATTGTATGTTGTCTTCGTGACTACGTGGGTTTCCTCCCACGTTCCTGAGAAGTATGATTATGACTGGGTGGCACTGTCAGACCAGAAGGACCCATTACCATGTTGTATCCCCATCTCTTCATCCCATAAGTTATTCTGGTGAACCTCTGTGAACAAAACCAAATATATATACATTCCAGCAGAGCCATGCACCATTTCTTCAGGACTTGTTTACACTTTTTCTTCAATTCTTAACACAGAGATCAACAGCCTTTCTGACTGCTTGCTGTACCTGCAGGTTACTAATCCTACCTTTTAAAAGCAAACCATTGCTTTATAAATTCATACTACACCACATATTATTCAATCTGTCCCCTTCATAAAATCTGAACTGTTTCTATTTCTTCATAGTTTATACACATTTGTGACACAACCAACTCTGCATTGTTTACAAACTTAGAAGTATTACCTTCACTAATGGACATTGTAAAAAGCCCAAGTGCACGAATTTGCAATCTATTACATACAGGCTGTCATCCAAACATGATTCTTCTTCCTATCCAATTCTCAATATGCAATCTCACAGGCAGTATTGTATATAACATTTGTGCGACATCTAATTGAATATTTTCTGAAAACACAAATATGCTACCCCCGAAGTTCCTTCTCATCTATCCTGCAGCTTCAGAAGCCCTTTAAAATTTGTCATTCATCATGTCGCTATGTAAGTTTCTCCATACCCATGGTCACATTTTTGAGTAATGCTATTTTGACATTTAACAAAATTCAGAAAAGACTACAGTATATTACCAAATGTCTATGTTCTAAATGTTAACAAATAGTTTTAAAAATTCCAGAAATCTGCATGCTGCTGGGAGATCAGTTACAAATCAAAAGGCTTTTAGACAGACACATGCATATACAGGGAATGGAGGGATGTGGGTCATGTGCAGTCAGAAGAGACTTGGTTTAACTTGGTGTTTGGCACTGTGAGCCAAGTAAGGTCTGTTCCTGGGCTGTATTGTTCTATGCTGTCATTTCTAAGCTTCAGGGAGTACTTCTGGGGTTCTCATACATCAGATGGTAACATGAGAGGCAGAACTCTATTAGTAGTCACCTGCCTTTCCATCTCCATAGGCAGGGATAGAGGTTTTCATTTTAATCCTCTTGAAAGCAGCTTTTCACTTTGGGATTACTCTGCAGTGGTTAAAAAAAAGGTGTCAAAAAGCTGTCACCAGTTCACCTGTGGAGTGCTAAGGTGAAGAGAGCTTTTGAAATTAGCATTGGCCAGGGAGACATTTTGATTTATATCTAGTACTGATCTACTGGTCATCAATTGTATAATAAATGCAAACATAGCACTACAGCCTGGATTGGTACATGGAATATCCTATTGGGAAGATTGCTAGCACTGCATAGGGAGGAGTGGGGGTTAAATTAGAATTGCAGGAGATGGGAACCAGAGTACCAGAACAGATAGTGGAATGGTGGTGGACACAGATATTAAGACCTTTGACAAAGTCAGGAACCAAGAGGTGGAGCATGGTGGGACTAATGTTCTGAGTTATGTATAGTTCAATGCATGAAATATTATAGGAAAGGCAGATGAGCTCAGGGCATGGATCAACACATGGAATTAAGATATTGTAGCCATTAGTGAGACTTGGTTGCAGGAGGGGCAGGACTGGCAGCTCAACATTCTGGGTACATTGTTTTAGACATGATAGAGTGGGAGGGATTAAACTAGTCAGGGAAAATGTCACAGCCCTGCTCAGTCAGGACAGTCTGGAGAACTCGTCTAGTGAAGCTTTATGGGTGGAACTGAGGAATAAGAAGGGTATGGCCATGTTAATTGGGTATATTATAGGCCATGTGGGATGTAGAGGAACAAATTTAGAGAAATTGCGAACTGTTATAAAAAAACAAAAGGTTGTGATAGTAGGTGAGTTTATCTTTCCACATATTGACTGGACTCCCATACTGTAAAGTGACTAGATGGGATAGTTTGTCAAATGTTCCCTTATAACACACAAGTCCCAACAGTATGTGATTCCCAGTCAGTGGTTGGAAAGATATTGGAGTCTATTATTAAGGATGAGGTTTCAGGGTACTTGGAGGCACAGGATAAAATAGGCCAAAGTCAGCAGGGTTTTCTAAAGGGGAAATCGTGTCCGACATATCTATTGGAATTATTTGAGGAACTAACAGGCAGAATAGATAAAGGAAAGTCAGTGGATGTTCTTTATTTAGATTTTCAGAAGACCTTTGACAAGCTGCTGTACATGAAGCTGCTTAACATGATAAGAGCCCATAGTATTACAGGAAAGGTATTAGCACGTATAGAAAATTAGCTGACTAGCAGGAGGCAAAGAGTGGGAATGAAGGGAATCTATCCTGGTTGGTTGCTGGTGACTAGTGGTGTGCTGCAGGGGTTGGTGTTGGGACCATTTCTTTACACTTTATATGTCAATGATTTGGATGAAGGAATTGATAGCTTTGTGGCCAGGTTTGTGGACGATAAGTGGAGGGGCAGGTAGTATTGAGGAAGCAAGGTGGCTGCATAAGGACAGACAGACTGGGGCTATGGTCAAAGAAGCGGCAGTGCAGGAAAGTGTATGGACATGCTCTTTCATAGAAGGAATAAAGGCATAGACTATTTTCTAAATGGTGAGAAAATTCAAAATTCCAAGGTGCAAAGGGACTAGGGAGTCCTCGTGCAGAATTCCTTAACGGTCAATCTGTAGGTTGAGTCGGTGGTAAGGAAGATTCATGCATGCAACATCAGCGTTCATTTTAAGAGGATGAGAATACAAAAGCAAGTGCTCATGCTTTATAAGGCATTGGCCAGACTGGTCTTGGAGTATGGTGGACAGTTTTGGCCCTTATGCACCCTCTCTCTGGTGGCACTAGAGAGGGCGCCAAGGATCATGAGAATGATCCCAGGAACAAAAGGATCAACATGTAAGGAGCATTTGATTGCTCTGGGCCTGTGCTCACTGGAGTTTAGAAGAACAAGAGGGAGGAATCTCACTGAAGCCTATTGAATATTGAAAGGCTTGGATAGAGTGGATGTTTCCTGTAAGTTCAAAGTAAATTTTATTATCAAAGTACATTCATGTCCCCTAACATTCATTTTCTTCTGGGCATACTCAACAAATCCATAGAATAGTAACCATAACAGAATCAATGAAATTAGAATCCAACTAGAATGTTCAACCAGAGTGCAGAAGACAACAAATTGTGCAAATGCAGATATAAGTAAATAGCAATTAGTATCAAGAACATGAGATTAAGAGTCCTTGAAAATGAGCCCATTGGTTGTGGAAATATTTAATAATGGGACAAGTGAAGTTGAGTAAAATTATCCCCTTTTATTCAAGAGTCTGATGGTTGAGGAGTAATAACTGTTCCTGAACTAGTTGGTGAGAGTCCTGAGACTCTTGTACCTTCTTCCTGATGGCAGCAGCAAGAGAGCACATAACTTGGGTGGTGGGGGTCCCTGATGATGGGTGCTGTTTTCCTACTCAAATGGTTGGGAGGTCTTTTCCTATGATGGATGGGCCAAATCCACTACTTTTTGTAGGATTTTCCACTCAAGGACATTGGTGTGTCCATATCATGCTGAGATGCAGCCAGTCAATATACTCTCCACGACACATCCATAGAAGTTAGTCAAAGTTTTAGATGTCATGCCGAATTTCCACAAGCTCCTAAAGAAGTAGAGGCACTGCCACACTTTCCCTGTAATTGCATTTAAGTGCTCAGCCCAGCACAGGTCCTCTGAAATAGTAACACCTAGGAATTTAAAGTTGCTGACCCTCTCTACCATTGATCCTCCAATGAAGACTTCTCATGGGCCTTTAGTTTCCCTCTCCTGAAACCTATAATCAGTCCTTTGGTCTTGCTGACATTAAGTAAGAGGTTGTTGTTAAGACACCACTCAGCCAGATTTTCAAACTCCCTTCTAAATGCTGATTCACCACCACATTCATCGGCCCACAAGAGGTGTCACAGGCAAACTTGAACATGGCATTGGAGCTGTGCTTAGCCACACAGTCATAAGTGTAAAGAGAGTAGAGCAGAGGGCTAAGCACATGGCCTTGCGGTGCACCTGTGCTGATGGACTTCGTGCAAGAGATGTTGCCAATTCGAACTGACTGCCATCTACAAGTGAAGAAATCCAGGATGCAATTGCACAAGGAAGTACTGAGGCCACGGTCTTGAAGCTCATTAATTAGTTTTGAATGCTGAGCTGTAGTCAATAAAAAGCATCCTGAGTTGTGCACCTCTACTGTCCAGATGTTCCAGGGTTGAGTGAAGAGCCAATGAAGCAGCATGTGCTGTGGACTTGTTGCTCCGGGAGGCAAATTTGAGCAGATCCAAATTAACTTTCGAGCAAGAGCTGATATATTTTACCACCAATCTCTCAAAACAATTCATCACTGTGGATGTAAGTGCAACTGGGCAATAGTCATTGAGGCAGCTCACCACGTTCTTCTTGGGCACCGGTATGATTGCAGCCTGCTTCAAGCAGGTGGGTATCACACATTGAGGGAGCAAGAGGTTAATGAACACACCAGCCAGTTGATTGGCACAGGTCTTTAGTACATGGCCAAATACCCCATCCAGAACGGACACCTCTTCTGGGTTCACTCTCCTGAAGGCAGTCCACAAGTCGTCTTCAGAGACTGAAATCATGTGGGAGTTCGCCATGGTTCCTCCAAGTACTGACAATCAAAGCCTTCCGATGCTTAAGTTTCCTATTGTGGAGGAGTCCAGGACCAGACAGCACACCTCAGAATTGAGAGACGTCAATTTAAAACAGAGTTGAGTAAATATTTCTTTAGCCAGAGGGTGGTGAATCTCCATGGAACTCATTGCCACAGACAGTTGTGCTGGCAAAGCCATTGGGTATATTTAAAGTGGAGATAGATCGATTCTTGATTGACCAGGGTGTTAAGAGTTACGTGGAGAAGGCAGGAGAATGGGGTTGAGAGGGATTACAAATCAGCCATGATGGAATGGCAGAGTAGATTCAATGGGCTGAATTGACTAATTCTGCTCCTATGCCTTTAGGTCTAATAGCCTAAGTATACCCAATGATTTAGCCTCCACAGTTGGCTGTGTCAATGAATTTCACAAATCCACAACTCTCTAGCTAAAGAAATTCCTCCTCATCTCTGTTCTAAAAGGACATCTGATCCTAGACGCTCCCACTGTTGGAAACATTCAGGCTGTCACTAGATACAACAGTTGGAAGTTTGGCCAGAGAAATTCACTTGGAGTTTAACATGAACAAGTGTGAAGTGATGTACTTTGGGAGGGCAATTGCAAGAGGAATGTACACAGAGAGCAGCAGGACCTATGAAAACACTGATGTACAGAGAGATCTTGGGATGCAAGTCTGCAGCTCCCTGAGAGTGGCTATACACTTTCAGAGTGGTAAAGAAGGCATATAAGAAGTTTGCCAGGCTGGAGAATTGGGCAAACTTGGCTTGTTTTCTCTGGAATATGAGCGATCTTGTAGATATATAATGTTACATAGCATACTTTTCCCCAGAACAGAGAAATCTACAGCACATTTCCGTCCCTTTGGCTAGCAGTGTTGTGCCAACTATGTAAGTACTCTAGGATTTCACTACCGCATAGCCCGCTGTTTTTCTAAGCTCCATGTAACTATCTAAGACCCTATTGTATCTGCCTCTACCACCTTGACTGGCAGTGCATTCCACACACCCACCACTTTGTGTGAAAAACTTACCTCTGACATCACCCCAAGCACCTTAAAACTTTGCCCCCTCGTGTTAGCCATTTCAATGGAATGGAAATGTAAACTTCTAAAAGGCGTAGGTTTAAGGTGAGATGAAATTTTAAAGGAGAGTTGAAAGAGAGTTTTTGTTTGTTTTACACAGATAGCAGGAGGTGGTTGGAACACACGATCAAGGGGGTGACCGACGCAGATACAACAGCAACATTTAAGGCACATGAACAAGCAGTGGATAGAGGAATGTGGACCATGTTCAAGCAGATGGGATTAGTTTCAATTGCTATCATGTTTGGCAGACATTCTTTGTTCTCTGTGTAGAGAACACACTAATCGTTCTGACTTTGTTTATATACACCTAATATAGTTGAAACACATGACAATGCAATCATTGGTTCCAAGTAAGCTGTGAAACATTTATTTTTCATAAATATTAAACTAGCAAGAGCTAATTAACAGTATTGGACAAGTACTCCAAGGTTTGTATATGTGCTTAAACAGAGGAAGAAAGTAATGTTGCTTTGTGAATGGTGTCGCCTAGTAAAATTAAACATTCTACAGAAAGGACACCACCAACTTCTCATCTGCTACCCAGTACATGTTCCTCAACTGCCAAAGAAAATAAGAGAAACAATTCACAGGAACATAATGGCCTAGAATTTGCAGTCAGCTGAAAAGGGGCTTGACAGTGTTCTCAAAATGTTGCCCACAGAACTCTCATGATGAATGGCAGCTGAACAAATTTCCAAAGCAGCTGTCACTTGGTCTGATGACAGTGAATGTGGGTAATTTCACTACCATCATTGTTGCAACATTTGAGCCTGGATGAAGTAGCACTGCAGATCACAGAACTATTATAAATACTCATCCACCATTACTAAAACAAACAAAATAAATTCTTTGCATTCCTGAACATCAGAAAGCAAAACCAGACCAAAGCCAACCAATTTTACTTGCCTTGATCTTCCAGTTCTGTTAATGCTTTTGCCAGGTAAGCCAGTGGCAAAAATTCAGACTCATATGCTGTCTGTTCCCTAAAAGGATTTCTTGATGTCTACAAAAACATACAGGCAAAAATTACTACATTAGCCGAAGATGTGGCAAAGAACTGTATTATGATTTAAAGAAATATCAAAATTACTGTTCAGGTAAGTGATCCCAAAAGTAAATGGCTTCTACATATCTAATTTTCCAACCACATCATTACAGTACTTCCTCAATAAAGTACATCCTACATGTGCCTGAAGTTGGCTGCAGTCAAGAAAACTTGACAATTCTGCCATTTTTCACTTATTTCTGTTACTGATTAGGCCTTATGCTGTTAAGTTCCTTGTCTAACAGTTAATTTAAAAGAAATGAAAGTTTCAGTTCAACCAAATATATTAACCCAAGAATTGATTCATTTTGTAGCAGCTATAAATTTGAAAGAAATCAATACCACAAATATATAAAGACTATAAAATTCATGAAGATAAATATACCACATATGGTCCACTACATTTACTGTTGGTATTTTATGAAAGCTTAAAGCACCTCCAAATGAAAAGCTGTGTTGGACAGTGCTTGGCCCAGTATTATTGACCCTCTGAATTTCCAAGTCCCATATGACACACTGCAATGAATAGAAACCACAAACAGCTGTACACCCACGCTTCTGAATCAAAGCTGTCAGCAAAAATCAAGCAATCTGGAAAGAAGAAATGACTGTTCAGTTGAACATGTATTTTGGGGCTCTCTTCAAAAAGGAGGGAAAAAATAAGTTCCTAGAAATGCCAGGAAGCCCAGTCCAGGGAAAGGGAAGTAGGTGGATGAGAAAATTAATGGAACTGATGAGGCTGGTGGGTGATGTCAGTATAAGTAAGTAGATAACAAGAGATATTTATAGGCTTTGCCACACACCTGTTGAGTGGAAAGTTTCTTCAGAAGTGTTTCTACATACTTCCTAGCAACATGCGACAAACTGACCGGATGGTCCCATAGACAACAGACCTTCTGCTCAATGATCTATAAAAGTGAACATATCACCAATTCAAAATCAAGTATTAAACCAAAGCTTTTTACAGCACTTCAACAAAACTTTCCAAAACAAAATCCAAGTGTAAAAAGTCCAGAGTTTGTAAATCGGTCCAGAAAACCTCTCTGGCCTTTTAACTGAACTTTAACATTTTGTCTTTGTTCTGAAAGGTATTTATCCACCCATCCTAACACATTCTGGAACATTACTAAATAATCTACTCTCACTGGTAACCACGTCAATGAGAAAGATTCAGAAAATGTATGTACTGTATACCGGTAGTTTTAATTAAAGCAGGTATATTAACAGCCATTGTAACGGATGTGCTTTACTTTTTTCATTTAGTATTCTGTGAAATATTTGAAAACACCAATTGTTGAGGAGAGTCAGGAATAAATAAGTGAAGAGAATACGTCTCTGTGAACACCACCCACCTCTGGAATTCTTGCTACAATACTAAATTTGAATCTTTCATTTACTTCAGAATCATCAAGTTCTGAAAGCAAGAAAATACACTAATTAAAATTAACACTTCCACCAAACATTTGTAATATTTTTCTTTACGAAAAGCAGCATATTCCACCTAAGAGATTTAAAACAGAATCAGCTCCCATTTCCAGGAACTGCATTTCTTTTGAAATGTTCCGCCCCCAACCACAACTATTATTAGATCTCAAACCAGTCACATAATAAAGTGCAATGAAAACGAAACATGCAAAAGGAAATATAATGATTTTGTAACAGAGCAACGCCTTTGTAAAAAAATTTTACAAAATTTGAGATATTACAATCTAAACATACAAATAGCAAATGGTGACTTAAATACAAAAAAAACTAATCTGGGGAGAGACCAGGCAAGTTGATGTGGACTCAGGGACTACATAGCCTCCTCCTTATAGAAACATAGAAAATAGGTGCAGGAGTAGGCCATTCGGCCCTTTGAGCCTGCACCGTCATTCAGTATGATCATGGCTGATCATCCAACTCAGAACCCTGTACCTGCTTTCTCTCCATACCCCCTGATCCCTTTAGCCACAAGGGCCATATCTAACTTCCTCTTAAATATAGCCAATGAGCTGGCCTCAACTGTTTTCTGTGGCAGAGAATTCCACAGATTCACCACCCTCTGTGTGAAGAAGTTTTTCCTCATCTCGGTCCTAAAAGGCTTCCCCTTTATCCTTAAACTGTGACCCCTCGTTCTGGACTTCCCCAACATCGGAAACAATCTTCCTGCATCTAGCCTGTCCAATCCCTTTAGAATTTTATATGTTTCAACAAGATCCCCCCTCAATCTTCTAAATTCCAGTGAGTATAAGCCTAGTTGATCCAGTCTTTCTTCATATGAAAGTCCTGCCTTCCCAGGAATCAATCTGGTGAACATTTTTTGTACTCCCTCTATGGCAAGAATGTCTTTCCTCAGATTAGGGGACCAAAACTGCAGACAATATTCTAGGTGCAGTCTCACCAAGGCCTTGTACAACTGCAGTAAAACCTCCCTGCTCCTGTACTCAAATCCTTTTGCTATGAATGCCAACATACCATTTGCCTTTTTCTCCGCCTGCTGTACCTGCATGCCTACCTTCAATGACTGGTGTATAATGAGACCCAGGTCTTGTTGCACCTCCCCTTTTCCTAATCGGCCACCATTCAGATAATAATCTGTTTTCCTGTTCTTGCAACCAAAGTGGATAACCTCACATTTATCCACATTAAATTGCATCTGCCATGAATTTGCCCACTCACCTAACCTATCCAAGTCACCCTGCATCCTCTTAGCATCTTCCTCACAGCTAACATCGCTGCCCAGCTTCGTGTCATCTGCAAACTTGGAGATACTGCATTTAATTCCCTCGTCTAAATCATTAATATATATTGTAAATAACTGGGGTCCTGAGTTGTAAAGTTCCACAACTACTTGGGAATGCAGGGAATATAATGGCAGCAGATGAATATATGGCATTTCATCTAAACAAAATAATTAACTTGCATAAATAAAAGGATCCAATTTTAAGAAATCAACTGTAGGCCTGACAAGGAACAATTTACAAAAACACAGCAAAAAAAAATTAACATGAAAGTAGCATCCTTTCAGACACACTAAGTATCAACTACAGGTAATCCTTCTATTACGGCTGTTCAGTTCGAAATTCACATGTCATGACCCAAAAATTTGAGATACAGAATAAAATTCATTCTCCTGGAATTTAAGTGAATTACGTGTAAGTATATGAAATCAAAAGATATAGGAACAGAATTAGGCCATTAAATCCATCTGGTCTGCTTTGACATTTAATCACTTTTACCTGGTTAAATATATTCCAATATGTTTTAACTATCAGCAGTTACCAGAGATTAGAAGTTCAAAAGTCTGTACAGTCATTAACAACTGGCAAGTTGTCAAAGACTATCAAGACGTTCTGAAGATAGGGTATCAGTGGATGCCTGTTGGATGCAGAAGACCAACTTACTCAAATCTCTGCGTCCAGAAAACAAAGCTGCAGTCAGGTGAGAAGCACAGGCCGTGGGGTTTGTGTCTGAGCTGGTCCAGCCCAATCTGATCATCATTTACAAGAAACAAACAATATCCTCTTTGAGCATACAGTTACAAAACAGTAATGTTTCCTATACATAGTTTATTTAGCCCTGAAATTATTATTTTTACCTTCAAGTAACATGGTAACAAACTGCTCGGTTGGATGCAACACTCCAATATCAATATAATGTAGGAGGGAATGCAAAGGAAGGCAACGTGCACCAAGGATTATGTGAATTGTGTAATAACCTGTCATAAAATAAAAAGGGAACTTATCCATTGGAAATAGCCAAAGAGGAAGGAAATCAACATTTACTATCAAACACATTTTCCACTTCTTAACAAAGCCCTTTATTGTCAACATTTATACAATAAGTCTCAATAAATGTTTTTATCCTCCAGGAATGAAACCCTCACTAAAGTAGCAGAACCAAGGCTAACCAGAGCATTAAAAGCAGCAGCCTTGCCGTTGCCAGATGCAATACGTCTGGTAACTTAAGAGTCATCAAAGGACGATCACAATATTGATGAAAAGGAACAAGTTTTTTTATTAAACTCATGTATGGATTTGCAAGGTGAGGACAGCTGTCAAAAGGAGATAGTGAGCTGATGTACTAAGGCTTTTCACTCCAATTAATTGTAAAAATGCCATCCCCTTCTCTCAATTCCTCCGCCTCTGCCATATCAGCTCTCAGGATGAGGCTTTTCATTCCATAACGAAGGAGATGTTCTCCTTCCTCAAAGAAGGGGGCTTCCCTTCCTCCATTATCAACATTGTCCTCAACCATCTCTCTCCCATTTTGCATGTCTGCTCTCACCCCACCAGGGATAGGGATCCTCTTGTCCTCACCCACCAGCCTCCATGTCCAACACATTCAATGTAACTGCTGTCAACTCCAACGGGATCCCACCACCAAGCACATCTTTCCCTCCCCCTCACTTTCTGCTTTCCGCAGGGATTGCTCCCTATGCGACTCCCTTGTCTATTCATCCCTCCCCATTGATAGCCCTCTTGGCACTTACCCTTGCAAGTGGAACAAGTGCTACAACTGCCCCTACATCTCCTCTCACTACCATTCAAGGCCTTAAACTGTCCTTCCAGGTGAGGTGATACCTCACCTGTGAGTCTGTTGGGGTCAGCTATTGTATCCAGTGCTCCCAGTGTGGCCTCTTGTATATCAGTGAGACCTGACGTAGATTCAGAGTCAGCTTTACCGAGCACCTACGCTCTGTCTGCCAGAAAAAGGGTATCTCCCAGTGGCTACCCATTTTAATTCCGCT
The DNA here is from genome assembly GCF_030144855.1 of Hypanus sabinus. Classification (NCBI taxonomy): domain Eukaryota; kingdom Metazoa; phylum Chordata; class Chondrichthyes; order Myliobatiformes; family Dasyatidae; genus Hypanus; species Hypanus sabinus. Next base: position 17,774,693 of record NC_082718.1, read on the forward strand.
TTCCATTCTCATGTGTCAGTCCATGGCCTCCTCTACTGTCGCAATGAGGCCACACTCAGGTTGGAGAAACACCACCATATATTCCGTCTGGGTAGCCTCCAACCTGATGGCATAAACATCAATTTCTCAAACTTCTGGTAATACCCCCACCTCCTTCTCTATTCCCCATTCCCATTTCCCTCTCTCACCTCATCTCCTTGCCTGCCCATCACCTCCCTCAGGTGCTCCTCCCCCTTATTTTCTTTCATGGCCTTCTCTTCTCTCCTAGATTTCCCCTTCTCCAGCCCTGTATCTCTTTCACTAATCAACTTCCCAGCTCTTTATTTCACCTGTTACGAACCCTGTAACTGGGTTTCTTGCCTGCAAAGATAGGAGTATCCGTTGGAGTCTGATGATACTATTTTTAACAGTATTTATTAGTAAAAATACACAAAAATAACATCAATGCAAATATACAGATAATATACTTCATCAATACTAAACCTAAAAGTGCGGGTATAATAATAATCAATAAGAGAAAAGCTCTATCGTTGTCTAGGGGTTAATGAATTGTCCGATGGAAATATAAAGTTCAGTTCAGTTCATGCAGGCTGCAGTAGTTGTGGGTCGCGGTACTGCAATTGTTGGGAGAGAGAGAGAGAGAAAGCAGTAACAGCTATTGACTTGCCGACTTTCCTTTACGATCTTGATACGTCAATGCGTTGTTGTTGTGGCCATTCACGTATGACCCCTCCGTCCTTTAGCTAGACTGTTCTTCCGTGGTGGACTCGTCACCCACGCAAGGGTGGACACACACACAAGCCCCCACTGGTCTCGTAACATCTCTCCTGGTGCATCTGAGGGGTGTTTCCCCAGACCTTACTTTTATCCCCACTCACGGGGTCTCAGGAGTCAATCAGGTTGGGATGATGCAACCCATCAACAAGACCACTCTGATTGCCCCTGAGGGGTTTCAATGAATAGAACAGTACTCAATACACAATTCCTTCTCCAAGAGACAATAGCAGTAATCAGTGGTTCTATTCCGCTTTTGTTAGGAGGAGACATTCCACTCTTTGTGTATCCCTGCATTGTCTCTCTCTCATTAACTGACATGAGCTGTGTATCTCTCTCATTTCCTTGGTATCAGACCCAAAATAATAGCGATGTTGCGATTCTCAAAGGGGGGGGGGGTGTCTTTGCACCCTTCTGCCCATCAGAGTTGCTCCTCATTCGTAACACACCCTTCCCGGTTTCACCTATCTCCCTGTATTTTTCCCTCTCCTCCCCACCCCCCAGCCCTTTTACTCTGACTCATCTTTTTCCTCCAGTCCTGCTGAAGGGTCTCAGCCCGAAGTGTCGACTGTACTCTTTTCCATAGACACTGCTCAGCCTGCTGAGTTCCTCCAGCATTTTGTGTGTTGCTTGGATTTCCAGCATCTGCAAACTTTCTCTTATTTGTGAACCACTGCAATGTCTCAGGAGGATACTCACAAAGCATTTTGTAAAGTGGGTCATAGAGAAGTACAATACAGAAACGAGCTCTTCTGCCCATCTAGTCCATACTGAAACCATTTAAACTGCCTACTCCCATTGAGCAGCCCTGGGATCAAAGCCCTCCATACCCCTACTATTCATGTACTGTACCCATCCAAACTTCTCTTAAATGTTGAAATTGAGCTTGCATGCACCACAACCCTCTTAATGAAGAACTTTCCCCTCATGTTCTCCTTAAACTTTTCACCTTTCACCCTTAACCCATGACCTCTGATTGTAGTCTCACCAAAACTCAGCCTGCTTGCATTTATCCTAGCTATACCCCTTGTAATTTTGTACATCTCTATCAAATCTCCTCCTAATCTACTATGTTCTAAAGAGTGCAGTCCTAACCTATTCAATCTTTTTTTATAACTCAGATCTTCCAGGCCTGGCAATAACCTTGTAAATTTTCTCAGCGCTCATTCAAGCTGGTTTACAACTTTCCAGTAGGTAGGTGACCAAATCTGCAAACCATACTGCAAATTAAGCCTCACCAATGTTTTATACAACTTCAACATAACATCCTTCTCCTGGACTCAATAATTTGATTTATGACGACCAATATGCAAAAGCTTTCTTTACAAACCTATGTACCTGTGATGCCACATTCAATGAATTATGGACCTGTATTCCCAAATCCCTTTGTTCTACGACACTCCTATGTGTCCTAGTGTTCACTGTGTAAGATCTACCCTGGTTGGTCCTACCAAAGAGAACACCTTGCACTTGTCTGTATTAAATTCCATCTGCCATTTTTCCAGCTGATGCAGATCCCTCTGCAAGCCATGATAGCCTTCCTCACTGTCCACTACACCCCAATCTTGTTGTCATTCAAAAATTTGCTGATCCAGTTAAACACATTAACATTGAGATCACTGATATAGATGACAAACATCAAAGGACCCAGCACTGATCCCTGTGGCACATCACTAGTCACAGACCTCCAGTCAGAGAGGCAACCCTCTCCTACTACTACTCTCCGGCTTCTCCCACAAACCAATGTCTAATCTAACTTTCTACCTCATCTTGAATGCCAAGCAACTGAACTTTCTTGACCAGCCTCCCATGCGGGACCTTGTCAAATGCCTTACTAAAGTCCATGTACCACTGCCTTGCCTTCATCCACTTTCCTGGAAACGTCCTCGAAAAATCTATAAGATTGGTTAGCCGTGACCTACCAAACACGAAGCCATGCTGAGTATCCTTAATCAGTCCATGTCTATCCAAATACTTATACACCCAGTCTATTAGAACACCTTCCAATAACTTTCCCACTACTGATATCAGACTCACTGGCCTACAATTTTCTGGATAACATTTACAGCCTTTCTTAACCAGCAAAACAACATTGGCTACTCTCCAATCCTCTGGTACTTCACTTGTCACTAAGGATGTTTCAGACATCTCTGCTGGGGCCCCTGCAATATCTGCACTAAGGTCCAAGGGAATACCTTGTCAGGCCCTGGAGATTTATCCACCCTGGTTTTCCTCAGGATAGCAAAACTTCCTCCTTTGTAAACCATATGGGATCCATGAAGTTGATGCCAGAGTTCCAAGATTTATACCCAACCGTGATGAGGTTTATCTTCACATCAGGATGGTATGTGACTTGAAGAGGAGCTAGCAAGTGATAAATAAATCTGCTGCCTTACCCAATTAGCTAGTAGAAGTCAAAATAGCTTTTGAGAAAAAGCTTTGGCAAGCTGGTGCAGTACATTTTATTGGCAGATAAAACTATATTTAGGATATTGACTCGTAATCCAATCACATGGGCTACTTTCACAAGAATGCTGTCAAGCTCCTGAGTATTTAATAAGCTGAATTCTGGCAAGTGGGAGAGAATACCAGCAAACCATTAATTTGTGACATGTAAAAAAAAACATAGAACAGTACAGCGCAATAGGCCCTTCAGCCCATAATGTTGTGCCTACCTTTTACCTTCCGCATGATCAATGGAGTAATGAAAAGGCTTTTGGGAATCAAGAAATGAGTCCCTTTCATCAAATATGAATAGCAGACTTGTACTAAGTGTAAAAAAAAAATGACCATCACAGCTTTTTTCAATTATGGAAAGCTGGAAGGGGATTAGCAAAACCATTTCTAATAAAAAGAGACAGGAATAAATAAGAGACAGAGGAAACCATTTTTTTTCTTTCAATGGGTAGCTAAAATAACACGGGGGTAATAGAAAAATAGTAGGTAATATAAGAATGCAGGAGTTAAAAATCATTATTACTAAGAAAAATAATTGGCAAAGTAAAACTAAAAGTTAACAAATAATCTACATTCTGAGATTTTTGAAGAAGTAGTTGTTGTTTTGATCACAAAATCAAGGGAATAAGCCCAATTCCCACCTCCCCCCCATATCGTTTTCATGCTAAGCATATTGGTTTATATGATACAGAGAATTGTCAAAAACAGCTGGCATTTATTTAACACCATCAATAGAACAACACATTCCAAAGCATTTCACAAGCAGAAGAAAAAAAACTGGCAATAAACCATGAGATATTAAACTGATTATTAAAAGCTTTTGTCAAGGCAATAGGCTCAGGATGCATCTTAAAAGAGAAGGGTGACGAAGTGTGTATGTCAGGGAGGAGGGGGGGAAATGGGGGCTGATTAAAAAAATCATAGCACAGTTATATTGCTTTATTATGCTGAGATTCTTAAACAGATTGAGGCACGAGGTAAATAACTGCACACTACCCTAAGACAGCAATTAAGTGCAATACCAAATTAAATATGCTTCCTCTCAATTTAAAACCAGCCCTTAAGTATTTCCAAGCAAGTAAAGGATGATTAGATAATGCAAGTAGCTACTAATCTACCTCTGTAATAATATAACAACGTGATACGTCAGCATCTTATCAGCTAATCTTTTAAAAACTGAACATAATCAAAGATCCCACTTACCCTATTCTCTCTTCACCCACCTCCCACTGGGAACAAACTCCTGAAAGCACGTACCACCTTGCTCAACGGGGTTAAGACAAATTCATGACCTCAATCTACCTCGTAAGCCCTTGTACCTTATTGTCCGCCTGCACCTCACTCTCCCTAAAGGTAACGCTTTATTCTTCATTCTGTTACTGTTTTTACCTTGCACCACGTCAATCTGCTGCTGCATTGAAATGATGGCATGCAAAACGAAGTTTTCACTGTACCTCAGTACATGCAACAATAATAAACCAATTTACAAATTTCACTAAAATCCAAAGACAATGAACTGATTATAACATTAACCACTAATGACATTATAATGAGTAGATTGTTTTCTTTTTTTAAAAAAATCTTTATTTCTAGGATGTAATTCTAAAATGATTACAGGAATTACCTTTGTGTACCCCATTTTATTTTTCAACTGCTCCTAGCCTGGATTCCTATAAAAGTAAATCACACAGTCTTTCTGATCGTGACTAATTCTGCTTCTCTATCAATTAGTTACCTGGTGGAAGAGGCAGAGAAAGTCCTTCAACAGCTTGCAAAATATAAATCATCATATGGAACACAACAAATTCTCCAGAATTTATCTTCTCTCTGTTGGACCTACAGGAAACCAGCCAATAGTTACATCATAAGATTCAATGAACTGTGAAGGCAATTCAACTTTGGCAGTAGCCCATATGAATATTGGCATAAAACCAGCCCATTGAGCACGCCACACAGTTTACCATGTAAAGGGAAAATGTAATCAGACATGCTAATTGGGCATCTGATTAGGAATCATCTCTTTAAACCCCTGCTTAAGTTCATCCCCAGTACTAGCACAAAAAATAAGCTATGTATTAAATTTCACTTCCAAGGCTTTTTGATTACAAAAGTGATATTTTTTTTGGAAGGACCAACTTCCTCAATCTCATATAAAAGGATCTGGAGCAAATCAAACAGTAACTTGGGCCTGTTCCATTCAATAAGTTCTAAGCTGGTTTGATCTTGGCTCCAATTTGCTGCTTGATCCTGCTCCCTTATAGATCAATCTAACTTGGTCTTGAATACATGCAATAATTCGTCCTCCATAGTTCTGGCTAGAGAGGTGTAAAGATTTACAACCCTCAGAAGTTCTTTCTTTATAGAGTCACAGAGCCATTCAGTGGGCCGGCTGGTGGTGTGGTGGCATCAGCACTGGACTTCAAGGCAGATGGTCCTGAGTTCAAACCCAGCCAGCTCCCAAACTAGGCTGCAGCTGTATCTGCACAGAAAAAAGGCATGGCACTCTAACATACCTTGCCATGAAAAACCAGAGAGGTCACGAAGAGTCGGACTTAATGACTGAACAACGACAAGATCCATATAACACAGAAACAAGTCCTTTGGCTCACCAAGTCTGAACCATTCCCCAAGCACCCACTTACACCTCTCCTACACTAGTACATTTTTAAAAATTCTCTCCACATTCCAATCAAATTCTGTCACATTTGCACCAACCCACACGAGAGGAAACCGAGTTGATCACATTAAACCCAGGTGGCTGCAGCTGTGAGATAACTGCATTACTGTGCAGCCCAATTGAAATGGGTAACCCCTGAGTATAAAACTGAGTCACCTAATTATTTATTTATTGAGATATTGTGTGGAACAAGCCAGACTGCCCAGCAAACCCCCAACTTAACCCTAGTCTAATTTACAATGACCAATCAACCTACCAACTGGCAAGTCTTTGGGCTGTAGGAGGAAACCATGGTATCTGGAGGAAATCCGCGCAGTGACGGGGGAGAACGTACAAACTCCTTACAGGCAGTGGCAGGAGTTGAACCTGGGTTGTCTGTGCTGTAAGCTGTTGCCATTCGAGTTTTGCAATAACCACACCTCCACCCCCACCACAAAGAAGCACATCTTTCCATCGTCAGACCATCAAGAATCTTATTTCTCCAATAAGATCAACTCTCATTCTGCCAAAGAACAATGTCTAAAGGCCCAGACTTTTAAACCATACCTCAAGCAAACCTTAAATCCCTAGTATCTATTCAACAATGGATCTTTTCTAAATTGTTAACTATCAAAGGATATCCCTCTATAACTAAGATCAGAACAACACACAGCACTCTAGCTCTGACTGCACCAATAATTTGCCCATTCCTTATTTATAGAGCACTCTAATTATGTTTCACCAATACCCTGTCTATTCCTTTTATTATAAAACACCAGTACTTGTCTCCCTCACCTTTATAATACAAATTAACAAGCCAAAGTTAGTGAACAATACAACTGTTAAACTGTCCTAACCACTTATCTAATGCTAAAACCCCTTCAAAATATTAGAAAATTAACAAAATTTGCTCACCTTCCAATATGTTATGGTTGAGCTTTGCTTTTACCCTGGACTCACGTGGAGTTGGAAGGAAAAATCTGCGTAACACTGACACAGCTGCAGTGTTCGATTTTAACATCTCATGGCTAAAATCCCACTTTTTAAGGGAAACCCAAATCATAATCATATAATAAATTTGATATTCAATTACTTTCCCCATAATTGTTGTAATAAATAAAATTAATATGCACACAGTGATGAAAATTATTTTACTTCAAAGCAATCATCACTTACAAACATAGAGTGTGGATACTGAGGCCACAGGTTTTCCATATTGTATTCACAATCGTCTGTATGCATTCAAGCTAAATGAAAGTAACAAATTATTTTTAGATTCCTGTCATTATTTTCAACAAGACTATACACATATAACCCTCATTTCCTTCACCCCCAAAATAAAAACTATTTGGCCAAAGCTAACAACGTAACTGTCCTAACTTTTTATTGATTGGCTAAACTCCATTCAAAACATTTTTAAAAAAAATCAAAATTAGATCATCTTTGAATTTTGCTGACCTTCCAATATACAATAATCTCCTGTGCTTCCCACAAGAGTCATCTGATGCTGGATTCTGGAGCAAAAAAAAATACTGCTGGAAAAACTCAGCAAGCAAAATTCATCTCTGGGGACAAAGGGATGGACATTGTTTGGAGTCCTACATCAGGCCCAATACACTGTTGACGAGCAAGAGGACTTTAAAGAAAGCATACCTTGAAAAGAATTCACTAATTCCTATATGGTACACTTAACACTGACATCCAAGGTCAATTTTCTAGGCATAAGAAGTTTTTCTTCCCTTAAATTTCAAAAATTCAGCATGATTTTCAATTAAACCAGCTAAGAAATTACGTAAGTTTGGTTGTTAAAGCAACATTTTAGTTAAGTCCAACTGCTGGTCCTTATAGGAGCATTTCATTCCAGGGGTAGCAGTGACACGGACCGAAGAATTCACCCCACATGTGTTCTTTACATTGTTTTGTCACTCCAGCTGCTAACTCTAAAGTAGCAAACAATTAAACTGTGTTAACAGTGACATCACACATAAATTTCCTAATTATACAGGGCTTTTCTCCACAGATGCTACCCGATCTGCAGAGTATCTCTTTTCTCCCCCCTCAGATTTCCAGCATCAGTATTTTTCTCTTTGGATTACTGTCCAATTATAATTAAACCAGAGTTAAAAGATAAGAAAATATCACTAACCAAATTCACAATGTAGTTATTAACTATCACATCAATCTTTTTCTTTCCGAGAGAATGAACATATTTTAGTAGATATTCTTTCAGCTTTTCACCCACCTTTAGGAATAAAAAAAAATTAACACCATTATTTTTCATTATCTTTTCTATATTCAACATGTAAAGACTCCAATTAAATACTTTGTCATCTTATAATCAAAACAGTGAACAGTTCAATATGAATTCTTAGTAATAGTCCAATACTTTTAAATCAACTTTCAGAAGGACTTTGACAGGGTACTGCATCAAGATGCTAACCAAGATTAGAGCTCATCATATACTGGAATGGGTATTAGACTGGCTGAATGGCAGGAGGAAAAGAGTGGGAATAAAGGGGTCCTTTTCTGGTTAGCCGTCGGTGACTAGTTGTGTTCCTCAGCTGTTGTTGTTAGGACCATTTCTTTAATCCTATACATCAATAATCTGGATACCAGAACTTGATGGCTTTGTGGCCAAGTTTGCAAATGATACAAAGATTGGCGGAGGGGCAGGTAGTGTTGAGGAAGCAGAGGACTCAAGGCAGATTACAAGGATGAGCAAGGAAGTGGCAAATGGAACATTATGTGGGTAAGTGTATGGTCGTGGACTTGAATGAAAGGAATAAAGACGTAGATGACTTCCTAAACAAGAGAAAATTCAGAAATCAGAGAAGCAAAGGGAGATGAGAGTCCTCAGGCAGGATTCCCTGAAGGTTACCTTACAGGACGTGTTGGTGGTAAAGAAGGTGAATGCAACGCTATCATTAATTTTGAGAGGACTAGAACATAAAAGTAAGGGTGAAATGCCGAGGCTTTGTAAGCCATAGGTCAGATCGCACTTGGGAGTATTGTGAGCAATTTTGGGTCCCAGGATGAGTTGGTATTGGAGAGGCCCCAGAGGATATTCATAAGAATGAATCCAGGAATGAAATATATGAAGAATGTTTGATGGCTTTGACCCTGTACTCATTAGAATTTAGAAGAATGAGGTGGGGATCTCATCGAAACCTACTGAATATTGTAAAGCTTAGATACAATGGACATGGGACACCGCCTCAGAATAGAGGGATGTCGCTTTAGAACAGAGATGAGATATTTCTTTAGCCAGGAGCTGGTGAATCTGTGGAACTCATTGCACAGACAGCTGTGGAGGCCAATTTATAGGGCATATTTAAAGTGTTGGCTGATAGGTTATTGATTAGTGAGGACATTAAAGGTTACAGAGAATACAGGAGAATGGGGTTGAGAGGGAACATAAATCAGCCCTGAGGCCTAATTCTGTCCATATGTCTTATGGCCTTTTGGAATTCTATATACTTATTTTAAAAATACTTTTTTCTCAATCTGCCATGCACATATGCTCTGGATCCTTCTGTTCTCATATTTTTCATGGAATGATGCCCTTCGTATATGTTGATAAAGTCTGAAACCTGGACAAGGTTGCCGGGGAAAGGAAGACAAAGTTCTTCATGCAGATACTAAGGGGGGAGACCACAGATCAAATAGGACCTCAAAGATACTAATTTTCAGTTTGCTCTTGATACCATGAACAAATATAAAAGGGGCATATTGCTGTTAAATGTGTAGCTGGAGAGAATGGCATGAGGGGGGGATTCTTGGGATCTCGGCCATTTCTGAGGAAGGTAGGACCATTGTAGTTCAGCGGAGATGGGTCTTAATAAGGCCGCAATGAAGATCCTCTTAAGCAGGTTAGCTGGTATGACAGAGCAGGTTTTAAACTAGCCTGTCAAGTGATTTAAAGTGGCAAAATGGTCCAGCTTGTAAAGCCATGGAGACTTGGGTTCAACTTCAGATGCTGATCGTTTGCAAAGCGCAGGAAGAATGGGGTTAAGGTGGTTGATGTTCAGCCTCTGGGAAGATCCCACATGGCAAGATGGGCAAAAATATAAAAAGGCTGTAGGATTCTAGAGAAAGTAGTGAACTTAATCAAAAATTGGTTAATGGACATTTTGGAAACACAAAAACCATTGACACTGGGATTCCACAGGGCTTACTTAGTCTCCCCTGACTTTCCTTTGAAATATACATTACTGACCAAGGCCGGAATGAAGGAGAATAATAAAGATGTCTGCAGAGTAGTTAAAACAAAAACAATCACTGTGTGGTTGACAGTGAGAAGGAAAGCTTTAGAACAGAAGATATGATGGCCTGATCAGCTGGATAGAAAACCAACACAGAGAGCTTATTCCAGAAAGAATACATTTTTGGATGTCCAAGCTAATAAATAAACAAGACAGTATGTCACAATAAAAATATGGATATCAAGTGGTATGAAGCAGCAGAGACCTTGGAGTTTTAACCTATAGATGTATAAAGGAAGCAAATGTCAATAAAATGCTGAAAATGACTCAGTGAATGTCTCCATTTATTAGGCAAAGATTAAGAACTGGCAGGTTATGCTGAGACCCTGATGATGCCTCATTCTGACTGCTGCAGATATATTTAGTCATTGCATTTCAGGAAAAATGCGATTACACTAAACTGTTATAGACTGCATTGGAGCCAGAGTAACAATCATCTTGTTCTCTTTTACTTTTGTGTACTGGAAATGACATTAACCAATCTTCAATCTTGAATTCTCAGATTTAATTGCATACAAAAATTGAGTTATTTCTCATTAGAAAAGAAAAAGCCAATGGGGACTTAATCCAGAATAATGCAATTATGAGCGATCCAAAAGTGGTCAAAAAGAAAGGCACGCATTTAAATTAATTGGTAGAAGGGCAAGTGAGAAAATTATTTTTCCTCCAGCGATGCAAGGTTCCGAAGGGGTGGCAAAGATAGATACAGAAATACTCTTCACATTTAAAAAGTAGTTAGATAAATAACTGCGGAGATCTGATCTGCCTGGCTCTGAACACAGTGACAGCAGATGCCAAACAGCCTCCTCCCAAGTCACAAGGTTTCTCTGAATCTAAAGCAAGCAAACACACAGACTTGAAAAAGGCCAAAGCTTCTTGGCACCAATTTCTCCATGATGTGATCATCTGGGAAGCAATGGGAGCATAACTCTTAATTCAGAATTCCCTAGCTAACAAACTCAACAATCCAGTATGAACTTTATTTACCTATGTATTTGCTATGAAAATTAACATACTCTTCCATTTAACAATGAAGAATGATTGGGTGAATAAGTACAGCATTTTTGCACAATATAAATATATTTGGAAACACTTATTTTGATGCTAATGTAAAATGGTAATTAATGCTAGTTTTAAATGGGCAGATGATCACCAAGTATTTCATATATTAGGATTGTACTTGCAAGTGCATACAATAATATTGCAGTGAATTAACAAAATATTAGAACTACTCTAACCAAAACACCTGCAATTTCTGTAACCTTGCATGAAATCAAAAGATTCTGTATCAGTGAAACTCTTAGATACACCCAGGAATATATGTAACTCTGCAAAAAGTTTGTGACCACCTGTACTGGAGCAGGAGATTAAAGTTAATCTGATGATCAAAAGCAAATAAAGTCGATGTGTTTCAGTTATAATAATAATTGTTTTAATATTGTTACCTTAAGATAAACCATAAATTTAGAATGTGATAGTGAAGGAGAGGGAAGGTCAGCCAAGTTGTAATGTAATGTGATCAAGTTCAAATCCATAAATGATCTTTGTTACTGATGTACGAGGGGTGATTGATAAGTTTGTGCCCTAAGATAGAAGGAGTCAATTTGAGAAAACCTAGTACATTTATTTTTCCTACATTTATACACTTAGTCCAGCAGTCATGGAGCATATGGATCCCTTCTTTGTAGAAGTTGGCAACTTGGACCCCCAGAAGTGGTCCACACCAGGGGTGATTGATAAGTTTGTGGCCTAGGGTAGCAGGAAATGAGTTGTTAACTTCAAACTATCTGCATTTTCACTCAAAGAGTTGAACTGCACGTGCATGTAACAAGAGCTGCGTAACTCATCTCCTTAGGCCACGAACTTATCAATCACCCCTCGTGTATTCAAACAACTACATTCATAATGATGAGGTGTTGTTTATAAAGCCTTCCATTCAGTTAGGACAGCTGGTACTTATTACTAATGAGTGCTAATGTTTGGTCTGGATTACCAGAGATCACCCTCCCCACCTTATCAATAATGATTGCCATGCCTAGTCTGTAAATGATTCAAGTAGTTCACACAAAATGTGGTGTAAAGGGGGTTTCTTCTTTTTTCTTTGTTACTGTGTATGTAATCAAAAGGGCTTCTTTGTTTTGTTAAAAGCAGGAATGCTCCTTTGTTGCGCTAGAGTGCTGGAAGCTTGTTTGGGTTAAAATTTTCTGATAACAAGAATTGTATTCCTTTGTAAACCAAATGGAGATTAATGTTGTTCTGAGTCTGTAAGCTTTTGTTGACGGGCTTTTGGGCAGATCAGCGCGAGGGGGTGAGAAAGAGAGGACTCAATGCTGTAAGCTGGGCAAGGAAACCCAAGCGGGGGTCCGAGGCCAGGAGGTACTCTGAGGGGGGTAGATGAAGCTAGATGTGCTTGGTTGACCACTTCAGAGGGTCCTGAGCTGCGAGTCGAGGAGTTCGGAGGGGATTGAATGGTGGCCAGAAGACTTCAGTAATTGAGCTCCAACGGTTGTGCACGAAGTGGTTTGGACTTTGATAAGTTTGGTGCCTTTTCTTTATTTTTTCTCTTCATATATACTATATCATTATTAATCACTTAGTTATAGTAATCTTTATAAATTGTACTCATGTAATCGCTTATGGTGAACTGTCTGTTTCTGGGCGAGGCGGGGACATCACACAGCATCCACACAAGCTGATTACCCAGTTTGGCGGGGCTGAAGGCTGCTCCCCCTAGACGAGAATGAGCTGAGCGAGCCTGAGGCGAGCAGTTCACACAAAATGTGGCAAATTTACTCCAAACAGGCAAAAGCATTTGGTTCTGTGACAAGGAACTATATGGTGGCTGATATCAGATATCAGTCTCCTGGCACTGGGTTTCCTTTGTTAAAGTTCTGGCATAACAACATCACCCACATGGACTGTTGTGATGCAAGGCATGGAACTAAACATGGTAATTCAAAAAAGGTTCAGGTGGCAGTTTGTCTGCTGTCATGACAACAATCTTTCCCTCAGTACCAGCAAAACACGGGAGCTGGTCATTGACTTCTGGAAGTGGGGCAGTACGCATGCTCTTTTCTTAAGCAACAGTACTAAGGTGGAGAGGAGAGGATCGAGAGTTTCAAGTTCCTCCGAGTGAACTTCACCACAGTCCAATCATGTTGATGCCACAGCCAAGGAGGTTCACCCACTGCCTCCACCTCCTCATGAGGCTAATGCAATCTGGCATGTCCCCATCAACCCCAGCCGATTTTTACTGATGCCCTGTAGAAAGCGCCCGATCTGGATGCATCAATGCTTGGCATAGGCATTACGCATGGCCGCAAGAAACTGCAGAGAGTTACGGACACATCCCAGAAACCTGCACCCCCACCCCCCCATGGATTCTGTCTACACTACCTCAGTCTCAGTAAGGCAGTCAGCGTCATCAAAGACCCACCCATCCTCTCTTCTCCACCCTCTCATCAGGAAAAAGATACAAGAGCCTGCAAGTACGTACCATCAGGCTTAAGAGCAGCTTCTACACCGTTGTTCTAAGACTACTGTCATACCATATACCTAGTATGATAAGATGAAATCTTCACCTCATGTACTACCTCATTGTGATCCTGCACTTCATTGTTTATCTGTTCTGCGCTCTGTAGCTGTTACACATTATTCTTCAAGGTTATTGTCCTACCTTGTTTGACCTTGACGCATTGTTTAGTGATTAGATCAAAGAACAACACAGCGCTAAATTGAAATGAAGTGAACTAAAGTGAACATTCCGAGACTGTTTCAATGACTCTGTGCTTTGATGTTTTATATTCTGTATTTTTCACTTATTGTTTGCTGTTAGCGTGATTTGTTCCTGTTTTTGCGTGTCAGGTGTTTAATGTTTTCTTTGAATGGGCTCCACTGTGTTTCTTTGTTTCATGGCTGTCTGAGAAGACAAATCGCAGGGTTGCATACTGCAGACATATTTTGATAATAAATGTACTTTGAACCTTAAAGAAAAGCATACAAAGCAAGTTTTTCACTGTTATCTCAGTATATATGAGAGTAATAACCCAATTCTAATTCCAATGCTTGTTGAAATCCCTCTATTAATATGAGAGAGAGCATCACGATTCAGAGGCGGCAGCCAAGAAAGGTGAAATGGCTGGAGAGCATCAGAGAAGGACATTGGTGAACGAAGCTGGGTGTCTGATGAGTATGACAATGTACTCAATTATTGTGTACAAGCTGGTAACGGCTGAAGTCCAATCAGTTGTGTCAGTCACTGTCCACGAGGGCCTGGCGGGTCACTGAGAAACTTAATTGTTCGGCTTGAACTTTGCTACCCTGCTCAGTTAGTAATTAGTCAGGACAGTGTGGTGAACTACATATACCTGTCTGGACACGCCCCCTGCTGACTTCTCCTGTGGCTCCTCCCACAGACCCCTGTATAAAGGCGATCTGAGGCCTGAGCCCAGCCCTCATTCTCCAGGATGTAGTATGGTGGTCAACTACTGCTTGTTCTTTCTTCCAGTCAATAAAAGTCGATATCTCGACTTCACATCTCAGAGAGAGTTATTGATGGTGCATCAATTTTATTGACTGGAAGTTTTAAAAAATAGAAAGCGTTTTACGTCTGGAAAGATTGGATTTGGACCCCCAAGACCCTGAAGCAGCTCTTGCCTTTGATCTCTGGCTTGCATGCTTCCAAACATACTTGGAGGAGGTTTGTGCAACTGACCCCGCTGTTATGCACTGAATTCTCCTCTCGAGGGTCACCCCGAAAGTTTACTCACTTATCAGAGGCCTGCCGACCTACGAAGGGGCACTGGACGCCCTCAAAAGACAGTATCTGCAGCCGGTGAACACCGTCTACGCAAGACATCGCTTAGCTACGCGCCAACAGCGGCCTGCAGAGTCGAGCGCCCAGCTCTACAGACGCTCGTCCGAACTTGTGACTGCAAAACTCTCACGGCGGAACAGCATGCGGAGCTGCTAGTACGGGACGCCTTTGTTACAGGAATCAGGTCAGTGTACGTACGCCAGCGGCTGCTGGAAAATGCCGATCTTACCTTACGCTCGGCGATCGAGACGGCCGACATGCTGGAGGCTGCTCTGCACAACGCTGACGCTGTCCAGCTGCACGATCCCCCGCCGGTTCCGTGGACACCTCAGACCCTACCGCCGCCGGTTCCCGCGAGCGAATTCGCCAACGCCGCTGCCAGTCACGATTCCACGAACTCCCCGAACCCAACCACAGCTGCTGCCAGTCGCAAGCCCGTGCAGTGTTACTTCTGCGGACTCAAAAAGCACCCCCGAAAACGCTGCCCGGCCCAAGAAGCGACCTGCTCCAGCTGCGGGAAGAAGGGCCATTTCGCCAAGGTCTGTAAGTCTAAACCAAAAGCGGGGTCGGGCAGCATTGCGTGTGAGGCATGGGGACCACCATCTTGCCTGCCCGCCTCATGCGAGGCATGGGGGCCGCCATCTTGCATGCCTGGATGGGGCGGCCATCTTTGTCAGCGCCAACATGCCCCGCCCCCTACCCACCGGTGCTTACCGGGCACCAAGACGGCAGTTCAAATCTGGCCACCGTAACCCTCGACCAAAGTGCCCCACACCAGCTTGCAAAGTCAATGATGGACATCCTGGTGGAGGGGCACACGACTAGCTGCCTGTTTGACATGGGCAGCACTGAAGAGTTTTATTGACCCGGACACAGTGCAACACTGCAGACTCGTGACACGGCCGGTAAGCCAGAGGGTCACCTTGGCTTCTGGGCTGCATTCGACAGGCATCCGGGTGGGTTGCGTAGTGACATTGGTGATGCAGGGCACAGAATATCGGAACTTAGCGCTACTGGTCATGCCTCAACTGTGCGCACCTGTGCTATTGGGGCTGGACTTCCAGAGCCACCTCGAAAGTGTGACTATGGGATATGACAGGCCCCTCCCACCACTCACTGTCAGGAATCCTCAGTTTGGTGGGACTTCGTCACATACCCCGCTACTGACCACACACACACACCGACCCGCACATCCCACCCAGCACCATGCCGACAGCTGCGCTACTGACACCACTTGCAGCCTCTCCACCCTCAAGATCACCCCCACCGCTGTTCACCAACCTGACCCCCGACTGTAAACCTGTGGCAACTAAAAGCAGGAGGTACAGCGTGCGGGACAGGACCTTCATTCAGTCAGAGGTGCAGCGGCTGCTCAGGGAGGGGATCATTGAGCCAAGCACGAGTCCTTGGAGGGCCCAGGTGGTTGTTGTTCAGACCGGGCAGAAAAATAGGATGGTGGTGGACTATAGCCAGACCATCAATAGGTTCACGCAGCTTGACGCGTACCCCCTACCCCGCATCGCGGATATGGTCAACCAGATTGCTCAGTACAAGGTGTACTCGACAATAGATCTGAAATCGGCTTATCACCAGCTCCCCATCTGCCCAGAGGACCGTCCCTACACTGCCTTCGAGGCGGGCGGCAGGCTCTATCACTTCCTGCCCGTCCCATTCGGTGTCACAAATGGTGTCTCAGTCTTCCAGAGGGAAATGGACCAGATGATGGACTAGTGCCAACTGAAGGCCACATTTCCCTATCTGGATAACATCACCATCTGTGGTCACGACTGGTCAGATCACAATGCCAACCTCCAACGATTTTTCCAAGTGGCCAAAGCCCTGAACCTTACTTATAATAGGGACAAGTGTGTGTTCGGAACCACCCGACTCGCTATCCTTGGGTATGTCGTGGAAAACGGGGTCATTGGCCCTGATCCCGACCGTATGTGCCCCCTGTTAGAGCTCCCTCTTCCCACCACTCTCAGAGCCCTCAGACGGTGCCTGGGCTTCTTTTCCTATTACGCCCAATGGGTCCCCCATTACGCAGACAAGGCCTGCCCCCTGGTCAAGTCTACCACTTTTCCCCTCTTTGCCGAGGCCTGTGCGGCCTTCAGCTGCATTAAAGGGGGCATTGCCAAAGCAACGATGCATGCGGTGGACGAGACCATTCCCTTCCAAGTAGAGAGTGACGTTTCCAATTTCGCGCTTGCTGCTACCCTCAATCAGGCAGACAGGCCAGTAGCATTCTTTTCTCGTACCCTTCAAGGCTCTGAAATTCGGCACTCCGCAGTGGAGAAAGAAGCCAAGGCTATAGTGGAAGCTATTAGGCACTGGAGGCACTATCTCGCCAGCAAAAGGTTCACCTTGCTGACCGATCAGCGCTCGGTTGCGTTCATGTTCAGCAACCAACAGCGGGGCAAAATCAAAAATGATAAAATTTTGCGGTGGAGAATAGAACTCTCCACCTACACCTATGATATCCTGTACCGGCCTGGAAGGCCCCTGATGCCCTATCCCGTGGAGTGTGTGCCAGCGCACAGATCGACCAGCTATACGCCCTCCATGCAGATCTTTGCCATCCGGGGGTCACCCGATTTTACCATTTCGTGAAAGCCCAGAACCTGCCGTACTCCCTTGAGGACATCAGGACGGTGACCAGGGACTGCCAAGTCTGTGCTGAGTGCAAACCGCACTTCTACCGTCCTGAAAAGGCGCAATTTATCAAGGCCACCCGCCCCTTTGAGCGACTGAGTGTTGACTTTAAGGGCCCCCTTCCCTCCACCGATCGCAATGTCTACTTTCTCAACATTATCGACGAGTACTCACGGTTCCCCTTTGCTATCCCCTGCCCCAACACCACTACCACGTCCGTCATAAAAGCCCTGCGCCAGCTCTTCACTCTGTTCGGGTATCCCTGCTATATCCACAGTGATAGAGGGTCCTCCTTTATGAGTGACGAGCTGCACCAGTACCTGTTAGCTAGGGGCATTGCTACTAGTAGGACCATGAGCTATAATCCCCGGGGAAATGGACAGGTGGAGAGGGAGAATGCCACAGTGTGGAAGGCCACATTTTTAGCCCTTAAGTCAAAAGGGTTGCAGGTCTCTCGATGGCAGGAAGTCCTCCCTGAGGCACTCCACTCTATCCGCTCCCTGTTATGTACGTCCTCCAATGCCACCCCTTACGAGCGCCAATTCTCTTTTCCCAGGAAGTCTGTCACTGGGACCACCCTACCGGTTTGGCTGACATCCCCAGGGCCAGTGCTGCTCCAGAAACATGTGAGGAGTAATAAATACTCCCCACTGGTTGAGAGGGTTCACCTTCTACATACGAATCCCCAGTATGCTTACGTGGTCTTACCTGATGGGCGGGAGGACACGGTCTCCGTCCGTGACCTGGCGCCTGCAGGAGTAGCAGACCACTACCCCGAACACTCCACGGTAACTATGAACCCTGTACCCGAGGTGACACCGCGCACACCGAGCCCTACACAGACTCCTCACAACACTCCTATACCAGGCGCCTTGCACACGCATGAGGGATCACTGACGCCTAGTGGGCTGACACCTCCAGTCAGGCCGGAACCAGCACAACCACCGTCTCCAGTGCAATCACCACCGGGACCTGTGCAACCACAGCTGGTGCTACGTAGATCGCAGCCACTGCACCCCATGGGGACTCTCTTTTAAATCAAAGGGGGGATGAATGTGGTGAACTACATATACCTGTCTGGACACGCCCCCTGCTGACTGCTCCTGTGGCTCCTCCCACAGACCCCGGTATAAAGGCGATTGAGGCCTGAGCCCGGCCCTCATTCTCCAGGATGTAGTATGGTGGTCAACTACTGCTTGTTCTTTCTTCCAGTCAATAAAAGCCGATATCTTGACTTCACGTCTCAGAGAGAGTTATTGATGGTGCATCACACAGCGAGTCCATTATCCATCAATCTCCATCCATTCATGGTGACTTTCAATTCAGTGCTAGCAATGGCATCTAGAGGTGGAATGTATGTCGTAATGCTGGGTCGGAAGCTTCATACAGTGAAACACATCAATTAGGGCCTTTCTAGTTTGGAGGAAGTAGTAGCAGTTGAACCTTTGTCACTGAATTGCTGCTAGGTTATTAATGTATAGGTTGAACAAATTTAATTTGGGCCAGAACCTTGACATAACCCGATTCTTTTGATTCCTCTAAGCATTTATGCTCTTGCTTTCTTGTATGTCACGGAGCAGTAACTCAGTAACATCAGTAGCGCATGAAGAGACGATTTACGTCTTGACAAGAAGGTCTGCATGTCACACTGTATCACGTGCTGCATTGAGAAAAGGGACTAGCACATTTCTTTGAAAAGCATTTACATTGGCCTTAATTCGTGGGAGTTCTTGATCACGTGCTTAAATCTGTTCAGCTATCTATGTTCAGATATCTATGGAATCTTCCACTTCTGAAGTTAATTATGTTGAATTTTAATACATGGAATTCACATAAGAAATAGGAGCAGGAGTCAGCCATCCGGCCCATCGAGCCTGCCCTGTCATTCAATACAATCATGGCTGATCTGTCTGTAAACTCTGCTCCATCTGCCTGCCTTTTCCCCACAACCCTTAATTCCCCTACTATGTAAAAATCTATCTAACTGTACCTTAAATATATTTAGTGAAGAAGCCTCAACTGCTTCCCTGGGCAGAGAATTCCACAGATTCACCACTCTCTGGGAAAAACAGTTTCTCTTCATCTCCGTCCTAAATCTTCTCCCCTGAATCTTGAGGCAATGTCCCCTAGTTCTAGTCTCACCCTCCACTGGAAACAACTTTTCTATCCCTTTCAAAATTTTGTACGTTTCTGTAAGATGCCCTCTCATTCCTCTGAATTCCAGAGAGTATTACCTTGCAGAATGGTGTTTGGTGTGGGTCCTTTAACAAAACTGAAAAATTAATAAACTAAAGATGCTTGATTCATTATTATTTTTGTTTTCTTTAGTATTCCACCAAACAAAACAGAATGTGCCACCTGAATTCCTTACCAGGCCTATTAGCACCATCTGCTGGCAGTCTTCTTCCTGGAAGAAAGGAACCACTTGCAGCCCTGTTGTCAAATTTAAAAACATGAAGCGAGCATTTACTAGGTTTGACTGATGCTTGGAAAAACTGAAACATATTTTCCTCCCTAAATTAATTTCTATCAAGTCAAATGCCTGGCTTTCATTTGATATGCTCACTGTGAAAATCCAAAAGAAAATTCCCCTTGACTTTATATCAGAGGAAGAGAAAGGACTTTATATCCAGCTATAATATGGACATCTCACCTATGATTGAAAGTTCCACACTTTCCTTTTCTAAAAAGGCAATTGCTGCTTACTTCAGTTATACTAGAAATATGAAATTGCAACCCCATCAACAGTAGATTATCTCTAAACATGTTAAATGTCTTCATCTTTTCTTACCTTGGGGCCACGTATCCACTTTTGAAAGAATCCTGTACAAAGATAAACAAGAACTTATGCATCCTTAAATAGTTCGGTCAATTAAATAAAATACTTTGATAAATGGATTGGCATGACCGTTTTCCCTTTTATTCGTTACATTATTATGCGCTTTCCCAGTCTTTCTGCAGGCCTTCTATCAGCAAAAAAAAAAACTATGATAATAAATTCCTCAAGAATATTGCTAAAATGTTAAAAATTCACTTACATTTTGGCATTTTCCAATAGATTTCTGAAATGTTTGATTGCTCTTGCATCTTTTCGCTAAAATAATTCAAAAAGGACTTTAGAAGGCAAATTAATACAACTCTTCAACAATAAACTAGGAGCACTACAAACTTGGGTTGTAACTCTTTAGCTGATTGATATCTAAAGCATTAGAGATAAAGAGTTATGTTTTAAATGTACCGCAACTTCTGGCTGTGTTTCCTTATTTAATACGGTAGGCTTAAATGGACTTATATTTTCCCCAAAAGAACTGCCTGAGTAAGATTTCCTTGCTCCTGTAAGGGTCATTGAATGGCTTGTCATTTCTTTCCCCTAGCAGCCGAATCACATTGAGAGAGGAGGCTACACACAGGTCAAGGCGAGAGATTTAAAAAGGAGCGTTCAAGGGTTTTCGGCTTTTTCTGGCAGCCCAATCGAACAGAAAGAGGAGACGACATACAGGTCAGGACGAGAGATTTGAAAAGGAGCATTCACGGGCTACCAGCTTTTTCTGGCGGCCCAATCGAATAGAAAGAGGAGACGACATACAGGTCAGGACGAGAGATTTGAAAAGGAGCATTCACGGGCTACCAGCTTTTTCTGGCGGCCCAATCGAATAGAAAGAGGAGACGACATACAGGTCAGGACGAGAGATTTGAAAAGGAGCATTCACGGGCTACCAGCTTTTTCTGGCGGCCCAATCGAATAGAAAGAGGAGACGACATACAGGTCAGGACGAGAGATTTGAAAAGGAGCATTCACGGGCTACCAGCTTTTTCTGGCGGCCCAATCGAATAGAAAGAGGAGACGACATACAGGTCAGGACAAGAGATTTGAAAAGTAGCATTCACGGGCTACCAGCTTTTTCCGGCGGCCCAATCGAATCGCGATTCCTTAGCAAGGGAAGATAAAAATAAGATAGGGTCAACCGGAGCGGCCACTGTTGGAGTGGGGAGGCTTTGATTCAACAGGCTTAGGCAAGAATAGGCTTGGGCATGGTACGTTTCTTCTTCTGCATTCTTCGTCAGTTAGTGCAGCAGGAATGGCTCCAGGGGTGTGTGAGATCTCTGAGTGTGAGATGTGGGAATTCTGGGAGACCTCCAGCCTCCCGGATACCACATCTGCACCAGGCACACCGAGCTGCAGCTTCTCAGAGACCGTGTTTAGGGGCTGGAACTGCAGCTCACTGGCCTTCAGCTCATGTGGAGAATGAAGACGTGAAAGGTAGGAGCTACTGGGACACAGTCACCACCGAGGTTTCAGTAAGGAAGTACCGGGTGACTGTCAGGGGAGGGAAAGCAAAATGGAGAGTACTCCTGTGGCAGTTTCCTCAATAACAAGTATACCACTTTCCATACTGTTGAGGGAGACGACCTACTGGGAAGAGCCACAATGATCAGGTCTCTGGCATTGAGTCTGCTGCTGTGGCTCAGAATGGAAGGGGGGGAGGCAGGAGTGATAAGATTTCATAGTTAAAGGAGTACACACAAGATTTTCTAGACATAAAAGAGACACACAGATGGTTATGTTGCCTCCCAGGTGCCAGGATCAGGGAAGTCTCAGATCGAGTCCTCGGCATTCTAAAAGGGGTGGGTGAGTCATGGTACATATTGGCACTAATGACATAGGTAGGAAAGGTCCTGAAGAGAGAATTTAGGGAGTAAGGGTAGAAAGCTGAGAAGCAAGACCTTCAGGGTAGTAATCTCTGGATTGCTCCCTGTGGCATTGGCCAGTGAGGGTAAGAATAGGCTGTTTTAGCGAATGAATGCATGGCAGAGGAATTGGTGCAAGGGGCAAAATTTCAGATTTCTGGATCACTGGGATTCCTTCTGGGAAGGTACAACTATAAAAAAGGGGCAAGGTACTTGAACGCAAGGGGGACTAAAATCTTTGCTGGCAGGTTTGGGGAGGGTTTAAATGAAATTGGCAAGGGAGGCAGTAAAAAGGAAATTATAGGCCAGTTAGCCTGACCTCAGTGGCTGGGAAGATATTGGAGTCAATTGTTAAGGATGAGGCAAGTACTTGGAGGCAAATGGTAAAATAGGCCAAGGTGAACATGGTTTCCTCAAGGGGAAATTTTGCCTGACAAATCTGTTGCAATTCTTTCAGGAAATAACAAGCAGGATAGACAAAAGAGAGTCAGTGGATGTTGTATATTTGGATTTTCAGAAGGCCTTTGACAAAGTGCCGCACATGAGGTTGTTTAACAAATTAAGAGCCTGTGGTATTACAGGAATGACATTAGCATGGATTGGTTGATTGGAAGGAGGCAAACAATGAGAATAAAGCAAGCCTTTCCTGGTTGGCTGCCAATGGCCAATGCTGTTTCCCAGGGCTTTATTGGGAATGCTTCTTTTTACATTACGTAACAATGATTTAAATGACGGAATTGATTGCGTTGTGGTCAAGCTTGCGGACAATATGAAGGTAGGTGGAGGGGCAGGTAGTGCTGAGGAAGCAGGTGGGCTGCAAAAGGGCTTAGACAGAAGAGGAGAATGGGCAAAGAAATGGCAGATGGATACAGTGTCGGGAAGTCATGCATTTGGTAGAAGGAACCAAAGGGTAGACTATTTTCTAAACAGGCGGAAAATTCACAAATATGAGGTGCTAAAGGATCTGGGAGTCCTTTTGCAGGATTCACTAAAGGTTCATTTGCAGGTTGAGTCGTGGTGAGAAAGGCAAATGCAATGTTAGTATTCATTTTGAGAGAACTGGAATATAAAAGCAAGGATGTAACGTTGAGGCTCTATATGGCACTGGTGAGGCCTCACTTGGAGTATTGTAAGCGGTTTGGGGCCCTTATCTAAGAAAGGATGTGCTGATGTTGGAGAGGGTTCAGAAGTGGCTCACAAGAACAATTCTGGGAATGAAAAGCTTATCGTCCAAATTGCATTTGATGGCTCTGGGCCTGTACTGGAATTTAGACAAATGAGGGGCAATCTCATTGAAACCCACCAGATGATGAAATGCCATGATAAAGTGGATGTGGAGAGGATGTTTCCGATATTGGGGGAGTCGAAGACCAAAGAACACGGCTTCAGAATAGAGGGACGACCATTTATAATAGAGATGAGCAGCAATTTCTTTAGCTAGAGATTTGTGAATCTGTGGAATCCACTGCCACAGGTGGCTATGGAGGCCCAGGTCACTGGGTACATTTAAAATGGAGGTTGACACTGTAGGTTCTTGATTAGTCAGGGCGTGAAAGGTTACGGGGAGAAGGCAGGAGAATGGGTTGAGAGGTAAAATAGAATAGCAGAACAGACTTGCTGGGCTGAATGGCCCCATTCTGCTCTGAACTCTTATGGTCTAAGATCAGGTCTACCAGCCAGAACATACACAATAACAGTTAATATTATATTGCTTAATATTCCCAATTAATCCGTGTCCATCCTTTCCACAGTGCCCAAGCAAAAAGGAATATAAAAGTCTTAAGCAACACACACAAAATGCTGGGGGAACTCAGCAGGTCAGGCAGTATCTATGGAAATGAATAAAGAGTCAATGTTTCGGGCCTAGACTTTTCATCAGGATTGGAAAGGAAGGGGGCAGATCTTTAAGTCTAGGTGATCTGATTAAGTCCATCAATATTGTTTTGCATCCTAACTCCATTTATCCACCTTTCACCCATGTCGAACCCCCATAACCTGTATTGCTATCGTTTGAAAACTACTAATCTCAGATTTAAATGAAATCAATTTCGCATTAAATTCAGTTTACAGAAGACACTTCCACATTTCTATTGTTCCACGTGGACAGAAGTCCAACAAAACCACACAGAATTAAGTTAAAATTTCAACAGAAAAAATTCTAGTAGGAATGGTACTATTTCAGAAGACCCTGTCCTGAATCCAGCACAAGCAGTAGGTGCAATTGTGAAGAAAGCACAGCACAGCCTCTACTTCCTCAAGTGTCTGCGAAGATTCAGCATAACAACTAAAACCCTGACAAGTTTCTATGGATGTGTAGTGGAGAGTGTATTGATTGGCTGGTATGGAAACACCAATGCCTCTGAATGGGAAATCCTGCAAAATGTAATGGATTCGGCCCAGTACATCACAGGTAAAGCCCTTCCAACCACTAAGCGCACCTACATGAAACGCTGTCGTAGGAAAGCAGCATCCGTTATCAGAGATCCCCACCACCCAGGCCATGCTCTCTTCTCACTGCTTCCATCAGGCAGAAAGTACAGTTGCCTCAGGACTCACACTGCCAAGGTTACTACCCCTCAACCATCAGGCTCTTATACAAAAGCAGGTAACTACACTCACTCACCCCATCATTGAAATGTTCCTGCAAGCAAATGATCTCACTTTTAAGGACTCTTTATCTCACATTTTTGCTGTTTATTTATATTTGTATTTGCACAGTTTGTTGTCTTCTACACTCTCATTGATCTTTCAATGGTCCTGTTCTATAGATTCGCCAAGTATGCCCACTGGAAGATGGATCTCAGGGTTGTGGTGACATATATATACTTTGATAATAAAATTTACTTTGAACTTCACTAATTAAATACTCAGTTGTGAATATAGACAGAGCGAAGGAAGTAGTGCTTGCTAAAAATGGACATTAGCTACAGAATGGACACAATGGGGACTTTGCCATAACTTCAGAAAATATATTTTCAACTAAGAAACAGCAGAAGCTCCCAACAAATTTATTATGAAACTGGTAAAAACTGGGAGCATTCAACCATACCCACAGAACTAGGTCAGGTACCAGAACCTCTCCTTTAACTTTTAGTCAGCTCACCCAGCATATGCTAATTTATTGCCAGTATTCAAAAGGTTAACTCTGATTCTGGAGAAAATTGGTATCAGGGGACACAAAGTATAGAGAGGATGCTGGGCAATGGACCTCACGGTCATTGTTATTGCTTAGAACTAGCTTTTGATCTTGATTGATGGATTGCGTGGGAGGGGAAAAATATCGAGTTCTGTTTATCCAATAAATATCCAACGTAGGGTGGAATGGGGGTTCCAAAAATCACACACAAAAGTCTGGCATTTTTATAGGGCCAATATTTTACTTACTTTAAATCATTAATCTTACTTTACCAGTTTTTTAAATAAAACAATTAAAAAATAATACACGCTTCCAATGTAAACATATTTTTAAAATTTTATTAAAACTGAATGCTATGTACAAACAATATCCAGCCAAGTTTAAGTTCACTCCTGGTTACATTAAAAACTATGAATAACTCACCAAAATCCCCTTACCATTTCTGAAAATAGTTCTGATTGTGTTCTCCTCAAAGATCTATTTGTGTATAGTGCATTGTGAAAACTTTCTAAATTCTTCAGAAATTCCACATTCCTAGTCACCTCTTCCCAGAAGCTTTTACAATGGCAAACCTTGAAAAGGAAACAAAGTAGAAGAATTAAACTATCTTCAGAATGGCAATAATAAGTGCCTGCAATTAAACAGAGCATTCAATATGGCAAATTATCTCAAAGGAGTTCACAAAAGAACTATGTCTTTACAAAAAGGAGATGCATATCACATCACTTAAATCTAAGATGACAGTGAAACAAACATTTTCCCTGCAGTCTTAAGATCACCTAGTTATTTTCAGTAAAAATAGACATGTCATTTGATGTGATGGAATAAAGGAAATAGAAGAGAATAATTAGTCTAACAGACAAAACATTAACAGTTCAGTACTGTGAACATTAAGTCACAAACAGCCTCCTTCATAAATTACATAGATTTCAAACTGTGGTTCACAAATCCCTGGAACCTAACACATCATAAATCAATTATCTGTTGGGCAGACTGCACACCAAATATGCTGTCTGAAGAATTTGGTGTTTCACTGAATTTATTAATTCCCATGCATTCTAAAGAAAACTCTGATAATATAATTTATTGAAATAAGCACCAGGACAAAATTATTATTAGAAGCCTCTGAGTATTTACCATGGCTCAGAGGAAAACTCAATGTATATTGAGTTTTTGTATCCAGGGATACAAGGGAGTCTTTATCTCAAGGGATACAATATTTTTAAAAAATACATTAAATTGTAAAAAACAAAATTATAATGCACAATAGTCTCACCTTTCCTCCAACAGATTGCAAAATATTTTCTGTTGTGCATGTTACTCCAGGTATTTCCTATGATTAGAAGGATTGATTTAGTTTAAACAGAATTAAATTGTACATGAATATTTACAAAAGGCAATTTTAATTATGTATGTAAGATTAGCCGTACCCCATTCCAGTTTAATAAAGATGAGTAAGGCAGGAGTTTTACAATGGCATTTGTTTCTGAGATTGTTTTCCTGTATAAAGTACCTAAAATAAATTGGTTATGAATGTAGAATCAGTTACAGCAGACTACAGAACTTCAGACAAAATAATCAATGTGGTGAAACATAAAACCAGGCATTTTTCTGATCTTTAGAATTATGTCCAGAATATAAATATGATACAAACTTAGCCAACATTGAAAAGTAATTATTCATTGATTACGTGGGGTCTATTCCAGTATTATCCACATGGATTTGAGTGAAATGATTATTCCAGGGCCATTTCCACCTGATCACTTGCACAATTTATAATGGAAAAACATGAATAAGGAATATTTTCTACAGTGCTATGGCTTACAAATTTAATAAACTCAAATTTTATGTTGAAGTGATTATAAATTAAGGACATCAACATGGTTATATTTTAATGAGTAAACTGGAATTCTGAAATCTTTGTTCTATCTTTGGTCTAGTACTACAAAATGGTCCAAGTGATTGTGGAAAATTAAGTTTTTCTATGCTATGTTTTGTGGTAAAATGCTTTCCTTGACTGCAATACATGCATTTAATTTTTACATATGCAAGCACCAGGTGTACTCACAAATTATGTATCCTATTTTTAATTACTTTTGCACCCAAAAATGAGGAATTATGCTTCTGTGCAGTATTTGGAGTTCCATTCTGAATCAGGTTCTGGACTCTCTTAAAAATAATTAGAAAAATAACATTTTGGAAGTCACCCATCATAAATGTTTGTAGATATAATCTTTGTAGTTTGTCCAACATTCATTATATTATTTCTTTAGAGAGAGAAAAAACAGATTTCAATCTAGAATCTCATTAAAGTCATTGAGTTTGGCTGGTACTTGGTGCTAAATTCTACAGAAAACAAATCTTAGAATGAACCTGCTTACCAATGATGAATTCCTGAATGAGATCGGAACAGGCAGAGGCAGACAAATCACACAACCAGTGAATAATCTAATCATCACAAAAAATTCAGAAGTTACAAACAAGATAAATTTTGCCAAGATTGCCCAAACATCTTCTGTCCTACTTTGAATGGTTTCCTGCTACAACTTTAATTCACCCAAGTCTGTGGAAGCTTCTAAATGATACAGCAAGGGTATTTTAAATTAGAGCAACTGGATTGCCCCAGTGCCAATCATATTAAATCTGGTTACTGGAAGCAGTTTCTCTGTCTACTCCTATTCACACTCAACATTTAAACATCTCTAGGAAAGTCCTCTGAGTATCATCTATCCACATCGCTAATGTCTCATCACTGGAAACATTTTTGTAAATATCTCTGTTTTCTATAAATGCAAAAGTGTGCCATCCCAAATTTGATACACCTCTCCAGCTGGACCCAAACTCACGGTTTATATTTTCCTGTATTTATTACTCTATAATTCAGAATTATTTTTTTACATTTCACTGTTGCAATACGAAGGCACTGTATATTACTTTAACGCCAGTTTCACACCTTACACAATCCTTTTTAAAATCAGCCCCATATAAAGTATTTGAAGACAAGGAAGGCTCTGTTTTAAAACTAAACAGGGTGATTATAAATTATTTCTACGATTGTTCAAATATCTTACATTTCCCTCTCACAAGATTTTCGATCTAAATGCTCCGCAAAATTGTCAGATTGAGCTTACTTCATTACATACAGTTTTCACACTAGAACAATGTTTCTGCATGCTAACAATGTCCTGTCAGAAGTCAGTGGTTAAATTTATTCTTTTCTAAATACTGCATTAGCAATTGCTACTCAGTTCAGCAATTTATGCAAACACTCTTGGGTCTCTTTCCTTGCGCATTCTTTAACATTGTACAATTAACCAATAAGACATTTATATTGGCTTAAGACAGTTTTAGCCTAGTACCTGTGATTCAGCTTCTGAATTATTCTGGAGATACATGACGGCACAGTGCATCGCGGCACGCTGATGGCAGCCCAGCTTGCTGCCACGCATGAACGACATCAGTAACAACGGGTTAAGCTCAACTTTATAGATTATCCCCAAACGGCAATCCAGCAGCCAGTCAGACAATAATGTATACTGGTGGAGATTCCAGGGCTTCACTTTGGCATCCTCCCCTAAAGAGCAAATCACTTGTTACACTGGGTTAATAAAATCATTTTCATTTAATATGAAGTATCAGGAATTGTCTAGATCAGTCCCTTAGCCTCTTCATCCTTCAATTACATCTTGGTTGAACGAAATATTCCTACCATTGCTCCATATTCCTTGACAACACTCAGACTTGATCATTCCTAGTAATCCAGCGCAAATGTATTCATTGGCAAGTAGTCCAGATTTCAGCTACCTTTTGTATGGTTAAGATGCTTCCTAATTTTGTTCCTGAAAGACCATTCAATTTCTTCATCATCCTTTACAGCTATTATAACTTTAAGCTATAAGTAGAATCAAATATTTTCTATTTTAAAATATTTACAGGATATAGGCATCATTCCTAGGAACAGTATTACCCACTCCCACTTGCTTCTAGAAATAGTTGGTGTTGTGCTTTCAAAACACCCTGCACACCCTCTGGTTTAGGTATTCCAACTCTGCAGATAGATGGGGAGTTCCAGGGTTTCGAGCTGGCGGTAGATTAATGATAATGGCATAATCGAGATGCCAGCCCTTTCCCACCCACTTAGCTTCACCTGTCACCTTCCAGCTAGCCTCCTTCCCCTCCTCCCCCACCTTTTAATTCAGGCATTTCCCCCTTTCGCTCTCAGTCCTGAAGAAGGATTTTAGCCCAAAACGTTAACTGTTTACTCTTTTCCATAGATGCTGCCTGACCTGTTGAGTTCCTCCAGCATTTTGTGCATGTTGCTTTGGATTTCCAGGTGTGTAATCAGGACGGAAAGAAACTTGCACCTGGAGGCCCACAACCCGCACCCACTCTGAGCCTACGGCCCCCGTCATTCTAGAGGGTCATGGTGGGAGGATTGGGGAGGGTGCAGAGAAGTGTCCTTTTCGAGCAACTCTATGCATATTATAGGCGGAATGTGAAGCAGCCAAAGCACCAGTGGTGGAGGGCATGAGTGTTTAAGGAGATCAATGAAACGACAGTTAGTGGATATCTGTCCCATGCTCTGTAAAGTTTCCCCAAATGCTGCTGGAGCTTCTTGCCAAGAAAAATACTACACTTGCCTTACATCTGGAATTCAGATCTTTCATCCATATTTGAACCAAGGCTGGAATGAAGTTAAATTTGACATTGGTAGCATAGTGGTTATATTACTAGATTATAAATAAGAGGGTTGGACTATAGATCAGAATATACAACCTGGAATCTCACGCAGCAGGGGAATTTCATTTCAAAAAACTAAATGAAACTTCAATAAAAATCAAGTGGCATAATCTATAGTGACCATAAACTCACAAAAATACCCTATTGTTCCATGAAAAGGAACATGCTGTCCCCTAACTGGTCTAGTATCTATCTAACTCCTTTCTGAAATGTCCTAGCAAGCCACAGTTCAGGAGGTGATCGAGAATGGACCCTTATGCCACAAAACAAGCCACTTCCCATTGAGTTTATGACTGCCCACTTCCCCACTAACAATACCTATTCTCCCCACCTTCCCAACATACCTCCCACCCACGTCCAGATTTCACCACCCACCTTCACAACACTCCATGCTTGCATCTAACTCATTATTCATCTGGAAGACCTGGAGACGGAAATCAAGGGTGACGAGCTTACAGTTCCAAACTACCCTGATCTAAGGAGATGGAGTACGGAATATTACTTCTCAACCTCTCAGTCCCATTAACTCAGGAAACAAAGTTGAAACTGTGGCTACCTAACTACCTACATGTGAGACTGGCAGTGATTCTTTATAAGCTTAGGAACCTATCCACCAAATATACTTCAGTTTAAGAAAAAACATACTTACCTGACAGAAACAGACTATGGCAAATAAGATGAGGGTGTTGTACGTTAATGAGATGTAAAAAACATCCAGGCAGATAAACAGCTACATAATAACCTGAAAGGAACAATAATTGTGCAATGCTATTTCGATGTTGAACAAGTACTTCACTGGTCAATCATTAAATTCCAAATTAGCATGGTTTGCCATGACAACAGGGTAGCTAGATCAAAACCAGCTTCCCAACACAACAAATTAAAAGCAAAGCATATCTGTGATGATTACGATGGGCAGAAGTATAAATTTATCCAGTCACTTGAAACTTAAATTCACAGGAAGCTCCACATGGAGCTGATTGCACATGGAATCATTCTACTTTCTATACTATTAACAGAAGTGTCCACATTACTTTAGGAGTTTGACCCTACTGACAAAGTTTCATTTTGGAACTTGCACACATATTCTGCATCAGAAATTATGTGGATAATTAATTGAAACAATAAGCAATGCATGGTTAATTTTAAAGGCATTTTGACAAGACACGGAATAGCTGTCGCTCTTTAAGCCAAAATGGTATTGCACAATGCATCCTGTTGTGGCACGTTCTTTGTAAAACTGCTGTTGTTCAGCCATTTTTGGTGAAATCATGATCTCCAAGTTCTGGGAAGAGGTTTTATTAACTGGAATCTAATGATTGTCAAGAAGTGGTCAAGATCGGCCTAACTTCTAAGCATGAACATATCAATGCTCCCACATATTTGGGTTTGATATAAAGCACCCTTTGCATATTGGTACGTTTTGAGAGAATATGAGCCTTTTCTATTAGAAAGTAGGGGTGTTCTAACTGGACCAGTGTGGGTGCAATAAATTACAACTAGTTAAATCACAAAAAAACCCATAAGACTGCTGGGACTGTCTCTGTTTCACTCCAGTGCCACTAAAGATGATGGATTCCCCAATTCCACAGAACAAATAATAAGCCAACTGGCTAATTTCCACAATAATTTGACTAATATGATGGCTGATAAAAGAGTCTGCTGGCTAAACAAAGGGTAATGAACTCATTCTAAAACAGCTAACCTACAGGTTTCAGTGTAGAGGATAGGCTTCCCTTTCAGCTCTTTGGTGAAGTAGATCATTCAATATCTCCTCACTACGTTCTTTGCACAAATCATTACTTCTGGCCAATACAACAAAACCAAGCTATGCACACTGTGGCCTCTTTATTAGGTACATTGTGCACCTGCTTATTAATGCAAATACCTAATCAGCCAATCATGTGGCAGCAACTCAATACATAAAAGCATGCAGACATGGTCAAGAGGTTCAGTTGTCGTTCAGAATGGGGAAGGAATGCGATCCAAGTGACTTAGACCATGGTATGATTGCTGGTGCCAGACAGGGTGGTTTGTGCATCTCAGAAACTGCTGAGGTCCCGGGATTTTCACGCACAACAGTCTCTGGAGTTTACAGAGAATGGTGCGAAAAACAAAAAAACCATCCAGTGGGAGCAGCAGTTCTCTAGGAGAAGCCACCTTGTTAATAATAGAGGTCAGAGGAGAATGGCCAAACTGGTTCAAGCTGACAGGAGGGCAACAGTAACTGAGATTACTACATGCTACCCCAGTGGTGTGCCTGGAGAGCATCTCTGAAGGTGCAACACTTTGAACCTTGAAGGGAATGGGTTACAACAGCATGAGACCACAAGCATACAATCAGTGGCCACTTTGTTATATACAGGAGATACCTAAAAAAGTAGCTACTGAGTGTATCTTACTTCAGATTGTCCAACTCCCAGTCTTCCCACTCTAGTAACTGCCTCCCCACACAACTCCCAGTCTTCCCACTCTAGGTTACTGCCTCCCCACAATAATGCAGTGATGCCTACTCTCCAATTCAGAAACTCAATTTAGCCCATCAGCTAATTTTGCCCACGGTTTGCCCACAGCAAGTGTAAAAGTCAGGAAATTTACTATAATATAATAAATGAGGAATCTCAAGACTCCACAGGTGAACTATCAAAACATCAGGTGGCAACTATCAAAACATCAGGTGGCAAGAAGAGGACAGAAGTTTGATGTTCAAAAGTGAATAAAATAGACCTGCCTAATTAGGCACCAACATGATGACAATAAAGGCAAGAAAATTCAGCCTTAATATATTGTGCAATTTTTCTGATTTAGAAAAATAATATCAACATACCCATGTTGAGAAAGGCCAATTCACTTATACAGGCACATTTGGACTTCTCCAAGGAAACTCTAAATGTTTTCTTCTTTCCTGTAAAAATGCAAGAAAAAGAATTAAATTGTGACCAAGTCTGCGAGTCACACCCCCAACTTCCATTCAGATTATTTCAGTATTTAGTGCTTATGTTGTTAATAATCAATCTGCATTTGTGAATAATATCTGAAATATTTTGAAAGGACTAGGCCACTCAATTAATAGCAAAAGCAAGACAATACTTCTTTGAAATCACAGTACTGGGGGCTTGATATTGCTTGCATTATGGGGGAAAGGGTGGTGCTTTTGCTTGTGCAAACAGGGGGAGGAAGGGGTTGATGCTTTTGCTGCCGCTTGGGTGTAGGAGGGAAGGGGGGGGCTCTGGGGTTCTGACATTTCTGACATTAATTCTTTGGGATCATTTCTATTTCGTGGATGTCTGTGAAGAGTAAGAATTTTGGGTTGTTTACTGTATACATTATCTGAAATTAAACTGAACCATTGGGGTTTTCTGAGATTTGAGCCCACAGTCAGTTCTACAGGTGGAAAATCATCTCAAACCAAGACATAAAAGAAATAGACAGGTAACTATATTTAGTCTCATACTCTTCTGAAAACAAAGGAAAAGGTCGCATCATCAAAACTGGAAGATTTTCAACTATTTAGGAAATGCTGAAACAATTTAAAAGTAGATTTACCATAATGTAGAAGAAGCACCGAATAAATAAGTTCTTGATCATTTTGCGCAGGATGACTGTAGCACACAGACAAGGCACCTAAAAAAAAACAACAATAATTATAGTAGTGTCCTTTCTTTCCTTGATGGTAATCATCACAAAAGCAGATCATTATTCATAAGAATGAGAGAATTCATTGTACACAGCAAACCTACAACCACTCTAACGCACAGCTTGATTTTAATATTAAAAATACATTCACAGACCCTTGCAAAATTTCTGAAACCTGCCCCCAAGTACTGGCAAACAATGAATTAAAAAGGATTTGCAAAACCTGATGATTGATGATCACGGGCTGGATGTAGCTTTTTTAAAAGCTCATTTTTTCCACCAGTTTCTGGGTGACTGTCAGTTTGTTTTTTAGATTTGTTGAGATAAGATTCCTTTAATTCACTCCAAATAATAAATGTTCACTGTCACACACAATTCATAAAGTGCACTCCTTCCACAGGTGATGTAACAAATAATCTTAATTTTTCATGAACAAATTGTTTCCAGGATAGATGACCTTAAGTTAATAGTCTTACCGATTTTAATTTTTAAGGATGCCTTCTATCCCAATGCAGCATTTGAAAGAATGATGATCAGTAACATGTGAAAGTTGCTATTTCTCATACACAAGTTTTATCACATAGATTTAGGACATGCAAATATACCTCAGTTTACACAAGCCCAAACTTAATTATTTGTATACTAATCATAATACAATTAGAAAATGCTATAAATATTCAATTCAGCAGGACGGGCAATGTATTAGAGGGAGAAACAGCTTTTATATTTGTGGTAGATGACCTTTCATTGGGTGGGGGGGTGCCAAAACTTAACATCATCAGTATTTACCAGAAAGTCAACATCGTTATATCTATGAAATGTAAAGGAATTTCTGGCCCTACAATGTTTGTTTCTCCACTGGCACACCTGTTGAGCACCTCCAGCATTTTCTGTTTTCATTTCAGATTTCCAGCAATAATAGTTTTCTTGCTTTTGTTTTGTTGTATCTGGAAACATAGAAACCCAACAGCAAAATACAGGCTCTTCGGCCCACAAAGCTGTGCCGAACATGTCCTTACTTTAGAAATTAGCCAGGGTTACCTATAGCCCTCTACAGCCTGTTCCACGCACTCACCATTCTCTGCGTAAAAAACTTACCTCTGACATCTCCTCTGTACCTACTTCCAAGCACCTTAAACCTGTGCCCTCTTACACTAGTCATTTCAGCTCTGGGAAAAAGCCTCTGACTAACCACACGATCAATGCCTTTCATCATCTTATAAACCTCCATCAGGTCACCTCTCATCCTCCGTCGCCCCAAGGAGAAAAGGCCAGGTTCACTCAACCTATTCTCATAAGGCATGCTCTCCAATCCAGGCAACATCCTTGTAAATCTCCTCTGCACCCTTTCTATAGTTTCCACATCCTTCCTGTAGTGAGACGACCAGAACTGCGCACAGTACTCCAAGTGGGGTCTGACCAGGGTCCTATACAGCTGCAACATCACCTCTCTGCTCCTAAACTCAATCCCACGATTGATGAAGGCCAATGCACCGTATGCCTTCTTAGCTTGCAAGACTTCGGCAACAACCAGGCATGACTTGCTAGGAGGCAAATGACATACAAGCCAAAGTGAATATCTTTGCTTGATATTGAACAAGATCATCTACAAATGATCAACCACTGATATCCTAGAGTTTAAAATGATGAACAAGGACAGACCAGGCACTTAAACACTCTGGCTACAACAGAACAGCAGAGACTGGGTACTACAAACTGCATTAGTTTCAGAAGGGAAAACTGAGAGTCTAGGAAAATTATCTTTTTATCTGAAGTAATGAACTGAACTACTTAAGATCTTTCTCAAGTCAAAAACTTGTAAGCAACTGTTGAAACAGCGTACTTCAATATGCAAAAAAATAAGGAAAATACATCTCTGCTTGTATTTGCTACCTGTATGACTTGAGAATATCTGCAGATTAAAAGATTCAGAAGATTCCTTTTCTTCTTGAAAATGATTGTACCCAAAATTTACAAGACTGGAAAGAAAAATCAAAAGAATTATGTTAAATAGAGTGAAGTCACAGAAGATTACACATGACACGTACTCATCTACAAGCCATTATAATTTAAATACTATTTGTGACATGTAATGTTGAAAGTATTAATTAGTTTAAAATATATGTTTGCTCCTCCCTAGATGAATAAATCTAAAAGCAAGATGGGTATTACACACTTAAAACCACTGGGCCAGAATGTGTAACAACTGTTAATACTTTTTAACTATTGTTGTACTGAAACACAGGGAATTAAGACACAGTGCTAGAAGAGTTCAAAGGAAAGGTTAAAAATCTACACTAGGAATGATCCTTTTATGGTCCATTGATGATCTTACTGTCATATGCACAAGTACATGCACACACAGGTGCAATGAAAAACTTAGTGACTGCTGAGCTCCAGAGAACTGTTTTTTCTGGTTCGTTCAAGAACCATATGGCTGAAGGGAAGTAGCTGTTCCAAATGTGAGCCAAGTCTGCATGCTCAGTTGTCTTGACCTGGTATGCAAAACTTGCTTTTGAAATCCAAGAGGACAGAAAATAATAACAAGCAATGAATTACTGAGTTCTTATGTCTTGAAAATAATGTGTCAAGGGGTAAGAAATAGAACAATTTTAAGGTGGGAACTTAGGAAAGGTGTTTGTGGCAGGACTAATCCAAGACAGTCGATCACAAACCTTTCAGTCTCACATCAAAGTGATGACAGGTGTAACTAATGGTGTTATGAGTATTATATGCTCAACAATCAACAGATACTCCCTCATGAACACACATCTCCAAACCACATTACACCCTTCTTCTAAGCCAGGGGTTCCCAACTTTTTTTATGTGGCAAACCAGTTTTATGAGGCCTGGGGCCCATGGACTCAGGCTGGCAACCCCTGATCTAAGCATTGACAAAAATGCTTAACTTCCGAAGCAAAACACAAACCAAAGCTGAACTTGATCAAGAAAGACTGAAGCAGCATTTTTTAATATTGATGTCAGCAGAAATCTGACTGCATGTGTTTTGCGTGACAAATAAAGCTTTTCTGTTTAATCTCCTTCTGTCCAGCTCAAAAGCAGAAGTCTGGGTTTGTTGTAGATCAGTCGTTTCAACTTCACAACAAAACTGAATCTGCTCCTTGGGATAATAGGCTTGGCAGCCATCTTCAGCTGCTTTAAAATATTCCTGTCATCGTGAAGGTCAAAAGTGGGAACATTCTCAATGTCTAATTATTCAGCTCAATTGAGAATTCCTCAGGTAATTTTTTTTTAAACAACAACTTCCAAGGCAACAACTAGGCATGAATTGACAAGAGGCAAATAACACACAAGCCAAAGTGAATACTTTCGCTTGATGAAGGGCCTGTACTGTGCTGTAGGTTCTATATTAAATGACATCATTTTGAAGTGATCAACCACTGATATCCTAGAGTTGAAAATAATGAACAGGGACAAACCAGGCACTTAAGTACTCTATGGAAGAGACTGGTTACTACATAGAAACATAGAAAACCTACAGCACAATACAGGCCTTTCAGCCCACAATGCTGTGCCAAACATGTACTTACTTTAGAAATTACCTAAGGTTACCCATAGCCCTCTATTTTACTAAGCTCCATGTACCTATCCAGGAGTCTCTTAAAAGACCCTATCGTATCCACCTCCATTGCCGGCAGCCCGTTCCACGCACTCACCACTCTCTGCGTAAAAAAATTTACCCCTGACATCTCCTCTGTACCTGTTTCCAAGCACCTTAAAATTGTGCCCTCTCGTGATAGCCATTTCAACCCTGGGGAAAAAGCCTCTGACTATCCACATGATCAATGCCTCTCATCGTCTTCTACACCTCTATCAGGTCACCGCACATCCTCCGTTGCTCCAAGGAGATTGTTACTCTGCAACAAATAACTTTGCTTGCTCCCAGTGCCCTTCCACCAGCAAGACACAAGAGGATGGCTGAGTG
Organism: Hypanus sabinus; assembly: GCF_030144855.1. NCBI lineage: Eukaryota > Metazoa > Chordata > Chondrichthyes > Myliobatiformes > Dasyatidae > Hypanus > Hypanus sabinus. The sequence goes on from NC_082718.1 coordinate 17,812,457, forward strand.
GAGCTCCGACAAAACTCCAGCACCCCAACACCAACTGGGAGAGGGAGTTTATACATTTAAAGTAATGGATGGGATGGCAGGGGCAGGGAGGGCTATTGGTCCAGGTGCAGGTCATTGGCAGCAGGCAGAATAATAGCTTAGCACTGACTAAATGGGCCGAAGGGCCTGTTTCTATGCTGTAATGCTCTATAATGCTAAATACTCATGTCCATCAACAATAGTTCAGGTATTTCTATTCAGCACAAACACAAATCAAAGAATATTTAGAGCTTACCATAACCTCGTAACCGTTAAAGGGAATCCAAGAGAGAAAGAAATCTATCACAGAGAAAAGAAACACACCTCTATAACCTGCTTCAGTAACATAATTTATCAGCAAATAACAGTAACAAAATACAACAGTATCATCAGCATTGAAAACAGTGACACCTACTGTCAACAAAATTAAATCCTATTTATGAAATTAGTGACAGATTCAGAAAGGTTTGGCCAAAATCTCAATTACTATTTCACATGTCAGGTGATCAGCAGTTCTCAGAAAAGGTTTTGGTTTTAGTTTCTGAGCCATATTAATGCATTGGAAACTATTTCATGAATTTCAGATATTGAACCATCAAAGAAATGAATTAAACAATGAAGGAGAATATGTTAGATTTCACGTCCACAGCTGCTCCTAGAAGTATTTTGATTGCTGGCAGAGCATTAGCTGACATGGTGTTACAGGGAAGCAGATTTGCAGATTCAATAAGTAGGACAGAAGGCTCTGATTGAGCGTACGGACTTCAACTATTTATTTACAAACAAGCCACGCGACACTTAACCAAGCATCTAAGTCAAGCAGGTACTTATCTACGCCCGCTAAGTAACAAAATCTGACACTAAACATTCAGTAACACTTCGAACTCAACAGCTGCTTCATTAAGATTCCCCCTCCCCCAACAAGCCCTAAGTTACACAACTACAACACTAAGCATTCTGTTGTGTGTTTAATATTTCAACGATATTGGAAACAACAGGTACTTACCTAAGTGTGCACACTGGCCCTCCTACCTGCAGCACACTTTCCCCATGGTTCTCTAGCCCTGGTCATATCCCACTCTGAAGGGAACCCCCCAGCAGAAAGAGGCAGAACATTTCGCACACACTATTATACCCCTGCAGTGCCTGAAACCAGAAGCCGGTGCCATGGCAAGAAGGCCAACCATTGGGAGAGAGCTTCCACATCCTTTGAACCGGCCAATCGGTGGCCAGCACAGCAGAAGCAACTTCTGGCCAGCCCGCAAGTTAACCCTTCACATCACACACGGGCCCTGACCAGATCTGATCCTACTGATTACTGTTGCAACACTTTATGCTGGGCCACACATACCTCCACTGTTCCTTAGCAACTCTTGGGCAGTGGTGAAGGGTTGTGAGCAGGATTTATGAATCTAAAATTATCACCAGACGGCTGCTCAGATCTAGCCTAGTTAAAGGGAGTATATTCTCACCAGCAAAGAACAGCTTAAAAGTAGCTGTAATTTCATGCAAGGTTTAATTTTCTTCTCTGACTGAAAGAAATAGAAACAACAGCCATTTAATAAGAGTAATTTAAATATCTATGTGGCAGTCTTCATTGCAGACCAAAGGTGGCTGCTGACTGTTTAGGCAGGATAGAAATAGGTGAAGAAGATGTCCTGAAAGATGAAGCCAACTCTCCACTGGGGCAGGCCTTCCAGAGTTGCTGAAAGTAGCAGATGAAGTGATTACAATCATTCCATCGACACTGAAGGCTGGAACAGCACCAAAAGGCAGAAAGCTAGAACGCAGTTTGAGAAGGATAAACAAGGCCAGTTAAAGTGGTAAAGGAAATTAGTCCCTGGTAGTGATTTTCAAACATGTAAAAAACATTGATTGAATAAGTATGGACTAGCAAGGAAAGGCCACAGTATTTGTTAAAAGTGCTCCTCGGGATAACATCCTCAGCAACCATCTTCATCAATGGCAATGCTGCCCTAGCATAGATCAAGACCTGGGGTAATTCTCTACGATCAGGCATTGTTCAATTCAATTCACAATTCTTCTGGTGGTGAAATTTTCTACATCCATTAATGTACATAAGAACATAAGAAATAGGAGCAGGAGTAGGCCATCTGGCCTGTCGAGCCTCTTCTGCCACTCAATAAGATCATGACTGATCTGCCCATGGACTCATTTCCACCTACCCCCCTTTTCCCCATAACCCTTAATTCCACACTATGCAAAAATCTATCCAACTTTTTAAATATATTTAACAAGGAAGCACAGGGAGTTGATAAAGTTAGTGCAATATAGATATATTTTATGGGTTTTTGTAAGGAAGCAATGATGCAAACCTTGACACGTTTGTAAATAGTGGTGAGAAGCAAAAATGAAAACTGTAGCTGAAGCAGTCACAATCATTCATGAAATGGTAAAAGTATGACCATTGGAAAAAACTGGAGATGCGATTTGTAAGGATTAATATTTAAAAGGAGCCGAGGTGTTAATATGGTTAAAAGCAAAAACTACATTGATATTCACAACTCCACAAAGAGCAAAAATGCAAAAAGCAAAATTTGACCTTGGCCAAAGTTTCATCTCTTGGATCCAATTGCTGTACCTGTGTCCTACTGCCTCTGTTTTAACCAATTTTCAGAAATCCCAAGTATTTAATCTCAAACGTGGCACCCGCCAGGGATGCCCCTTAAGTCCCTTTCTCTTTGATTTGGCTATGGAACCTCTGGCGATAGCATTTCGAAACTGCCCTGAATTGACTGGGATTTGGAGAGGGGGTGTTGAGCATAAAGTTTCTCTCTATGCTGATGACTTATTACTCTTTCTCTCAAATCCGTCTATATCCTTACCTCTAATGTTTTCACTTCTTGACCAGTTTAGCCAGATCTCTGGCTATAAACTTAATTTACATAAGAGTGAATTTCTCCCAATTAATAAAGAAGCACAAGAACTAACATTTCATGATCTCCCTTTTAAAGTAGTCCATAATTAATTAACTTAACTTGGAATTACAGTCACAAGGAAGTTTAAAGATCTCTTTCGTGAAAACTTTGCCAATCTTACATATGCTATAAAACAGAGTCTGGTACAATGGTCACCTCTATCTATGTCTTTGGTAGGTCGTATTAATGTTGTTAAAATGTATGTTCTCCCCAAATTTTTATACCTATTTCAATCTATCCCAATTTTTATTCCTAAATCTTTTTTTGATTCCTTAGACTCTATTATTTTGTCATACCTGTGGCAGAATAAGCGCTCTAGAATTAATAAAATCCATCTCCAAAAATCTAAAAAAGAGGGTGGCATGGCTTTACCTAACTTTCGTTTATATTATTGGGCAGCTAATATACGTTGTGCTACCTTCTGGTCTTTCTTCCATGGCCAACCCGAGTGCCCTAACTGGGTGGCGATGGAGCTGAGCTCCACTAAAGAATTATCTATCTCTGCACTTCTTGGCTCTGCACTCCCTAGTAGTCTACCCAGATCGATAGCTAATCCTCTTGTTAGACACACTTTGCGTATATGGGCTCAGATCAGGAAATGCTATGGTTTCCAGGGGTTTTCCGTTTCCAGCCCTATTGCTCATAATCACCTTTTTTTACCTACTACATACAGGTTTGGTATAGGAAGGGCATTAGACATTTTGAAGATCTTTTCATTGATAATCGCTTCGCTTCTTTTCAGCAGCTTTCTGTTAAGTTCAATCTGCCCAATGCTCATTTTTTCAGATATCTCCAAATCCGACACTTTATTGCTCCTTTAATTCCTAACTTTCCTGAAATGCCTGTGAAAAATGCTAAGGACCTATTTCTTTCCATGAATCCACTAGGTAAAGGCTTAATATCAATCATCCGAGATAAACTAGCAGTCTTACGACGGGCCCCCATGAATAAAACCAAAATGGCCTGAGAGCAGGATTTAAATATCTCCTTATCTGAGGAGAGCTGGGATTCAGTTCTCAAATCAGTTAACAACCTCTCTTTGTGCTCGCCACTGCCTTTTACAGTTTAAGATTGTTCATAGAGCCCATTTGTCTAAATCTAAACTATCTTGATTCTACCCTAGCGTTAGTCCACTCTGTGATAAATGCAAGAGGGGCGTGGCCTCTCTCATCCATATGTACTGGTTCTGTCCTAGCTTGGAGAAATTCTGGAAAGATGTCTTCACTACGTTATCGTGTATTCTGAATCAGCACCTAGAACCAAACCCCTTAATTGCTCTGTTTGGTTTTTGGGGCGAGACAGATCTATGTCTGGGTCCGACCAAATGCCGAATATTATCCTTTGCCTCTCTCCTGGCTAGACACTTGATCCTCCTCAGATGGAGAGATGTTGCCCCGCCCACTCATGCTCAATGGCTTAATGACATCATGGCCTGTTTGGACCTCGAAAAAATTCATTATTCAGTTCTCAATTCGGATCTAAAGTTCCATAAGGTCTGGGGACCTTTTATCCAGTACTTTCATAACCTTCCTCTTGACTAGGGTTTTTTTTTCTTTTCGGTCCCTTGCTTTCAGCTTTTTTTTTCTGGTAGAAGGCATTATTACCCTCTGTTGCTGAGTGTATTCACAGTCTGGGAGCTTGGCTGTCCTGACTTATACTCTCTATATTGTGTTGTGGTTGGTCTGGAGTTGCTGTTGTTTTTTCTTGTGTTGTGGGGCTTGGGGAGGACACTAAGCTTACTTGTCTTTAATTCAGGTGCTTTTTTTTTGCTAAATTCTCTTCCTTTGTAGCATATTGTTATTGTATGCTTAATTTTGCACTGTTTTAATGTTCCTCATTGGGATTTGGGGTTTTTAATTTGTAAAATGTTTTGAAAAACTAATAAAAAAAAAAATTTTTTAATGCGAAAAGCAAAGAGGAATGTTATAAGTGATGTGACCTGCTGGGCATCACCCAGTGTATCATACAAAGTTTTGGAACCGGAGTTGGTTTATTATGGTCACAAGATTCAAGGCAGAGTGAAAAGCTTATTCTGAATACAGATCAAATAATTACACAGTACACTGAGGTAGCATAAGAACAAAATGCAGAATAAAGTGCAACAGCTAAAGAGAAAGTGAAGTGCAGGTGGACAATAAGGTCCAAGGTAGTTTATAAGGTCGACAGTCCATCTTGTCATACTATGAAACCATGTAACAATCTTATAATAGTAGGGGAGAAGCTGTCCTTTTACATTTTTGTGTGCCCTGTCTAATGGGACTGGAGAAAAAAGAATTTCTGGGGTGGGTGCAGTCTAAGATTGTGTTGGCTGGTTTGTACTGAGGCAGGGAGAACTATAAAGAGTCCATGGCTGGTTTCCGTTATGCATTGAGCTGTGCCCACAACTCTCTGCAGTTTCTTGCGGTCATGGGGAGAGCAAGTGCCATAGCAAGCTGTGATGAATCCAGACAGGATTCATGGTGCATTGATAAAAATTGGTGAGGGTCAACCGGGACATGTGAAATTTCTTCAGCATTCTGGGAAGTACGAGCATTGGTGAACTTTCTTGGGCACAGCATCTATATGGCTATTGGTGATGTTTACTCTGAGGAATTTGAATCTCTTAACCCATGAGAGCTTTATTTTAGGCATCATAGTTCAGAAAAGTTGTTTAATCGTTGGACAGATGTTCTGAAGTTTTATTAGAATGGTAGCTTAGAGAAGGATATCAATAGTAAGAAGTTATTATTGGAAAAATTAGGATCATTCACCTTGTAATAGAGAGATTTAAAGGAGACCAAAAAATTTTCTTCATTCAAAATGATGAACAGTTTTGATAGGTGGGAAAATAGATTCCACCTTGTGAGCAGGTCAACAATTAGAGGTATATATTCAAAATAATTGGCAAATTATTAAAGGTGAATCTCATTTCCTTGATAAAAGCTGTCAAGAAGGTAGCAGCAGAGTTCAGAAACATTTTTAAAAAGTGAATAGGGTGTTTGAGGGTGAAAATATGCATTTAAAAATTATGGAACTTGGTATGAGAATTCTTATAAAGAATCGGCACAAACACTTTGACCATCTATCCTCGTTCTGTACAGCAAGTTTATGTACTTGTGACCACTTTCACAGAACTGAGGGGGAACTCCTACCATTAGTTTAACTTCCGTTAAGATTGATTCTGTAAATATTGATAATGTCATTTTTTTTTTAAATGGATAGGTTTATGGACAGGAAAGGAATGGAGGGTTATGGGCTGAGTGCAGGTCGGTGGGACTAGGTGAGAGTACGCGTCGGCACGGACTAGAAGGGCCGAGATGGCCTGTTTCCATGCTGTAACTGTTGTATGGTTAAATAATTACAATGCATTTTGCTTTACTGGTTCCCTATTCCTCCTTCACAAAATACATTTATAAATGATGCTGAGTAAAGAACAGGATGTCAGAACTGCATAGTACAACCAGTAATCATGACACAAGTCGTCTAAGTTTCAGAAAATAAAGCTTGTGCTATTCACACTCCACGTCTGTGGTGTTGTAAATCATTTCGACTTCTTCATTCACTTTCGTAACTACTCATTAAGAGACTCTCAACTTCCTCCTGCTTGAGGAATGTCCCTGCCTCATCTCCGTCATGACTCAATCACAGGGTGGAAAAATGAAATGATGAAAAGGGAAAAGTCAGTGTTTCTGTTGTTATGAGTGATGAACAGACCTGATGGGGTGCAGAGTTAACCATTCCCAACCCCCCTCTTGAGAACTACGAACTATTGCTGTTGCTATGCTGCTCATGAGAGAGAGAGATGAAACACAGGCAAGAACATCTGCTACAGATAAGAGGGGGAGAGAGACTGTTGATTTACTGTATTTTGACTCTTCCTGGATTATTTACCTTCCACTACAAGGACTTTACTTTGCTCGTTAACATTCCTCAGGAGATAGCAGGAGTGGCCTGATTTGGTGGAGTCATTCAGAGTTGATGGAGAGCTGAGACCCCATGAGTGGGGATAAAAGACAGGTCTGGAGAGACACCCTTCAGACACACCAGTGGACACTGATTGAGTGTTGGGAACCCACAGAAAGGTGGGGGGCTTCAGAGACCGAACCAGGAGATCAGTCAGTAAAGCTCACAGTGTTACAGCAGGGCCGGTGGGGACTTGTGTGTGTGTCCACTCATGCCAGAGTGACGAGTCCACCACAGAAGAATGGTCTAGCTGAAGACCAGAGGGGTCATAACTGAATGACCAGAACAGCACAACAGATTAAGAAAGCCACAAAAGGTTTGCCTGCCACAGCTGTTGCTGTTACATCTCGCTCGCTCGCTCTCTCTCTCTCTCTCCCCAACAATTTCAACTCAACAACCATAATCACCTCAGCATTTATGAACTGAACTCTATACTTTCCTATGACAGTTCATTTACCCCAGACATCGATAGAGCTTGTTTATTATTGATTATTATTATTCCTACACTTTTAGGTTTATTACTGCTAACTGGTTTTATATGTATATTTGCATTTTTGATATTGTATTGTGTAGTTTACTAATAAACACCTTTAGTTTGGTACCACCAGACTCCAACGGGATCTTCTTTCTCTGCTGGTCAGACACCCAGTTACGTAACACTGTGTTCCAAATTAAAGCCGAAATGGTGGAAGTGCTCAGGCAGAAAAAGTGAAGAAAATATTCCAGGTCAAATGGCCTTTCATCAGAATACTAAACAAGGTACCCAGAACACCACTCCAATCTCAAGAAATTCTTAGTCGTAGTGGTCTTAGAATGCCCTTTCACTTTTTAGTTTAAAGTTGACAGCTCACATAACTTTGTTTTAAATTGTACTCAGGCTTGCCTTATCCATTAAAACAAATTCTACGCACAAATGAAACACTGAAATTCCTTCTAAAGGTTTCAGACACTGTTTTCCTTCCTGTTCAAAAGGCAGCTTCATCAGTCTCAACTCTCCGATCTTTGATGCCCAGCAATCATCCAATCATGTAAATTGACACCTCACACCCCCTCCTCACTGAAATAAAAACTCAGACATGAGAAAAAAAATGCTAAAAGGAAGCTCATGCTCTTACAACTTTTTAAATTTTTTAACAAATATTCACTTTAAGCATTTACATCTGTTCTACTTATATTTAATTTGATGTACATTATTTTATAACACCATATGCCATTTATTCTAGAGGCAATGCCTGTGAACACAGATTGCACACTGAGAATACTTGAAAGGTCCTGCAGGCAGAGGAGCCAATGCTTCTCAGTTCCAGAAAATGAGATTCAATCCTGAATCCAGGTTCTGCTCATGCGGAGTTTGCATGCTCTCGTGACAGAATGGTTTCCTCCAGATGCTCTGACATCCTCCCACATTTTAAGGAAACGCAGGTTGGAATGTATATCATTGCTAGAACGTAGGTGAGGGGGAGTTAAGGGGAGTTGTGGAGAGGACGAAGTAGGATTGGTGTAGAATGACTGTAGGTGTGGATTCAGTGGGTCCAGTTCTGTGTTGTATGACTAACCTGTTATCTGTACATCTCAACATCTCTGTTAAACCTCACAGACCTTACATTATGTCAGTAGAGACATAGCCCACATATAACAGACAGTTTAAAATGCTGGCAATTTAATGGTTAAGAGGCAAATATAAAACACCACTTACCAATATTCCATTGCTCCCATCTGGATAGAACTGGTAACCCGTCAGAACTGCATTGTTTTCCTAATTAAAATTGGTTATCGACATTAGGGACATTCCTCTTTAGTTTATAGTTTACTATTCAAAAAGATACTTTGATAATTACTGCAGCAATTCACTGTCTTCAGTATATTATTAATTAATAACAATCCTCAAGGCCACTCATGGCTAGACATGCAAATACTGTAACTCCAAGAACAGATCAGGGACTGGGTACCGTGAGGTAAAAGACTCTCCAGGTGACACCCCAAAGTGTTTCCATCATCTCCAGAACACAAGTCAGGAGTATGATGGAGGTGCAGTTCCAACAGTTCTCAAATTAGACACAATAAATCCTGCTGGACCAGCACCTCAACACCCTCACAGACATTTACCCTCTCTGCCACTGGTGCATGGCCATTGCAACGTGTGCCTTCCATGATATGCACTGCAGCCTGGCTGCACGTCACAAGCCTGCAAGCTGAGACACTAAGCAAGGTCTGGGTAGCAGACACAAAGAACACCATTACCAACAGGTTTCACTCCAAGTCACACAACGCAGTAACATGAAAATAAATCACAGTCCTTGCTACGTCTCAGTCTTGGAAATCCATACTCACTCGCACTACAGAAGTACCTTCACCAGAACTGCTGTATAGTAGCTCTCCTTGGGGACAATACCTGCCAGCCTTTCCAATGATACCCAAGTGCCTAATTTGTGAAACTGTCCTGCCATGCATTCAAATTTCAAGTAAAACTTGTTTGTTAGGTGGCGCATGGATTAGCATAATTGTATTACAGATCTGTTCATTCCAGAGCTGAGTGTTCAATTCCAGCGTTGTCTGTAAGGAGTTTGTACATTCTCCCCGTAAACCACGTAGGTTTCCCCAGGATGCTTGGATTTCCACCCACAGTCCAAAGAGGTACCGGTTAGTAGATTAATTAGTCGCTGTAAATAGCCTTGTCATTAGGCTACTGTTAAATAGGTGGGTTGCTGAGTAGCATGGCTCACTGGGCTGAAAAGCCTGTTCCACACTGTACCACCAAATAAAGTTAAATAAATATTGCTGTTTCTATGCAATATTATTACCATAAGACCATCAGATATAAGAGCAGAATTAGGCTATTTGGCCAATCAAGACTGCTCTGCCATTTCATCATGGCTGATGCAACTTTCCTCTCAGCCCCAATCTCACGCCTTCTCCCCATATCCCTTCATGCCCTGAAATTAGCACAGACAGCTAACGGACTGCCTTCATATGATGCTATTGATGACTGCATCCTCCAAATCTTTATTTTCATTGTAACATTCAGGATGCTAGTTGATACCTTCAAATTCTTCTTAATTCCTAACTTGCTGAAGTTGTGAAATTGTTTCATTTTAACTCACAGTCATTTCCGGCACCTCTAAGCCAGAATGGTTGAAACCACAGTGAGCAAAACAGTTCTGAATTGTCTCACTGCTTATTTCTCAGCAACTATCAGTGAAAAAAAATCATTGATTTTTGAACACAAACACATTTACCTCTCAGCACCATTTCTCAGCTCTTTATTTAGTTTGCTAGTATGTGTATGTTTGTTCATACTCTAAAATAAATGATGGCTAGAATTAAGACTGCCCATCATTCCTGACTCCTGGAAGAATCCCAATGATCAGAAAATAAACAGAGATCAACAGTTTTGCCTCCCTGGGCACCTACCAGTCTGTATATTTAAAGAAAAACTTTCTCTGAATATCTCTTTTAAGGTTTCCCCTTTCATTTTATGCCCTCAAATATTTGATATCTCCTCCCTGGGGGGGAATCTCTGATTATGTATCCTATCTACACCTCTCATAATGTTATATACCTCCATCAGCTTGCCCCGTTAACTTCAGACCTTCCAGAAAAAGCAATTCCAGTTTGAACAACTTCTTCCTAGAGTAATCCAGGCAACATCCTGACAAATGGCTGGTGAAGGCGAGAAGGAAAAGATTCAAAAGGAGATTTATTTAGAGATACAGTGCAGAACAGGCCCTTCCAGCCCAACGAGCCACGCTGTCCAGGAGCCATCTATTTATCACCAGCCTATCATAGGACAACTTAACCTGTCAACTGGTACGTCTTAGCACACATAGGAAACCCATGCATTCATGGGAAAAGCCTACAAACTCCTTTCAGATGGCACCGGAATCGAACTCCAAACTCCGAAATGCTCCAAGTTATAATAATGTCACACCTACCGCTACATAGCTGTGGTGCCCTTTTGTAAAAAGGAAATGACAAAAACTCAAGATGGATCTGGACACAGATTTAAGAGGCAAGTGTTTTTCTTAAAACACAGAAAGTGATAGATGCCTGGAACGTGCTAGTGGGGAGGGGTGAGGCGATAATGATGTTTAAGAGACAGGCACATGAATATGCAGGAAGTGAAGGAATATGGATCATGATTGGCCAGATGGGATTAGTTTAATTATTCACACAGACATTATGGGCCGATGTGCTTGTTGCTGTGCTGTGCTGTTCTGAGTTCTAATCTCACCATGGGTCCCATGCCATTTAATCTTCTGGACCGCTAAGAGTGACCTTGTCAAATGCTTTACCATAATCCACTGACTGCCCTACACTCAGCAATCATCACCACCTTCTGAAATAAAAACGCCCACGTAAACCATGCTCAATATCACCAATAAGCCATTGCATAAGCCAATCCCTGCAAATCTTCTCCACTAAGTTCCCTACCACTGGCATAAGAATCATGGGCTATAACATGTCCTGGTTTGCCCCCACTGACTTTCTTCAATAAAAGAACAATATTGGCTATTTTCCAGTTTTCCGGTACCTTACTCACACTAAGGAGGATGCAAGGATCTCAATCGAGCCCCTGAAATCCCCTCCCTTGCTTCCCTCCAACACCACCTCCTCCTCCTCGATTTTTACATGTCCTAGAGTTTTCACTAATCGATGCAAAAGGAGTTCATGTGTGTACGTTGAAGTAAAGCATTATTCTTCGTTGTGTCCTTTTTATTACCCCACAGATCAAACCAAAACCAATTTATTTGCTGATACATGCCGCTGCTGGGACATTCAAGATTCAAGAATTTTTAATGTCATTTCCAGTACACAAATGTAAAGGAGAACAAAATAATTGTTACTCCGGATCTGATGCAGCAGAAAAAAAACACAAAGATTAAAAGACACTAATAATGAAAACACAATAAAAATAAATTCAAATACATAGAGTCAACTAATGAAAAATATATTCTGCACTTTTGTTTATACTAATGTTTGTTTATTTTTAGTATTCAATGAACTGGTGACTTATCATTTTCTTTACCTTTTCAAGAATACAGAACAGTCTCTGTGTTTCTGCATCCCACTGTGCCCACAAAAAGTCTTCAGCCACAATCTCTTTAGGAAGATGGTCTGGATTCTGAATTGTCTAAAGGAAATTTTAAAAAAGCACATGTTGCCTGAAAACACTTTTGATAAGAAAAACAAAATTAAAGGTTCAATTAAACACCTGGCTGTTGTCATAACTGAAAAAGACACAAAAAAATGTTAGTTTTATTTTGCAAAATGCAACACCTACTCTTTCACCTCTACTGAATGCATTTGGTGTTCACCACGCATTCTCCTCTGAGGAGCTAAATACAGACTAAGTGTCCATATTGCAAAGAACATGAGCTTCCTGTTGCCTGCATATTCCACACCTACAGTCTATCTGTGGTCTCCTGCACTGAGAGAACAGCAGTGCGATCACTTGAGTAAGATGTTCTCCTATGGGCTTGTCTATTGGTGGGCCCTCAGCTGGATGTAGAGACTGATCCGAAATCCACATTTTCTGGTGCAGTGTAGACGTGAGTAAAAGTGGTGGCTGTGGTTAGTGGTTGAATCTTTTGTTTGTTCAGAATCTCCTTTCACAGCTGCCACTTGTTCTCTGTGGCACAGCGGAGGTCACTCTCATCTCCTTCTTGATCAGATTTCTGCCAGGTCCATCTACTGAGTGCAACGTCTTCCCAATTTTTACACGTAATGTTGAATTTCTTCAGGTTTATTTTGATGTGTTCTTTGAAGTATTCCCTCTGTTATCCAAGGGCTCACTGACCTTCCCGGGGGTAAAGCGTCTTTGGGGAGACATGAGGTAGGCACCTGGATGATGTGACCTATCCACTGGAGTTGGTGTTGCCTTATCGCACTGGAGATGCTGTTCAAGTTGCCCTCCTCCAGTACGCTGGGGTTAGTGAGCATGCTCTTCCAGATGAGCCTTTGTAGGGTTCTTTGGTGGTATTTTCCCAGGGCTTTCAGCTGCCTACTGTAGCTGGTCAATGATCCAATTCCATACAGTAATGTAGGAAGGATGACTGCTCTATAGATTAAAAGTTTTGTTTGGACCTGTAGGTCATGGTCTTCAAAGACTCTTTTCCTTAATCTTGTATCGGCTCCACCAGCACTCCTCAGGCAGTGGTGGGTCACTGGGTTATGTCTGCTTTTGAGGAGAGAATGCTGCCAAGGCAGAGGAAGTGTACAGTTTTGTAACTCCAGAACATACAACTATTTGCAAGAAAATGACAGGAGCACAGGAGACAGTGTTTTGAACATAGAACAGTACAGCACAGTACATGCCCTTCGGCCCACAATGTTGTGCCAACCCTCAAACCCTGCCTCCCATATAACCCCCTACCTTAAATTCCTCCACATACCTGTCTAGTAGTCCCTTAAACTCCCTAAACCTCAGGCAGTGCATTCCACGCACCAACCACTCTCTGAGTAAAAAAACTTTCCTCTAATATCCCCCTTGAACTTCCCACCCCTTACCTTAAAGCCATGTCCTCTTGTACTGAGCAGTGGTGCCCTGGGGAAGAGGCACTGGCTGTCCACTCTGTCTATTCCTCTTAATATCTTGTACACCTCTATCATGTCTCCTCTCATCCTCCTCCTCTCCAAAGAGTAAAGCCCTAGCTCCCTTAATCTCTGATCATAATCCATACTCTCTAAACCAGGCAGCATCCTGGTAAATCTCCTCTGTACCCTTTCCAATGCTTCCACATCCTTCCTATACTGAGGCAACCAGAACTCGACACAGTACTCTAAATGTGGCCTAAGTAGAGTTTTACAGATCTGCATCGTTACATCGCGTCTCTTAAACTCTATCCCTCGACTTATGAAAGCTAACACCCCATAAGCTTTCCTAACTACCCTATCTACCTGTGAGGCAACTTTCAGAGATCTGTGGACATGTACCCCCAGCTCCCTCTGTTTTGGTTCATTTTTAATTTAAAACATGCAAGATACATGGTGCTGTAATGACTGAAATGGTACTGGTTGAAATGTTTTACACCCCAAACCAGATTGAAGGCCTCTCTGTCAATCTGTGCAGACTATTTCTCTGCAGCAGTAAGGGAACGTGATGCAAAGGCTATGGGGGGTGGGGTTCACGGCCATCACTCATAGCATGTGATATGACTGCATCTATATCATAAGGTGAGACACCAAAGACAAGCATCATTGGATGATGTGAATCATAATGTGTGAGTTCAGTGTCTGACGTCACCATTTCCTTTAAGAAATGCCATCTCACACTGCTTTGTCCAATACCATTTCTTCCCGATTGGTAGTAATGAGTTCAAAGAGAGAAACACAGTAACCAGGTTTGGCAGGAACATGGCAAATCCTAAAAAGGACCACAACTGTGACATGTCCTTTGGCCTTGGGACATGCACCACTGCCTGAACTTTCTCAGCTCACTTGTGCAAACTTGTGTGTCAATGGTGTGACCACAAGTGATACTTGGTTTAAAGAATTCACACTTGTTGCATTGTGCTCTGAAACACAATGCCTTGAGATTTTGGAGATGTTCCTTGTCATCCTCACCGGTAACAATGACGTCATCCAGGTAACACTGAGCTTGCTGCCAGAGTACAGGTACAGATGCTACTTCAAAAATAAGCCTATTATAGTGATAAATCCCTTTGAGTGTTTATAGTGAGAAACACTTTGGACTCTTCTTTCATCTCCATCTGTAGGTACAACTTGAATTGATAGACATACTTGATTGAGCTGCTGTCTGGAAGACATTACAGTTCTGCATAATGTCATCCACTAGAGTGTAACAATACAAATAAAACATACTTGTATTTTAAAAATCACATGCATAATAATAACCTTGAAAGAGTATCCAAATCTTCCAATTAGAGCAAGTACTGAGGTTAGATTCATCTCTGAAAACTCCTTGGTAACTGGTGCAGAGCCAACAACCTGTCTCTGAATGTGAACAAAACAAAAGAGATGGTTGTTGACTTCAGGAGGGCACGGAGCAACCACTCCCCGCTGAATGTCGACGACTCCTTGGTAGAGATCGTAAAGAGCACCAAATTTCTTGGTGTTCACCTGGCAGACAATCTCACCTGGTCCCTCAACACCAGCTCCATAGCAAAGAAAGCCCAGCAGCGTCTCTACTTTTTGCGAAGGCTGAGGGAAATCTATCTCCCACCCCCCATCCTCATCACATTCTACAGGGGTTGTATTGAGAGCATCCTGAGCAGCTGCATCACTGCCTGGTTCGGAAATTGCACCATCTCGGATTACAAGACCCTGCAGCGGATAGTGAGGTCAGCTGAGTGAGGTCATAGGGGTCTCTCTTCCCGTCATCACGGACATTTACACTACATGCTGCATCCGCAAAGCAAACAGCATTATGAAGGACCCCACGCACCCCTCATACAAACTCTTCTCCCTTCTGCTGTCTGGGAAAAGGTCCGTAGCATTCGGGCTCTCACGACCAGACTATGTAACAGTTTCTTCCCCCAAGCTATCAGACTCCTCAATACTCAGAGCCTGGACTGACACCTTACTGCCCTATTGTCCTGCTTATTATTTATTGTAATGCTTGCACTGGTTTGTATGCAGTACTGGGTAGGTCTGTAGTCTAGTGTAGTTGTTTATTTTCTCTGTATTGTTTTTTACATAGTTCAATCTAGTTTTTGTACTGTGTCATGTAACACCATGGTCCTGAAAACCATTGTCTCATTTTTACTATGTACTGTGCATAGCAGTTATGGTCAAAATGACGACTGGACTGGACTTGACTTCTAAATTCAGCTAGATCTTGATTGCAGTTCACAATTTGAACATGTTGTTCAGCCACACAAGTACGTTACAAGGCAACTTCTGAAGCAGATTGTATGACTTCACTTTAGAAAAGTTAAACTCTTAAAACCAGCTTTGCCCAACCTTCTCCCTAAAGCAAGTTTTGGCTGCACTGTACAACATTCACGTACTTAGTGAGTCTAATATATCAAACTTACCACTTTGTAACCTTCTTCAACGACCATTCTTATACGAATATATTCAATATCTAAACACAAACAAAGCTGATTTTAGAATGTAAAATGCACCAGGAAGAAAATGTATTTCTAAATACCAGGCCTACAATCTCCCCCTCTACTCTCACTTTCCAAATATTGACGAAGAGAATTGGACAACTTGCTTGGACAAATGCAACACCATCCAGAGGGATTGCAATATGTTGATGCGTTAAAACCCTAGTTATTCCCTTTTTTAAAGTAAAATAATCAATCATAAAACTTACATCTATCTTCTGAAACTATGAGCAGGTGGCTTTCAGACAACAGCTTTGAATCTGAATCTTGATAGAGAAACTGTAAAAACACATTAAAAGATTGTAAAGTTTCCAGACATTATTTTTAAAGAGCTGATGCACCTGTCTAGTGGCAGACAAATATAGTTTCAGAATGCAAATGAAGAACTTTCCAAATGTCAAACTGAACCACTTAAAAAGGGTCCTTCACTTCAATACTAAATAGGGAACTATGTACTGTATTCCTTCAATTGAGACTATTTCAAACATTTTTCAAGGTTAGCTTGAAATGAACATCAATTCTGAAGCTACGTCCACACTACACCGGATAAATCCGTAACCGAAGCTTTTTCTCTTTGTTTTTACCCTCCGTCCACACTAAAACGGCGTTTTTGTCCCCCAAAACCAGAGCTTTTCAGAAACACTCTCCAGGGTGGGTATTTTTGAAAATGCTGCTCGGACAGATCAGTGTGGATGGGGTAACTGGAGACTTCTGAAAACGCTGTCAGATGGCAGCACGCTATTTCATTGTTTTTCTGAACTCAACCTAACAATTTCAGAACAGACGGTAACGAGACTGAAGCCAGAAGAGTTAGGAATGTACTCACCAAATACTTTGACCCATAACTTACTGAATAAATAAGTATACTCACTTTGCCCTGTTTTCTGATCTTGCCTGTATGAAGGTGGTTTACCTATTTATTCAAGTATTTCTCTGACAATAGATGTGTAACAGCCTAATGTAACATTGTATGGAAACACAAGACAACACTGATACAGACATGTTTTATACATTTAACAAGACGCTTTATT
Organism: Hypanus sabinus; assembly: GCF_030144855.1. Taxonomy (NCBI): domain Eukaryota; kingdom Metazoa; phylum Chordata; class Chondrichthyes; order Myliobatiformes; family Dasyatidae; genus Hypanus; species Hypanus sabinus. Next base: position 17,829,458 of record NC_082718.1, read on the forward strand.
AATGCAACAGAGTTAGTCAGTTTTTCAATGTTCGTCGTCAGCCGGGTCAATCTGACCGTGAACTCCCTGTCGGTTGCCTCCGTACGCTACAGTATTTGTTTTTTTTTACTTTTTTCTCCTGCGCGAGAGCCAACAAATAGCTGTCCATCATTTTAAGTTTTCCTAGTCTGTAACTACACAAACGCGCACTTTTACGGTGAGAGTCAACACCAAACATGTTGCTTGTTTTTGGTAGATGTGTCCTGTGCATGCGCAGGAGGAGGAGATTTGCCGAAATCTCGGTTTCAATGTGGATAGAGATATTTTTAAAAATGCATAATGTGGACACCTATCGTTTTTACGCGAAACCGGCATTTTCAAAAATATCCGGTCTGGTGTGGACGTAGCCTGAATGTAAAAGACATTTCAGATATTTGTAGGTATAATGAACAAGGTATTCATATACAACAACACTACTTCATTTCAGATTACTTCCCTCATTCATCACCTGTGAAATAACAACCAGGTCAAAATATTTTGCTAATTTCTCCCCAAATTTGATTGCCTCAACGAGAACATTTCAGTAAACAATAACTGGCTTTAGTGATTCTGGACAAGATGATGGAGAGAAAAAAGGAAAAAATACTTTCAAGTGCTAATTGCTATTCTTGCAATAATGTATAATGGTGTAGAGCAGGCAAGAACTGGATTAAGTTAAATTGGTGCCTGAATTCACATTTCTGGGAATATATCCGAGGACAGCTTGTGGCATTGATACCAAACCATGGCATAATATTACTTATTTCCTCCTGATAGTCAGTAATCTTCTATCCATGTTGGTACCTTTCCTGTAATACCATTTATAATATTAATAAAGAAACAATTATCACAGGAACTAAAGTGGCTTATGTTCACACCTAATGGGGGAGTAACACACACAAAATGCTAGAAAAGCAACTAATGAAGAATCTGCCTGGCCTGCTGAGATCCTCCAGCATTTTGTCTGTGTTGCTTGGATTTCCAGCATCTGCAGATCTTCGCTCATTTGTGAAGGAGAGTAACGTTATATTTTCATCTCCACACACAAAATCTTATTCACAACTTCAGATTTTCTAAGCAAATTTTAGGAGTTTCCAAAAAAGAGCTCTGCTTCAAAATACATCAGAGAAGAGACAATATAACATCTCCAGTGTAATTATTTATACCTACTGAGTGCATCCAGAATTTTGTTTCTGCCCTTCTTGAGCAAACCAGATCAGCAAAATTAGCTCATCTAGAAGTTTCTTCAATAATTTCTGGCGACCTCAGCCAAAGTTTTCATTAAAATACCAGCTGTCTGCTGACCCAGTTATTGCAAAGCTTGACCCAGAACTGGAATTTCAATTAGAGGTGAGTGCTGGTACCAAATAACACTCAGCTCTAAACAATGGGCTGACAAGCCACTTGCAAATGAAATGCAAATTACTCCTTATATATCAAACCAGTGTCGGTGGATATTGTTTACTTGATTTTCATTAAGCCTTTGTCAAGGTACCACACACTGCGAAACAAGAGCCTGTGGTATTACAGGAAAGATGACAGCAAGGAGAGAAAATTACCGGTACTCTCGGCCTGAAACGTCGACTGTACTTCTTCCTATAGATGCTGCCTGGCCTGCTGCGTTCCACCAGCATTTTGTGTGTGTGGCTTGAATTTCCAGCATCTGCAGATTTCTTTGTGTTTGCGATAGAAAATTACTGACTGGCACGAGGAAAAGAATAGGAATGAAGGAGACATTTTCTAGTTGGCTGCCAGTGACTTGGGGTGTTCTGCAGGGGTTGGTGTTGGGACCACTTCTTTTCATGTTATACATCAGTGATTTTGATAACAGATTGATGTCTTTGTTACCAAGACTGCAGACAATACGAAGATAGGTGGAGCAGCAGGTAGTATTAAGGATACTATTCTAATACTTATTATATATAAATTATTATTATATATAATTTATTATTATATTTACTTATTATTATTTGATTTTCTTATTATTTATTTATGGTTTTATATTGCTATATTTCTACACTATTCTTGGTTGGTGCAACTGTAACAAAACCCAATTTCCTCCAGGATCAATAAAGTACGTCTGTCTATCTGAAACAGGAAGGACTTAGACAGATTAGGAGAATGAGCAAAGAAGTGGCAGATGGAATATCATGTAGGAACTGCATGGTCATGCACCTTGGTAGAAGGAATAAAGGCATAGACTATTTTCTAAGTGCAGAGAAAATCCAAAATTCAGAGGTGCAAAGGGACTAGGGAGTCCTTGTACAGAATCCCCTGAAGGTTAACTTTCAGTTGGGCTGGTGGTATGGGAGACAAATACTTTCATTTCAAGAGGACCAGAATATAAAAGCAAGGAAGTAATGCTGAGATTTATAAGGGAGCATTTAGAGTGCTGTGAGCAATTTTGGGCTGCATTTCTAAGAAGGAATGTGCTGGCATTCGAGAGGGACCAGAAGAAGTTCATGAAAATTATCCCGGGAATGAAAAGGTTAATGTGTGAGGTGAGTTTGATGGCTTTGATCCTGTACTCACTGGAGTTTAGAAGAATGAGGAGAATATCTCATCGAAACCTATTGAATATAGAAAGGCCTAGACAGAGTTGATATGGAAAGAAAGTTTCATATAGTGGAGCGGCAGTTTAGTATCAGAAGGCACAACCTCGGAATACATCCCTTTAGAACAGAGATGATGAGTTTCTTTAGCCAGAGGGTGGTGAATCTGTGGAATTCATTGCCACAGATGGCTATGGAAGCCAAGTCTTTGGGTATATTTAAAGCAGAGTAAGGGCATCAAAGATTATTGAGAGAAGGCAGGAAAATAAGGTTGAAAGGGATAATGAATCAGCCATGAATGATGAAGTAGACTCTGTCGTGTATTTAAATACTCCAGGGACTTTCAGTAATATTGTCAACATTCTTTGTTGTTTATACATTTCATTATAGGTTATATGTAAAAGTATGTGAATGGCAAACGTCATCACGCCACCATGTCATATGTGCGCATCTCAGTTAAAGTAAAAATAAAACAAAGACATGTTCTTCTGGGTTCCTGTTTTAGTTCCAAAACATAACAGTGGCGACAAGTTTTAAGCAAACCCAAGATGACTGTTGAAGTGCAGTGAGACCATCAAGTTAAAAAAAAAAGCGCAACACATGGAGACAGACAGGTTTTTAAAAAAGAAGAAAACAGACAAATGTATGAGTTCTTTAACAATGAGTACTGGTTGATAATCATAAATAAAAAAACAGCAGAAATGGCTGACTACATCAGAAAGACAGACACATCATTGCACAAAAGATAATTCGGTGTTGTATACTGAGTGGATTGAGCAGTATTTTGACACCAATGAACTAGGAAATGAAAAGTGACTGCCAGTTTTGCTGATTGCTTTGTGTGCAAAGGCATACAGTTTGCTTAGAAGTTTAACTGCTCCCAACAAAACCAGCCAAAATGAGCTTGCTGATGTTGTGAAGTAATGCACAGAAACATTCTGAGAACTGAAACAGATGATTGCAGACGCTTTAGCTTTCCTAAGCAGAATCAAAAGGAAAGAGAGTTCACTCCAGTGTATGTGGCTTCTTACAGAAAGAAGTTCTCAAGCATTGTCAGTTCGGTAATGGCTTAATGATACACTAAGAGATCGTCTAGCTTGTGAAATCTTACAAAAAAAAAGCATTCAAAAATGGCTCCTAACTGAAGCAGAACTTACATTTAACAGGGTACTTGAAATAGCTGGATCAATGGGAACAGCAGACAGAGATGCAATTGAGTTGCAGTCAGGAACGAAGATGAGAGTGAACAAACTTGCAACGTCTAGACAGAAAACAGCCTGGCCGAACAAATTCTGTTACCGTTGTGGTTGGGGGCTCACATACACCAGACCAATGCAGGTTTAAAGGTGAAACTTGCAGAAAAGTAGGACACATACAAAGAGCATGCCAGGCAGACAAAAATAAATGGACTGCTCAGGGAAGCTAAAAAGATAAAAAGCCAAGTTGCAGTTTCAAAAGGAGCACTAATCTACAGGAAAAATCTAATTATGATGGGACTGACACAGAGCTGGGGGCCCTTGACTTTTACAATGTGAAAACTAACAAGGGACAAGCAATATGGCTTACATCAGAACTGATATGCAAATTGATTAAAGTGGAATAGGACACCGGCTTGCAAGTTTCAGTCATTTCACAAAATGAGTTTGAACGGCACTTCAAAGATACTGAACTGAAACCGCCACATACCATTTGTAATAAAGTAGCCAGTGAGCTAGATCACATGGAGGCAAAAGGAATTCTTTCCAAGGTTGAGTGGAGCCCACGGGCAATGCCAGTGGTCCCTGTAGCTAAGGATGGGTCTGCCAGTACCAGTGGTGATTTTATAGTCAGCATCAACCCAGAACCCAAAGCAGATCAATACTCTCTGCCCAGGATAGAGGATATCTTTGCAAATCTTTCTGGAGGAAAGCTCTTCAGCAAAATTGACTTTGCTGAGGCCTACTTACATATGAAGGTGAAAGAAGAATCAAAAGGGTTTCTCACCATAAGCATTCACAAAGGGTTTTATCAAGGCTGTCCGGCACTCTGACAACATCATCATTACTGATAAGGATAACAAGTAACATCTCTAAATTCACAAGACAGTGTTAAAAAGATTAAAAGATTATGGGCTTAGAGCGCAATGTAACAAATGTGAATTCTTTAAACCAAGCATCACTTACTGTGGTCACACCATTGATGCATAAGGTTTACAAAAAAGTGCTAAGAAAATTCAAGCAGTGGCAGATGCCCCAAGGCCAAATAATCTGTCACAGTTGCAGTCCTTTTTAGGGTTTGTCAATTACTGTAAGAGGTTCCTGCCAAATCTAGCTACTGCATTTCACCCCTTGAATTCATTAATACAGATAAGAAAGTAATGACAAAGGAGAAGCTGCTCGATCTGCTGCAGTGTAGGGCGGCTTTCAAAAAGTTGAAGGAAATGGTGACATTAGACACTGCACTCACACCGTTATGATCTACAACACCCAGTGAAGCTTGCCTGTGATGACTCACCTCATGGTATTTGTACAGTCATGTCAGATATTACAAGTGATGGAAGTGAAAGTCTTGACATCACGTTGCCTTACCGCTGCAGAGAAATATTATGCACAGATTGGCAGAGACGCCTTGAGACTGGTTTGACATGTAAAATGCTTCAACCAGTAATTATATGGGAGAAGGTTTATTTCTATTTCTTATCATCTATCACTAGAGCCCATTGTCAATCCACAGAAGGGTGTTCCACTAACAGCAGTAGCATGAATGTAAAGATGGGCTCTGCTTCTTGGAGGACACAATTAAAAGATCAAATTCAAGAGGACCACTAACCATGGAAATACTGAAGGAGTACCCTTGGAAAAGTAAACGTATGAAAAGTTTGCAAAACAGGACATTTCCTTTGATGCATTCTCCCCAGTGCAAATTGAAAGTCTCTCTATTAAGGCAGAGATGATCAAAAGGGAAACTTGAAAAGACCCCACACTGCCTCAGGTCTACGTGGCAACTCAAAATGGCTGGAATGTGTCACAGAAATTTCAGTTGCCCCATTTTTACCAGTGCCAGGATGTATGTTGGTTGCCTTGTGTGGGGATTGAGAGTTGTTGTACCATCCAGAGAGCTGAAGTGTTGGAGGAGCCACATGCGAGTCATCTCGGCATGGTCAAAACAGAAGTGTTGGCTTGAAGCTTTGTCTAGTGGCCTGGAATAGATCAGCAGAACAAGAAGCTCGCCAAGCACTGTTCGGGATGCCAACACATGCAGAAGAAAGATAACCAGAGCTGTCAGAACCATTTCCTGCAGTCCCAGAGTCATCTTCTATAACCACTATGGAGGCGGCCCTAGAACCTGAAATCGTTTCTAGGTTTCTAGAAATCGTTTCCAGTCACAACTCTCTCCTGCCAAGCAGAGTGACTCAGACACCTCCCCCATTGTTAGGAAAGACATTATCCCACATGAGTAATCAACCCTCCACAGTGGTTAAGCCTTAAGTTCTGAATGGGACAATTTAAAGCTTATTATGCTGTGGGTGTCTATATCGTAATTATATTACATTGTGTACTACATATATGTGTATACAATTTGAGATGCATTCTATATTGAGTTGGAGTTTATAACTGATGAGGGAGCAGTGTCATGTATTTAACATTTCAGTAATATTTGAGTAATCTTGTAAATATATTGCAACACACACAAAATGCTGGTGGAACGCAGCAGGCCAGGCAGCATCTATAGGAAGAAGCACTGTCGACGTTTCAGGCTGAGACCCTTCATCAGGATATATTTATTGCTTGATTAAGCATTATTTTCAGTAATGCAAGCATTTTCTGCCATATTACAATTGTAACATTAAACATGCATGAGTCCAGTTCAAGGGTCAGCATTTTTTATCCATATTATGCTACCATATCATAACACAAGGGTGACACACACATCCTTAGGATACAGGCAGTTCCAAATGGAATCTGGCATCTAGGGTTGCACATTGCATTGTAGATGAAAATTCACTTTCTTCTGTCACGCAAACGATAGAGATTTGGGCCTGGATCCGACAGCAATCTCTCGCTGGTGGGTATCTATTTCGATCTGAGCAATGATGCCAATCAGATATTGCAGAAGGACTACATAAGATTGAAGACAGTACCAAGCAGATCACATTTTAAATCATAATCTTTTCATCACAAATAATCAGATGGAGAATAGCAGGGTAAAAATGCAATGGAACATTTTGGAAAATAGGCCACAGCTTAGGTAAAAGAATAAAGACATAACAAGTCATCTAAAATTCCTTACTCTGCAATCTCATGCACAAATAATGACACCACAATAATCTATTGTAGACCAATGATGACAAACTACCAAAACTCAAGCCTGGGTGTCAAAGTGAAACCCAAAAACAACTGAAATCACACCCAGGAGAAACATGGAATAAAACAACAATGTCTGAACTTTAAAAAATATATTTTTATGTCTGTTCCTAAATATATCTTTCCAACTTGCTTTTGAAAATAAAAGGCGATATGGAATTTTCCATGCTATTTACAACATGGAAACATATCAATACACCATCAATGCCAAGTCTATCCTGGTTCTCTCCACCTCAAAGTTCAAATTTATTATTAAGGTATGTAGATGTTACCATGTATTAACTTAAGATATGTTTTTTTGCAGGCATTCACAGAAAATGTTACAACAGAATTATCAAAAACTGTACAAAGAACACCAAGACTGATAAACAACCAACGTGCAAAAGATGATAAATTATGCAAATAGTACTCAGAACATGAGTTGTAGAGTATTTGAACATGAGTCTGGAGGTTGTAGACTCAATTCAGAATAGTGGTGATTGACGTTATCCTCACCTTTCGGGAGTCTGATGGCTGTAGGGTAACAGTTGTTTCTGAACCTGGTGGTATGGGACCTGGGGCTTCTGTAGTTTTTGCCCAACAGTAGTAGTGAGAAGATGGCATGACCTGGATGGTGGGGCGGGGGGTGTTCTTGGATGATGGATGCTGCTTTCTTGTGACAGTACTGCATGTAAATGTACTCTACGGTGGGAAGGGCTTTGACTGTGATAGACTGGGCCATTCCCACCACTGGAAGCATACTGTCACCAAAAGACTTTGATGGCTGAAGTCAACAGTTCATTCTGAAAGATTAAGGCCAATCCTACCTCGGCCTCAGCAGCAAACTTGCATTCTTTCCCCATATCCCTTGACTCATCAGGTATCAATTTCCATTGTGAATGTATTCTCTGTCTCCTCCTCCACAGGATACAGAGTTTCAAAAATTATCAAGACTTTCAAGAGAATGGGAAATGGGATTTTTCTGAAATTGCCTCCAATTCTAGATACTCCTCTAGGAAACACATAAACCCGATCAATACCCCACAGAATATTTCATGTTTCAATTAGATCAAATCTCATTCTCCTATAGGTACAATCTGCTCAGTCTTGAAGAAGGGTCTCAGCCCAGTACGTCAACTGTTTATTCATTTCCATAGATGCTGCCTGACCTGCTGAGTTCTTCCAGTATTTTGTGTGTGTATGTGTGTGTGTTGCTCTGGATTTTCAGCATCTTCAGACTTCCTCATATTTATGGTTATCAGCTCAACCTTCCTATAAATGTCAATTCTTTTATCCCATGAATAAATCTTCTCTACCTTACTTCCAATGCAAAGGTACCCTTCTTTAAAAAAGCGGACAACAAAACTGTAATTTGTAATTCAAACAGGGTCCATTACCCAGCAGAAGGTACACCAAACCTCATTACTGTTACAATCCATAACCCTTGCAATAAAGACCAACACTCCATGTGCATTACTTATGAGCTGCTGTACATGTGCAGTACGCTTACAGTTCATGCTTCAGATAATTGAAACCCCAAATTTCTTTCTGCTGTGACCTTCTGTGGTATCACTCCTCTTAAATAATAACCTACTTTATCATTCTTCCTTCCAAAGAGGTTAACCTCACATCTTACATTGCATTTCATCTGACAACTTCTTTCCCAGTCATTTGAACTATCTACATCCTTTACACCATTTCTGTCCTCTCCTTGGCTGGAATCAACACTTGTCTCAGGAAAGACCTGGACCTGCTGCAATTTGCCTTTCGCCACAATAGGTCTGCAGCAGATGCGATCTCAATGGCTCTCCATGCGGCCTTGGATCACCCGGACAATGCAAGTACCTATGTCCAGATGCTTTTTATTGACTATAACTCAGCATTTAACACCATCATTCTTACAGTCCTGATCAAAAAGCCACAGAGCCTAGGCCTCTTTAGCTCCCTCTTTAACTGGATCCTTGACTTCCTAACTGGAAGACCACAAACTGTGCTGATTGGTAATAACATCTCCACCTTGCTGACAATCAACACTGGCGCACCTCAGGGATGTGTGCTTAGCCCACTGCTCTACTCTCTCTACACCCAAGACTGTGGATAAGCATAGCTCAAATGCCATTTACAAATTTGCTGATAATACAACCTTTGTTGGCAGAATTTCAGATGGTGACGGGAGGCCACACAGGAGTGAGATGTACCAGTTAGTTGAGTGGTGACACAGAAACAACCTTGCACTCAGCATCAGGAAGACCAAAGAGCTGATCGCGGACTTCAGGAAGGGTAAGACAAGGGAACACAAACCAATCTTCAATGACAGCTCTACACTCTGTCCTTGCACATCTGGAGAAGAAGGATGCTTGTGTGAGAATGCTGTTTTTGGACTACAGTTCAGCATTCAACACCATAGTTCCCTCCAGGCTCAACAAGAAGCTCAGAGACCTCGGCCTTCACCCTGCCTTGTGTAGCTGAATCCTGGACTTCCTGTCAGATCGCTGGCAGGCGTTAAGAGTGGGCTCCCTCATCTCTGACCCTCAACACAGGTGCCCCCCAGGGCTGTGTACTAAGCCCCCTCCTTTACTCTGTGTATACTCATGACTGTGTCACCATCCACAGCTCCAATCTGCTGATTAAATTTGCTGATGACACTACACTGATTGCCCTAATCTCAAATATTAATGAGGCAGCCTACAGAGAAGAAGTCATCACCCTGACACAATGGTGTCAAGAAAACAACCTCCCACTCAATGTCGCAAAAACAAAGGAGCTGGTTGTGGATTACAGGAGGAATGGAGACAGGCTAACAAATATAAACATCAATGGATCTGGGGTTGAGAGAGAGAACAGCTTTAAGTTCCACAGCATAAACATCACCGAGGATCTCACGTGGTCTGTACATACTGGCTGTGTGGTGAGAAAGGCAAGATAGAGATACATTTCATTAGGAGTGTGAGAAGATTTGGTTTGTCAACTAAAACACGTGAAACTTCAACAAATGTACTGTGAAAAGCATTCTGACTGGCTGCATCACCGTCTGGTATGGGGAGGCAAGGGAGGGGGTTACTGCACAGGATCAAACTAAGTTCCAGAAACTCGTAAAATTAGTCAGCTCTGTCATGGGTACTAGCCTCCATAGTATAACCATAGAACACTACAGCACAGTACAGGCCTTTCACCCTTCCATGTTGTGCCGACCCATATAATCCTTTAAAAAAGTACTAAACCCACACTACCCCATAATACTTATTTTTCTTTCATCCATGTGCCTGTCCAAGAGGCTCTTAAATACTCCTAATGTTTTAGCCCCTACCACTATCCCTGGCAAGTCATTCCAGGCACTCACAACCCTCTGTGTAAATAAACTTACCCCTGATGTCTCCCCTAAACTTCCTTCCCTTAATTTTGTACATATGCCCTCTGGTATTTGCTACTGGTGCCCTGGGAAACAGGTACGACTATCCACCCTATCTATGCCTCTCATAATCTTGTAGACCTCTATCAAGTCCCCTCTCATTCCTCTACTCTCCAAAGAGAAAAGTCCCAGCTCTGCTAACCTTGCTTCATATGACTTGTTCTCCAAACCAGACAACATTCTGGTAAATCTCCTCTGCACCCTCTCCATAGCTTCCACATCCTTCCTATAATGAGGTGACCAGAATTGAACACAATACTCTAAGTGCGGTCTCACCAGAGATTTTGTAGAGTTGCAACATGACCTCCCTACTCCAAGACATCTTCAAGAAGTGGTGCCTCAGGAAGGTAGCACCCTTCACTAAGGGTCCCCACCACCCAGGACATGCCCTCTTCACACTGTTACGTCTGGAAGGAGGTACAGAAGCCTGAAGTCAACACACTCAGCGATTCAGGAACAGCTTCTTCCCCTCCGCCATATGATTCCTGAATGGACATTGAACTCTTGAACACAACCTCACTACTTTTGTTATTTCTGTTATTTTACACTATTTATTTTAATTTAACTATTCAACTGGCATACATATATATACTTAACGCAACTCAGTTGTTTTTCTTTATATTTATCATGTATTGCATTGTACAACTGCTGTAAACAAATTTCACAGCACATGCCAGTGATATTACACCAGATTCTGATCATTACCACTAGTCACTTCACCCAGGTCCACCAAATAGATTATAAATAGTTGAGCTCCAATGCCGATGCCAGTGGCACTCACTAGTTGTGAGCTGACAATCTGTGAATCATTTGTCTGTTTGCCTGCAACCTCTCTGTGGCCTCCTACAACTTTTCTCTCTTTCCTGTTCCAACAAATAGTCTCCAGCTAGAAACAATCATTCTGTTTCGCTCTGCACAGATTCTACATGGCTTGCTGAGTGTTTCCAGCGTCTCCCCATTTTGATTTCCCGATAGATTTATACTCTACCCAACACAATAGGTACTTGGAGGGTGTCTAGATGCTACTCCCACCTGTGATGTTTTACCATTAACGCTTCTTCTTTCCATCCAAGCCAACTTGGCACTTCAGCTTCTGAAAACAGTTCAGCCTTCATGCTTAAATAATCAGTCTCTTTTGGTAATGGAAGACCGCACAATTCCAGAAGAGAAGGGTGTTTTATAATCCTGTTAAATAAACTCTATGCTCTTCCAGCTTGCTCAAAAACTCCCTTCCCAGTTTTGCAAACAAAACTTTTTAGCTTAACTATGCAAATTAACAGTTAATAAAGCCTTCTCATAAATATATCTTGAAATTTGTGAAGTCATATTATTGTTAATAAAAATTAAGCAAAACATCCTTTTTACAGAAAATATTACTTAATAATATATTGTCCCACCCCCTCCAACACAAACTTAAAGTCATTTTATGGTCCTTTGCCCGAAATTTACTTCCTAAATTCATTCTGGACTCAATGACAAATTAAAATTGATACTTTTCATACATTTTGACAATTCTTCTTTAAATTAAATATCACTCCATATAAATCATTGCCAAATACTACCTGTGCAATGCAATCATGTGTTTGCAATCTACAATAAAACAATAAATTAAATTGTCAAAATTTATACTAAGTTCAAGGATGGGCAGTTTATCCATTCTAGGCATTGCAAAATAATTCCATGGTTGCAGACTGAGATTTGGTAAACCTTTCATTACTGTGAACTTTGTGAATATAGCTTATAACTGTATCTATTGGCACAATGACTAGAATAATTGTTTTCAAACACAATTGTAAGGACATAAAAGGAGAGGTTTTCCGATGTTAAGCCACTGAACACAAAAGCAGATCATTCAAAGTACATCAAGTAAATATTACTAAAAATAATTTTAAGTACTATTCTCTCTGAGTCATAAACACAATATCATAAAAATTTTACTTCTGAATACGAAATTTGTACTATTAACAAGGTACATGTTATACACAAGATCTCTGAACTACAGATACCATTTCCCTACTAAAAAAGCACACAGGATAATTGATGTAAATGCTTCTATGAACTTCATTTTAAAGCAGGAAAATCTTTGGGAAGCTACCGTATTTGTTGTTACATAAAGTTAAAGAATATCAAAAGGAGAGAAGTTCACTTTTCTATTTCCAATGGCATAGTGGCTTTGAGACACTTCATCACAAAGTCCTCCAACACTAACTTGTAAAACAGTTCATTTGCTCATCAGTTTTCACAACACTTTAAAAGGCCACGAAAGCCATACAGAAGGTTACTTATAGGGTTGAGGGATTGAATTTATTGGGAAAGTTGAGCTACCCTCCTTTGATCAAAGAGAGTTTGTAAGAGATTTGATTAAATTCAACATCATGAAGCACCAGGACATAAACAAAAAGAACCCGTTTCAATTTTCAAACATCTTTTGGGAAAAGGGCCGAAGAAAACATGAAGCTCTTTTTCCAACCAGCAAGCCTTTATGATCCTCAGTACCTGTACGAATAGCGGAAAAAGATTCAAACAAGGTTTTCTGAATGAAACAGAAGAGGACAAGTTTGTGAAGGGCAAAATGAAAAGTCGGGCTATAGGAAGACAGCCAAAGAACAGGACGTGCTGGAGATCTCATTCAAAAAGCCAGCACAAGCAATAATCGTCTACACTGCCTTTGTTCTACAGCAACTCTCCCTGCATGCCGCATTCAACATTCAATTTTTCAAGTTAGTCCCTTGTCCTCATCTTATATCGTAAAATCTTTCCAGGCTAAGTCATTTGGAAATTCTGCTCACAGGCTTTTTCCGATGTGCCCAGCAACAAGTCATTCAAGTCCAGTATCCCACTTTCACCCTGCACGATAGTTTGTACAGAGCATCTCATCTCTGCTTTTCATCCTTAATCTGGCTAAAGAACTGAAAAGTCTGGACAAAGATTGAAGGTGTCACTTCTGAGCCTCACAGCAAAACGGCAGGAAAGCTGCTCATACTTTCTACAAAATAAAATCAAAATCAAGGTAGTAGTTAATGATAAATACCTGAACTTTGACATCCGTATCGACAGCTTTTAAGACTTTTGTGTTATTGACTGGATGAATTTCAATCAACAAAGTCAAACATCTGGAGACTGCAATGAAAAATTAGAAAATGTGCAAAAACACAAAATGACACATTTTGATGAGGAGGAATTATAATTTTCCACTAATAGTATTTTTGCAATACCACAACTAATTATATAATTCACTTGAAACGGAACATATTTCATGAAGTACAAAATAATGAATACACATTTTCAAGAAAGCAACAAACCTTTCTCACACAACTTTCTCAGAAGCCCCAGAACTACAAGTTTAATCATCCTACAAAAATGCACAACATTTTTTTCTGCACCAGACCCGGCACTATGAACTCAAAACTAGTCTCTCCATTCGATTCTGGAGTCATCTAGGGACTGAAATATGGGTTAATTACAAATTAATACAACAGATTGAAAAAGGCAGGGAACTAAATGTCCCATAGAATAATAGTAGTTGTAAAAGGATAGCAAGAAAGCTATAGGAATGCTTGGATGAAGCCAAAGTGGTTTTATTGAAGTGAACATCTATTGAAAGTGTCCTTTGAGGATGTAGCTACCAAGATGGACGAAAAATAGATATAGTATATGTTAGTTTCCAAAAATGGTAATCAATGAATTGCTTTATACATAAAAATGTAACTCAACAAAGTAAGGGTTTAGGGTATTCAGAATAAGGACTTCGGAATTACAGAACCTAGAACACTACAACATAGTACAGGTCTTTTGGCCCATGATATCGTGACAACCTTTTACCCTACTCGAAGATCAATCTAACCCTTCCCTCCTGCAGAGCCCTCCAATTTTCTATCACCCATGTGCCTATCTAAGAGTGTCTTAACCTATCTAGTTTACTACTGCCTCTGGCAGCACGTCCCTACCATCAGTTCAGGTCAATGAATTTCTGTACTATCATTAGCAGAAGCAACAACTTAAGGATTCTGTCTCTTCTCTTCTTATCCTCTGATCTGCCCACCTCCACAGAAATCATCATGCATGATTACCCATTGGGACCTGTCACACAGTTCCAAAGCAATGGTTTCAGACCCACCCGACACAGCCTACACCTGGGTGTCAGTGCCTTTCTGCCTTTCTAATCAGGACACATGACAATTTTAAGATGCTCAAGTCTTTCCAACCCAATGTGCGGTTTTTATTCCATAAATGGAACATGTGTATATAGCATGTTATGATTTTGATGGATTTGTCAGTTACACAATCTATTGGTAGCACCTTCGAGCGACAGTCAAGTGCCCAATGGCCGACCAATTATCATTTTGGGTTGAAGATTTTCACCAGCATTCATCAAGAATGCAAAGCAAATACTTCAAAAGTCTCAAGACATTGGGCAAATGTCTCAGGGCAGAATTGTATCATGTTTATCTGAATCTATAGCTAAATATCAAAATTTAATTCCATGCATAACTAGAAAATGAAAGCAAACAGACAATTAAATCCTTGAAACTGCATCCTTCAAAAATGATTCTTAAGACTGAATAAATTAACAATTTCAAAAACAATTCAATTGAAAATTTGATTTAAAATGTTGCTAATAATACCTGCTCTGAATTTCTCTAATGGCAGGCTTCTTCCAGCAAACTGCAGGAAACTTACAGCTAAAATAAAACAAGAATTTCACAGAAAAATCAAATTCACTCAAATGATGCAGCAATGTTTGATATACATTAAGAATTCTGATACAAGTTGCAGTCTGCACAGAAACACATTTACCGCTCCACTAGATTGTTGATTCATTATGGTGGACTTGGCTCTGGTGTGCAACATTCACACAAATGTACACCATTGTACTTCAGAAAGGACATACTCTCAGGTAATGAGCTACTGTGCCAAGAAGATGGAGCCCTCACAACAATAAAGTGATTTCATGGCACTATGCAGAAACTGTCTATTGGGAAAGGTAGCAATCACTCAGCACTGAGACTCGAGGGTCAGTGGTGCAGTGCCCTTTAAGTACCTCCCTTGGGAAGATCTGTGCAGACGTTCAAAGAGGGGAAGACAGCAGCTTCCACTGCATCAAGCCTAAAGTGATGAGGTAGAATCAAGGAGTCCTGTGCAATAGCCCATACCTGTCAAATCTGCCAGGGTGCACGGAAGCTCCGCATCACAGTGTTGTGTGACCACTACGATCACCTCAGCCTATCCAAAGGCAGTCAGCCACCGACAGTGACGCACTCCACCATGCAGACATCACGATTGCATTGTTGCGCACGTGCCAGTGGAGGGCTGAGCTCTCAGTCAGCTTCCTGACACAGCAGCTGGAACGCAGGCCACAATCATAGCACAGCAGGCTACATCTTTCTCTGTAGCATGCTGCGCTTTTAACATTGATTCAATATTGCATTCACTCCTGGGAACAGTTCCAAGGTCTAAAGTGAGATGTGGGTTGATGTGTAACATCAAAACTAGTGTAACGTTTACTCTCTTCAAAAGTAGAAACTAATCTCACTCACCCAGCAAAGTTTTTTCCATGTTGACAGAGCAACTGATCAGAAACACTTCTTTATGAAAAGTATACAGCAGCTGGAATATAAAGTCACAGAGTCATAGAAAACTATGGCACAGAAACAGGCCCTTCAGCCCATCTAGTCCATGCCAAACTGCCTAGTCCCATCGACCTGAACCTGGACCATAGTCCTCTATACCCCTCCTATCCATATACCTACCCAAACTTCTCTTAATATATACATTTAATGTCAGAGAAATGTATACAATATACATCCTTAAATTCTTTTTCTATGCAAATATCCACAAAAACAGACAAATGCCCCAAAGAATGAATGACAGTTAAATGTTAGAACCCGAAAGCCCCCCCAACTCCCCCTGCCATGCATAAGCTGCAGCCAAGCAATGAACCCCTCCCCACCAGCAAAAAAGCATCACCCCCCCACCACCGAGCACTCAAGCATGCAGCAAAGCAACATTAAAGACACAGACTTGCAGTACTCCAAAAACTATTCATTCACCCAGTATTCGACACACCACAGGCCCTCTCCCTAATAAAGAAAAAGAGGTGCCCCTGTTTTACAGCAAGGGGGAGGCATAACAGAACAACTCGCTGATTCACGGTGTTAAAAGTCTGTTGCGTCATTTTTTCCGAGCTCTGTCCCCAAAGATCTCGGGTCTCTGGGCACACAGCCAGATTGTTGCTTTCAATCTTCCACATGCTCCCACAACACATCAGGTGGCCACACCGGCCTTCAATCAGCTCACCTCCAGAGCCACAAAGATCAGGCACCCTGACCGTACGTTAGTCTTCCAGGCCGTGTCCTTGGCAACATTAAACAGTGAAATTAAAACTGCATCCACCACTCGTACTAGCAGTTCATTCCACACTCACCACCTTCTGAGTGAAGAAGTTTCCCATCACGTTCCCCTTAAATATTTCACCTTTCACCCTTAACCCATGACCTCTAGTTGCAGTCTCACCCTATCTCAGTGGAAAAAGACTGCTTGCATTTACTCCCTGTCTATACCCTTCATAATTTTGTATACTTCTATCAAGTCTCCCCTCAATCTTCAACGTTCTAGGGAATCAAGTTCTAACTTACTCAGCCTTTCATTATAATTCAGATCCTCCAGTCCTGGCATCATCCTTGTAAATTTTTTTTGTACTCTTTCAATCTTATTTACATCTTTCCTGTAGGTAGGTGACCAAAACTGCATACAGTACTCTAAATTAGGCCTCACCAATGTCTTATAGAACTTTAACATATCATCCCAATTCTTGTATTCAATACTTTGATCTATGAAGGCCAGCGTGCCAGAAGCTTTCTTTACAACTTTATCTACCTGTGACACCACATTCAATGAATTATAGACCTGTATTCCCAGATACCTTTGTTCTATCACACTCATCAGTGCCCTGCCACTCATCATACAAGACCCACCCCAGCTGGTCCTCCCAAAGTGTAACACCTCACACTTGCCTGCATTAAATTCCACCTGCCATTTTTCAGCCCATTTTTCCAGCTGGTCCATTTCCAGCTGCAAGCTTTGATAATCTTCCTCGCTGTCCACTACACGCCCAATCTTGGTGCCAACTGCAAATTTGCTGATCCAGTTAACCACGTTATCATCCAGATCATTGATAGAGATGACAAACCAATCGATCCCTGTGGCACTCTACTTGTCGCAGGCTTCCAGTCAGAGAGGCAATCATCTATTATCACTCTCTGGCTTCTCCAGCCAAGTCAATGTCTCAAATAATTTACTACATCATCCTTAAAGCTAAGCAATTGAAACTTCTTCAGCAATCTCCCAAGTGGAATCTTGTCAAAAGTTTTGTTAAAGTCAATGTAGACAACATCCACTGCCTTGCCTTTATCAACTTTCCTGTTAACTCCCTCGAAAAAATCTATTAGATTGGTTAGACATGATCTACCATGCTGACCATCCCTAATCAGACCCTGTCTATCCAAACACTCATATACCTGGTCCCTTGGAATACCTTTCAAAAATTTTCCCACTATTGATGCCAGTTCACTGGCCTGTAAGTTTCTGGTTTATATTAGGGCCTTTCTTAAACAGTGGAATATTAGCTATCCTCCAATCCTCAGGTACCTCTCCGGTCACTAAAGATGACTTAAATATCTCTGCCAGGCCCCCTGCAACTTCTGCGCTTGCCTCCTACAGGTTCCAAAGGAACAATTTGTCAGGCCCTAGGGATTTGCCTCAGGACAGCAAACACCTCTTCCTCTGTAATCTGTATAGGGTCTATAACCTTGCTGCTGTTTTGCCTCACTTCAATAATCTCTGTGTCCAGCTCCCAAGTAAATACAGATACAAGAAAAACTCCATTTAAGATCTTCCCCCATCTCTTTTGACTCCATGCTAAATTAATATTCTGATCTTCCATTGGACCAATTTTGTCCCTTGCAATCCTTTTGCTCTTAACATATCTGGAGAAGTCCTTAGGATTCTCCTCCACCTTGTCTGCTAGAGCAACCTCATGCCTACTTTTAGCCCGCCTGATTTCTAAGTGTTATTTTACATCTCTTGTACACAAGTACCTCATGCTCCTACTGCCTATACCTGCTATGAACCTCTTTTCATCCCCCCTTAACCAGGGCTTCAATATCTCTTGAAAACCAAGGTTTCCTAAACCTGTTATCTTTACCTTTTACTTTGACAGGTACATACAAGCTCTGCACTCTCAACATTTCACTTTTGAAGGCCTCCTACTTACCAAGTGCACCTTTGCCAGAAGACAGCCTGTACTGATCCACACTTGCCAGATCTCATCAAAATGAATAGCAAAATAAAATGGAGAAATAAAATCTAAGCAAAACTTTTACATACTGTGATACATATAAATATTGTTTACCTTGTTCTGTTTTTGGTGAAGGTCATGCAAGCCAATACATGTGGTTCCCTTCTGACCCTTGAAAACAAAAAAACAATTTCAAAATCTCCACAGTACTAAGCAATGCTTCCCTTCACCGACTCTATAGGAAGCACTGCTTCCTTAAAAACCTTTCAACTTTCATCATAACTTAGGCTTTGATGGATCTTAGAATGAGCAAATATAAAATCAAATCACTGAATGTTAAAATCAGTGTTACCATTACTATATTATGTGGACAAATGTGTTGTGTATTATGCAACAAAAAGATGCAAGAGACCAAATGCTCAGATAAATAATAGCTCACAATTGCTATTACACCATAAAACATCCAGGCATATTTTCACGATTAAAATTGTAACCATTGTCATAAATCAATATTACTAATGTTAAGGGGAAGGTAAGAGATAAAACTGGTTATTTTATTTAACATCACAATATAGCTGCAGCCTCAAGACATCAAGTAATTTAGCCCAGTGCTACCATTCATAACTCCCCAACCCACCCTCGCAAATCTCCCCATCACCCATATCTCTCCCATTGTGGAAGGTAGAACATTACAGCAAAGTACGGGCCCTTCAACTCATGGTGTTGTGCCGATCTTTTAACCTACTCCAAGATCAATCTAACACTTTCCTCCCACATAGCCCTCCATGTCTATAGCCCAACATGTCAGTCCATGGCCTCCACTTGTCCCAAGATGAGGCTACGTTCAGTTTGGAGGAGCAACACCTTATATTGTATCTGGTTAGCCTCCAACCCACTGACATGAAAATTAACTCCTCTTTCTGGTTAAAAAAATTTCCCTCCCTCTCTCCTCTTCTATTCCCACTCTGGCCTCTTACCTCTTCTCACCTGCCCATGACCTCCCCCTGGGTCCCCACCTCCTCCTTCCCCTTCTCCTCTGGTTCACTCTCCTCTCCTATCAGATTCCTTCTTCTTTTAATCTTTCCAATCAACCTGACTTACCACTTATAAGCTGTTCTCCTTCACCCACCTCCCCCCCCCCCCGCCCACCTTTTTATTCTGGCACCTTCCCCCTTCCCTTTCGGTTCTGAAGAAGGGTCTCGGCCTGAAACATCAACAGCTTATTCATTTCCATAGATGCTGCCTGATCTGCTGAGTTCCTGCAGTATTTTGTGCATGTGGGTGCTGCTATAGTCCTCTATTTTTTCTTTCATTTATGTGTCCAAGTCTCTTAAATGCCCCTGAGATGTCTGCTTCTACCACCACCTTTGGAAGATTATTCCATGCAATTAACACTCTCTGTGGAAAAAGTTTAGCTCTGATATCTGCCCCCCCAGTCCTCCAATCATCTTAAAATTATGTCCTCTTGTGATAACCATTGCTGCCTGGAAAAGGCACTAGCTGGTCACTCTATCTCTGCATCTCATCACCTCACACCTTTATCAAGGCACCTCTCATCCACCACTCCAGAGAGAAAAGCCCTAACTCATTTAACCTTTCCTCATAAGTTATGCTCTCTGATCCAGGCAGTATACTGGTAAATACCCTCTGCACCCTCTCTAAAGCCGCCACATCCTTCCTATAATGCGGTGATCAAAACTGAACACAATACTCCTGACTCACCCATATCATCATAGAACTCACCTCCCAAATCACCCTAGGCCTCTCTGTAGCATCCAAGGCTTTGAGAGCTACCGAGAGGGCAATGGAAGATCAAATAGACAGAAGATATCAAAGACAAGGGAGCACCAGGAACTAGAGGATAAGGATTGGGCAATGCCTTCCCAAGGACCTGAGTGGGACCAAGGACTTTAACAAGGATCAGGGTTTGAGATTGATGATCAGCTAAACGACATGTGTAGGGAGGAGGAAATCAATGCCTCCATCAAGAGCCCCAGGGGTAACTCACCACATCGTTCCTGTGGTGTTGGGACCCTTGCAGAGGTAAAGATTGGGGTTAGGCAACTGTGTGAAAAAGGAAGGGGGGGAGGGGAGAGGAAGAGGGAGAGGGTGTTTTTGTGTGTGTTCGCGCGTGCACTGAAATCAGAGAGATCGATGATTCAAGCATCAGACCTTTATTGCTCAAGTACTTCAGTTCATTATTCCAAACCCACCTGCATTCAACCCACACCACACACACTCACAAAATCTTTATCCCTACCTGCTGTTTTTCCCACTTCCACAAAATGCCATTTTGATCCCAAGCCTTTGAAAAATGCAATGTTCTCTCAGTATCCTGGAGAAGCTCTCTGGTTGATGCAGAGAGGCCTCAGGACTTGGCAATGGTTTGGTACTCTGATGGGTCAAGGAAGTGAGGGGTGATATGGTGATGAAAGGAATGAATGATAATGATGCATAAATATAACTGCTGGAGTTTACTGAACCTAATAAAGTGGCCATTGAGTGTACGCTTGTGGTTTTGTGTTGCTATAGCCCATCGACTTCAAGGTTTGATGTGTTGTGCATTCAGAGATACTCTTCTGCACACTACTGTTCTAACGCATGCTTATTTGTGATACTGTTTCCTTCCTGCCAGCTTGATCCAGTCTGGCTATTGTCCACTGATCTCTCTTATTAACAAGGCAATTTTGCTCATAGAACAGCCATGCACTGAATGTTTTTTTCCCCCGATTTTCACACTATTCTCTATAAACTCTAGAGATTTGTACGTGAAAATCCCAGGAGATCAGCAGTTTCTGGGATACTTAAACTACCCCTTCTAGCACCAACAATCATTCGACAGTCCAAGTCACTTAGGTCACATTTCTTCCCCATTCTGATGTTTGGTCTGAACAACTGAACCTCTTGACCATGTCTTCATGCTTATATGCATTGAGTTGCATAACTGTTTATTGCTGCCAAATGATTGGCTGATTAGATATTTGCATTAATGAGCTGGTATGCTGGTGTATGGTGTACCTACTAAAGTGGCAGCTAAATGTATTTGTAATAAATGATTATTCAGACAAAATTCCCAGCTGTACTTTGTATACAGTGGATTCTGGTTAATTGGGCCATCAATTAATCAGGGCAGCCACTTATTTGGGACAAAAAGAAAAAAAGTTGAGAAAATTGCCGGGATTCCCTTCATTTACTTGGGACACTATGCTGTTTATTTGGGGCAGGACTGTTGCTGAATAGTTTCTAACTAGCGTCAGTCACGTGCACTTACACAACACCATACTTTGAGTGAACAGCTTGCAAACGGCATCAGTTGCATTTGTTTGTGTTCAAACAGCAGTGATTTTTGTCACTGATAGTTGGTGAGAAATAACCCTAATGCTGGTCTTGGTACATCTCAATGCCAGCCTCCAAGACAATCCTGACTCACCACAATTCAACTCCCACTGAAATAAGTCTATGGCAGACATCACCTCCCTGGCCTCACACTCACTCTTCTCTGGAGCATCTGGATAGTAAAGATACCTACAAAAGACTACTAATACGAGAAAATCTTCAGTTATTGGAAATCTGTGTCTGGTACATTAGACTGTTGTTGATTAACTACAGCCCTGCCATCAGTACTAAAATTCCAAGCAAACCAATCACCAATTTTCGCACCTGTGAGTCACACCTCCCTCTGAAACTGGATCTTTGGTTTTCTGACCAACAGGTCAGTAAGGGTAGGCAGTAAAAACTCTGCCATGAACATTGATGCCCAACAAGGCTGTGACCTCAGCCCTCCACTCTACTCCCCATACACTCAGATTCTGCTCTAATTCCATCCACTTGATTGTAGATGACACGATCATACTGGGCCATAGTTCAAATAATGATGAGTCAAAGTACAGTAAGAAAAAAGAGAGCTTAGTACCATAGTGTGGAGACAACAACCTGTCCCTCAATGTTAGCAAAACAAAAGGGTTGGTCATTGCCTTCAGGAAAGGGCAGTCCACATGCCCCTGTCTACATCACAAGTGTTGGACTGAGGGAAATGACAGCTTCAAGTTCCAAGGAGTGAACATCATCAATAGCCTACCCTGGTCCTACCAAGATGACGATGCCATGGCCAAGAGAGCTTACCAATAGCTCTACTTCCTCCGGAGGCTGAAGAAATTTGGCATGTCTTCTTTGTCCCTGTCCAGATACATCATGGCTTGGAATGGCAATTGCTCTGCAAGAGAGTGAACCCTTGCAAGGCGGAAGGTCCCGATGGAGTACCTGGTAAGGCTCTGAAAACCTGTGCCAACCAACTAGCGGGAGTATTCAAAGACATTTTCAACCTCTCACTGCTATGGGCCGGAGTTCCCACTTGCTTCAAAAAGGCACCAATTATACCAGTGCCTAAGAAGGATAATGTGAGCTGCCTTAATGACTATCGCCTGGTAGCACTCATATCGACAGTGATGAAATGCTTTGAGAGGTTAGTTATGACTAGACTGAACTCCTGCCTCAGCAAGGGCCTGGACCCTTTGCAATTTGCCTATTGCCACAATAGGTCAATGGCAGATGCAACCTCAATTGCTCTCCACACAGATTTAGACCACCTGGACAACACAAACACCTATATCAGGATGCTGTTCATCAACTATAGCTCAGCATTTAATACCATCATTCCCAGAATCCTGATTGAAAAGTTGCAGAACCTGGGACTCTGTACCTCCTTCTGCAATTGGATCCTCAACTTCCTAACAGGAAGACCACAATCTGTGCTGATTGGTGATAACATTTCCTACTTGCTGACGATCAACACTGGCACACCTCAAGGGTGTGTGCTTAGCCCACTGCTCTACTCTCTATATACACATGTCTGTGTGGCTAGGCATTGCTCAAATACCATCTATAAATTTGCTGACAATGCAACCACTGTTGGCAGATTCTCAGGTGGTGATGAGAGGACAACTAGTGGAGTGGTGCCGCAGCAACAACCTGGCACTCTACATCAGTAAGACTAAAGAGCTGATTGTGGACTTCAGAAAGGTTAAGACGAAGGAACACATACCAATCCTCATAGAGGGATTAGAAGTGGAGAGAGTGAGCAGTTTCAAGTTCCTGGGTGTCAAGATCTCCGAGGATCTAACCTGGTCCCAACATACCGATGCAGTTATAGAGAAGGCAAGACAGCGGCTATACTTTATTAGGACTTTGAAGAGATTTGGCATGTCAACAAATACACTCAAAAACTTCTATAGTTGTACCATGGAGAGCATTCTGACAGGCTGCATCACTGCCTGGTATGGAGAGGCTACTGCACAGGACCAAAAGAAGCTGCAGAAGGTTGTAAATCTAGTCAGCTCCATCTTGGGCACTAGTCTGCATAGATTCTGAGACATCTTCAAGGAGCGGTGCCTCAGAAAGGAAGCACCTATTGTTAAGGAGCTCCAGCACCCAGGAGATGCTCTTTTCTCATTGTTAGCAACAGGTAGGAGATACAGAAGCCTGAAGGCACACTCTCAGCAATTCAGGAACAGTTTCTTCCCCTCTGCCAACCAACTTCTAAAAGGACATTGAACCCTTGGACACTAGCTCACTTTTTTTAATATACAGTATTTCTGTTATTTGCACTTCTTAAAATCTATTCAATACACGTACACTGTAATTGCTTTACTTTTTTTTGCTCTTCCATATTATGTACTGGCATTGAACTGCTGCTGCTAAGTTAACAAATATCACATCACATGCTGGTGATAATAAACCTGATTCTGATTCTAAAGTGACCACAAGAAACTGCAGAGTTGTGGACGTATCAAGGGAACCAGCCTCCCCTCTGTGGACACTGTCTGCACTTCCCGCTATCTCAGCAAATCAGACACCCCACTCACCCCAAGCATCTCTTTTCACCTCAGGCAGACGACACAATAGTCTGAAAACATGTAGCAGTACACTCAAGGACAACTGTTATAAGACTACTGAATGTTTCCCTTGTATGATACGATTGAAACTTGACCATAATTATCTCAATATGATCTTGCACCCTATTGCTGATCTGCTCTGCATTTTCTCTGTAGCTGTTCCACTTTATTCTGCATTGTCATTGCCTTGAATGAAATATCTTTATTGTCATTGCATGGTACAATTTGTCATGCACCAATACAGCGAAAATGAGTTTGCAACTCTCGTACGCAATGCTATAAAACAACAAATAAATAAATAAAATCAAGCACCTACCCCCCCAGTACAAGCAAAATCCAGTAGTACAAGCGCAACTCAGATGCATGACAGCCATAAAACCAGTTTTAAAAGTAGCAATATAACAAATTTGCTTTATCGATTGGTTCAGAGCAATTATAGCTCTGGGGAAAAAGCTATTTTTTCAGTCTGGAAGTGCGGGTATAGAAAATCTTATAACGTGTGCCAGATGGAAGAAGTTCAAACAGATGATTGCATGGGTGTGTATTGTCCTTACAGATGCTTGTAGCTTTCTTGAGGCAGCGTGAGCTATAGGTGTCCTCCACGGCTGGGAGCTGTGTCCCGATGATCTTCTGTGTGCTAGAGATGACTCGCTGAAGTGCTTTCCTATCAGCTGCTGTACATCTGAGATACCACACAGAGATGCAGTATGTTAAGATGCTCTCTATGGTGCAGCAATAAAAGGTCACTAGCATCTTACCTAAAGTACTCCGATGATTTGATCTGTATAAATGATATGCCAGACAAGCTCAGTACATGTGACATAATAAACTAATTACAATTAGGAAAATAGTGTCCAAAGCAATCACATTTGCTCCCGTGGACAATTCCTTCCAAATTACCATGCTCAATAAGAAGCACTGCACAGAGTATGGCATTGTCCTGTATCGCCCCAGGGTGATTCAAACCAACAGGTTTCTACATTGATGCAAACTATCCAGGTGGTTATCACACTTCAGTCTAGATAAAAGCCAGTTTTCAACCAAGTAGCAGGGGAAGTGGCATTCAACTGAACTTTCTGGTTACAAAGTTCTCAAACAATATGTTGAATTTTGAATAATTAAACTAATGCTAAGACAAAAAATAACTAGTGTAATTCATGCAAAGTTAATCAACAGCTGATTTCCTGTTGGAATCAAATTAGTTACATATTTATGATCATATCCTTTATATTAAAGAACAATCTCATCCCAGATTGCTAAAATTGTCCACTTTGCCACAGATTATCCGAAATTACCTCAGCAAATAAATAAAGTTTATATACTTGCTCTAAACCCCAGATTAGTCAGTAATTGTGCATTAGGTGGCTAGCTAATAATGTATGAACACCCCCTCAAATATAATCAGTAAGGCTCCCAAAGTAGGGAGTATTTAGCGGGAGTCGTTCTTACAAAACCGCTGATCCCATCCAGCCGAGGGGGTAAAAAATAAATTTTTACAAAGCAAAGTGGTATCCAAGAAGTTTTTGCACCTTCCAAGTGAACAGGACACTGCCATTCTTTTCAACATTCACAATCTGCAAATCAGTTCTTGAAGGGCTCGTAGATTCACCTAGAACAGAATACAGTAAGAAGCACGTTATATATTACCTCGAGCAAGTCATGCGCATCTTAACCAAAATACTTAACGGCGCACCGTTCCCACCAGGGTGTTGCTTTTCGCAGATCTACACGATTAATTTGAATCCATTTGACAAATTTGACCAACAGATCACCCTTAACACGTTGCAGAAGTTCAACATTTTTAACTTGTCGATTAGATTTGAGTTTTATAAGCTCCATATTTGTTAAAGTTGGTAAACTGCAAAGTTTAAAAATCTGCACATTACACTACCGACTCAAGAAGCGGAACTGCAGCCGCTTACCATTCTCATTAAGAGGAACCAGCTCGTTCTTCAACAGCCAAGGTACAACTTCACTCTGAACGTCAAAAACAGACTTCAACTGCAACATTGTCAAATGCTTCTCCCAACTCCATAAAAAGAGGTAGATGCCCCAAATCAACCCAGGCTTTCCTGCGAGCCAATTCGACGATGTACCTGAACCTCCGAGAGAGGCCGCAACAAACACTAGCAGCTGCTCCTCCCGCGAACTCCAGGAGGCGGGGCAAGTCTCTGTACCAGATACACACTGTCGACATTGCGACTGGAGCGTGCACGCAGGGGCATAGAGAGTCCCGACCGGAGCGCGCACACGTCATAGAGATTCCCGACCGGAGCGCGCGCACGTCATAGAGATTCCCGACCGGAGCGCGCGCACGTCATAGAGATTCCCGACCGGAGCGCGCGCACAAGGTCATGGAGAGTCCCGACCGGAGCGCGCGCACAAGGTCATAGAGAGTCCCGACCGGAGCGAGCGCACAAGGTCATAGAGAGTCCCGACCGGAGCGCGCGCACAAGGTCATAGAGAGTCCTGACCGGAGCGCGCGCACAAGGTCTTAGAGAGTCCCGACCGGAGCGCGCGCACGTCATAGAGATTCCCGACCGGAGCGCGCGCACGTCATAGAGATTCCCGACCGGAGCGCGCGCACGTCATAGAGATTCCCGACCGGAGCGCGCGCACGTCATAGAGTCCCGACCTGGTGAGACCCCACCTGGAGTAGTGTGTGCAGTTTTGGTCTCCAAATCTGAGGAAGGACATTCTTGCTATGGAGGGAGTGCAGCGTAGGTTCACAAGGTTAATTCCCGGAATTAACTGTCATATGTTGAAAGATTGGAGTGACTGGGCTTGTATACACTGGAATTTAGAAGGATGAGAGGGGATCTGATTGAAACATACAGGATTATTAAGGGATTGGACACGCTAGAGGCAGGAAACATGTTTCCGATGTTGAGTAAGTCCAGAACCAGAGGCCACAGCTTAAGAATAAGGGGTAGGCCATTTAGAACTGAGTTCAGGAAAAACTTTTTCACCCAGAGAGTTGTGGATCTATGGAATGCTCTGCCCCAGAAGGCAGTGGAGGCCAATTCTCTGGATGCTTTCAAGAAAGAGTTAGATAGAGCTCTTAAAGATAGCGGAGTCAGGGGATATGGGGAGAAGGCAGGAACGGGGTACTGATTGTGGATGATCAGCCATGATCACAGTGAATGGCGGTGCCGCCATGAAGGGCCGAATGGCCTACTCCTGTACCTATTGTCTATTGACCAGGGCGCGCACCCACTGTTGTGAAGCTGCATGGGATGGAACGACTGACCCTATAGGAACGCGGCTTCCAGCCCTCTGACCAAAATGTTAACATTCGACGCACATAATTTAAAATCGGCTCGTAGGGTGTTGAATTATCTTTGGACTCGCGGTTCGGTGCCGCTCTGAATTTAGGGAGGACGTGATGAAGCTGATTGGGACCGGAGCAAAGAACTGAACCTGCCGTTGGAAGTTTCCTCTCAGGCAGGAAGGGCGGGGGGCGCAAGAGATGGCAGGAAGCGTCGGAGAAGACGGAGGTGGTGGTACGGGCTGATAGGAGTCGTACGGAGGAAGGCGAATGGCACGTTTCTGAGAAACGGAAAAATAAGCGGTCGATTGAGAATTGTAGTGGCTTATCGCTCAGTGATGAAGGCAGGAGACAGGATTCAAATAAAAGGAAGGAAAGAAGAGTTGAGGTATCGTTGAGTTCTGAATGTGGGCCTGTTCGTGATATCAATCCGATTAGACTAAGGGTTTGAAAAAGTATTAGGAGATATTGTGGTCGCAAAAAATTTAAGAGGATCAGAATCAGATTTAACATTACGGCATATGTCCTGAAATGTTTTAACTTTTCGGCAGCAGTATAATACAACACATGATAAATATAGAGAAAAAAACTGAGAAGTGTGTGTATATATATAACAATTAAGTTAAAATAGTGCAAAATTAACAGAAATTTTAAAAAAGTAGTGAGGTAGTGAACATGGCTTCAATGTCCAATTAGAAATCAGATGGCAGAGGGGAAGAAGCTGGTCCAGAATTGCTGAGTGTGTGCCTTCAGACTCCCGTACCTCCTGAATAGTGGGGATTCTTAATGACGAACACTGCTCCTGGAAAATGTCTTTGATGCTGCAGATGCTTCTACCTGTGATAGAGTCGACTAATTTTACAAGTCTTAGCAACTTATTTATCGCTCCTCCCTCCCCCTCCCACACGCCAGACGGTGATGCAGCCAGTCAGAATGCTCTCCGTGGTACAGTTGTAGAAGTTTTCGGTGTTTTAGTTGACAAACCAAACCTCCTCAAACTCCTAATGAAATATAACCGCTGTCTTGACATCCTGACATAGGTGTTTGCATTGTTCAATGATCCAAGGCTGCGTGGACAGCCATTGAGATCACGTTGTAGACCTATTGTGACAATAGGCAAATTGAAGTGGGTCCAGGTCCTTCTGGGACAGGTGTTGATTCTAGCCATGATCACCCTCTCAAAGCATTTCAGCACCCGAGATGTGAGTGCTTCCGGTCAATAGTCTTTGAGACAGCCTACACTGCTTTTCTTGGGCACTGGTATAATTGTTGTCCTTCTGAAGCAGGTGGGAACTTCCAGCTGTAGCAGTGAGAGATTGTCTTTGAATACTCCCACCAGTTGGTTGGCACAGGTTTTGGAGCCTTACCAGGTACTTCAGTCGCCCCTGCTACCTTGTGAGGGTACATCCTCTTGAAAGATAGCCTGACATTGGCCTCTGAGACAAGATCAGATGGATCCTCATAAATGTGGTTTTATTCTCCCTTTCAAAGCAGGCATAAAAGGCGTTGGGCTTGTCTGATAGTAAAGCATTGCTGCCATTCGTGATGTTGGGTTTTACTTTGCAGCAAGTAATGTCCTACAATCCCTGCCAGAGTTGACGCGCATCCAATGTCACCTCCAACCTTGCTCGCAATTGTTTCTTTGCTCTTAAATTGGTCCTCCGCAAGTCATGCCTGGTTTTCTTGTACAGACCCGGGTCACCAGACTTGAATACAACAGATCTAGTCATCAGTAGGCAAGGTACCACTTGGTTCATCTGCAGTTCTTGGTTTGGGAATGTACAGTTTTCATATGCACATGATGGCGCCCTCTTAGTATTTTGTAAATATAGTAAGCAATGTGAGAAAGCTTTGGGGTAAAAAGCTGTAGGAGGAAGGAAAGTAACACCAAGAAATTATATTGAATAACAGTGGTTTTGGGGAGTAATCTCTGGAGTGTATCCATGGACCAGGTTAAAAATAACACTGGACAACAAATATTTGTTTGCTTCTTTAGAATCTTTCTTTGTTTATGATAGACCATTTGAAGCTGAACACAAATATAATTTCAAAATACTTGCTTCATGTATGAATTTGGAGAAACAAGAAATTATCTTTCACTGAATATAATGCCTGTAAGTGCTGACACTTTGCAATAGTTCTACTAAGCTAAAAATGATTTTTTGATGATTTTTGTTTGTACTCGGTGTCTGAGGCTTCTCGGTTGCAGCAGTTTGGTGCCAAGAAAATTTTCAACAACATCCTTGAATGCCTTCCATGCGATTTTCTCCAGTCCCAGTAAAAGTTTTTTGAATTGCTGATCATTGATAACCTGTTTGATTTGCGGACCAGCAAAAAAGCCTTCTTTAATCTTGGCATCAGTTATTTTGGGAAACGTCTGTCTCGAGTATTGAAATCCTTCACCTTGCTTGTTCATCACTTTCACAACTTTTTTTAGGTATGAAGAGGAGGCAAAACTATCTTTGTTTGGCCAATCATTTTAAACGTAATGAGATTCTTTAGCATGGCCATCCCATTCACAAATGAAACTATTGTACTCGGTGTATCCGATCTGCATTCCTAACAGCAGCCTTTCTAAAACCTGCCCTGCCTCAGCATGCCCAGGCATGCCTGGAGAAGAGAGAAAACTTTTCAGCTCACATTGCGGGCAATATTTTAATTGACTTGAATTATGAATTGAAATAACAAATATTAGTGATTTCAAAAGAAATGCTGCATGGAAATTCCATGGGGATTTTCATGATTAGCGGCCGAAAATCCATAGGATACGCCCAAAGGTATTCAGGAAGCAAAATCTTTGTCGTCCAGTGTAATTTAGTCAGGAGGAAAATTGTGAACGCTAAATGTTTAAAAGGGTTTAATGGTGTCATTAGAACAGATAGCTTATCAATGTTGATTAAATTTGATGGAAAATAGTTGCCAGACAGGGTTAATTTAGGTTATATGAGTTGTATAGTTCGAGTCGATGTGCCGTCACCTGTGAGATGTTCTCAATTCCAAAAGATTGGTCATATAGCAGCAGTGTGTAAGGATGAAAAGTGGTGTGGTGGATGTGGTGGAGAACATGATTATGGCAATTGTGCAAAGGCATTAGGCTAAATTTTAGCAATTGTGGAGGAGAACATATCTCTGCTTATGCGGAGTGTCCAGTGTATAAGAAAGCTGTAGAAGTTTGGGTGGAAATTGGCATATCATATGCAGAGGCTCTGCAGGAAGTACAGAAGAGAGCGTTAATGATGCCTATTAATATACAGAATACAGATAGACTAAAGACAGTGTGTAAAGTGCATAATTGTGTAACAAATGATTTTCTGGTTGCTGATAAATTAAAGTTTGTCATGTTCATGGCAGATGTAGTAAATTGTACAGCACAAACTAAAAGTAGAAGAGAAAAAACATTAAATTATATTACAAGCTGCAGAAAAACATTTGGAGATAAAAGACTTAACTCTAGAAGCTATTAATGAAGAAGCAAATAACGTTCAGACTACAAAGGAGGATTGTTCATGGTTTTTCTAATCTTACAATGGAATCCAAAAAGCCTGTTAGCTAATGCTCAAGAGTTTTGGAAATGTATTGAAGATTTTCCAAATAAACCTGATGTTATATGCGTTCAGGAAACCTAGTTGAAATCTTGTTTTAAGATACAAAGTTATGTTGATACAAGACGCGACCGTAAAATGGGCAATGGAGAAGGAGTGGCTCCCTTCGCTAAAAAATGGGATCGGATATAGAGTTTTGGAGATTGGGGTTGTTTATGAATCAATTGTGGTTGAAAGAATAGTAAAGTACAGAAAATAATTTTTTATAACCCTTGAGAAAGGGTAACACCTGATATATTGGAAAGTGTCAGAGGAAATGTGGGAAAAATAAGGTCATATGGTGTGGGGATTTTAATGGCTACATTAAAATGTGGAGATGTATTGACACAAATTTGAATGGGACAATGGTGGAAGACTTTCTGGAAGAAAAGTGGGTGCTTGCTTGAATGACAGTAGGAGTACAAGGATAAATCTGTTTAACAACATTGTTTTTCCTATAGATCTTACACTAATATCTGAGGATATGGCAAGTGTGTGTAACTGGGAAGTGTATAATGATACAAGAGTGGGGAGCGATCATTCCTCCATTATCTGTACAATGGGAATAGATGTGTTTCAGAGGAAAGGTTCTCATATCCCCAGTTGGAATTTTAAAAAGGCAAATTGAGTAATAATACCTTGTGATCTGTACTCAGCTCTGTAGCTAAGGAACCAATCCCCAGATTGTTGGGAGATAATGAATCATAGAACGCAGAGTTGTTCCCTGGTGGATTAATGAATGTAAAAGAGCTGTGAAGGAGTAGAAAAAAGTCTTTAGGAAAGTTAGGCAATGTTACTCCAATTCATTTTTCATAGAATTTAAAAGAGCTCAAGCTATAGTTAGCAAGTAGTGAGAAAGGCAAAGAAATGTTATCGGAGAATGTACTGTGATAGCATTAGGAAAGATTAGGATAGATTAACAAAGAGTTTGGCACGTGGTACTGAAAATGGGGGGGGGTAAAAAACTTTATGCATTACCACTTTTACCACTTTTTTTGGGGAGAAGGTTGCAGTTGCTAACTCTGAAAAAGTAGAATTATTAGCAAAAACATTTATCAATGTACATAATTCATCCAATTTTATAAAAGAAGAGCGGTCTTAAAGAGAAGCCATTTTTGATTTGTGGGCCAACAAAAATGCCTTCCTTAATCTTGGCATCAGTTATTATGGCTTGAATTATGAATTGAAATAAGAAACATAGGCAATTTCAAAGGAATGGTGCGTGGTTGGGAAATTTTGTGGTGATTTTCATGATCAGCAGCCCAAAATCCATACGATACACCCAAAAGTATTCAGGAAGCAATATCTTTGTTGTCCAGTGATTGTCGGATGTACTGAGGTACAGTTAAAAAAAAACTTTGTTTTGTATGTCACCCAAAAAGCTCTTCATTTAAGTTGTGCGTTGAGCTAGTACAGGGAAAAATAATAGCAGTGCCGAATAAAGAATTACATAGAAGGTGAAGTGTGGGTAGTCAATAAGATGCAAGATCATGAGAGGTGGTTTGTGAGATCATTAGCCCACCTTATAGAATTAGGGGACCATTCAATTGGCTCATAGTAGCATGATAGAGTTGTACTTGAGCATATGCTTTCAGACTTCTGTATCTTCCACATGATGGGAGAGGGAGAAGAGAGGATGTCCAGGTTGGGCAGGGTCTTTGATTATGTTGACTGAGTCCATAGAGGGGAGGCTGGTTTCTGTGTCCACAACTCTCTGCAGTTTCTTGCAGTCTTGGGTGAAGTATTTCACATACCGAGCCATGTTACATTCAGGTAGGATGCTTTGATACAAATTGGTGAGGATCAAAGTGTCATGCCAAATTTCTACTGCTACCCTCCAGGAACTAGAGGCCCTGGTGTGTTCTCTTGGCCGTGACATCTGTGTGCTTGGAACAGGACGGACTACTGGTGATGTCACTCCAAAGAATCGAAGCTTTCAACCCTCTTGCCCTCAGCACTATTGATGGAATCAAGAGCGTGTGCACTCTTTGGATATGGTGGGAGCGGGGTAGCACCCTGGTTCAGAAGAGCGATTTTATTGCCATCAGTGAATAGGCAATATAAGATCTGGACAAATAAGAATAGAATGTGCAAGTTTGAGACTGAAGGTCCAGGCAAACAAGAGGTTATGATTGGAGGTCTGGGTTAAAGGGAAAGGGAAGAGGGAGAGAAAGGGAAAGGGCAGTATTCTCATCCAACTGAAAGTGGGAGGGTTAGAATTACACACCCAAACATGGCACACATGCATGAAGATGAGTTGTTTTAAACAGATCCCAGAAACACCTGAAGGTCCACCATTCGAGAGAGTAACTTAAAGGGTGTGTATATATTGAAAGTTTAGAAACAAAGGACACTATTTGAGGAGTAGGACTGATTTAAATACTCAGCCACTCAGATTACTCTGAAGAGTCATTTAGTGGTCAGGAGCATCATGAGAATTGAGTTAAACAAACGGGAAGCAAGATTTGTAAATGAGATGAGAAAGAAACTTGGGAAAGGGTTGTGTGATCAGGTAGGAATACATGTTCAGGGCCGGCTGGGGAAGATGGCTGAACATGGCGGAGATAGCTAAGTGATTGATTCGTGACTTCAGGGACATGCCCTTATCCAAAATGTTGTACTGCATCCATAGAAACAATTCAATAAGTTCATTATCATTCAGTAAGTGTCTCATTCTATTCTATATTGGCTCAATTTATGAAAAATGTTTATTATTTAATACACATCTCGCTGAATCAAAAAATGTAAGTAACTTTCTAAATTTCATGATTTGCATTTCTTAAACAAAATGAGTTCGCTGCCTGCATTTATCAATTGAAGCATCAGTTAGTTTATTTGTATTTTACTACACTTATTATCTAACTTCCTATAATTAATAGTTAAATTGTACCATGTATTTAATCAGTAAATGAGTGCTTCACCAGCATAATTAAATTTTTCTCATTTTAAGAATTTATTACAAAATTTTTGGCCACAGTTGGGAAATCAGCTCACATTTTGCACAAGTATGTTAAGCAATCCAACAAAGGAAATTAAATTCTAATTAAGTATTAATCTAATTAATAATAACAAAACAGTAATAACAACCGTAGTGTTTATTTTGAATTGTCCTTAATGTTATCCACTAATCTGTATATATAATAAAACATAAATAGATTAACTATTGCTGTATATACATATATGAATCATCTGCTGGTTTTTCAATCAGAAGGCAAAAATGATTGAATAAATGGACTACCTTGTGCAGCTTAATCGTATAGTGTTTTCTTCACCTATTAAGATCACTACATGCTAATAAAAGTATTCTTCGCAAATGGAATATCCTTAAGAAAAGCTCTGAAGATTCAAGTGATGTTTGGGACTAGTCTTAATAATTGTGCAGTAATAGAGCTATCCAACAGGGGCATCATGTGACATGATATCCCTGTTAAGTACTAGTCGATGATCAAGTTAGTGAAAGATTGTTTGCAATTCAGGATGCAACCAAAGGGCAGACTCGCCCTCTGCCATGTCATCTGATGATATAAATAGATTATGAGAACTGCCCAAGGGAATGTTTTCACCATTGTGGACTGCCATATAATTATAAAGAACATTTATGTTCTAAAGACATGGTTTCTTCATTTTTCAAGAAACAGATTAATATTCATGTTTCAAACGAGAAAATCTGCAGATGCTGGAAACCTGAGTAACACACACAAAATGCTGGAGGAACTCAGCAGGCCAGGCACCATCTAAGAAAAGAATACAGTCAATGTCTCAGCCTGAAACATCAGCTGTACTCTTTTCCTAGCCTTTTGAGGAGTTTTTCACCTATTTTAATTTACTTTCCTCTGTGTTTAAATACTTTCAGATGGGAGGAGGGCAAGGAACAATTCAGATGGTAAACTTTGCAAGATCTATAAACTGGATATAAACTACAAACCAATATTTTAAAAAGAAGTGAACCATTTTTAAGCCTAATGTTTTGGACCCATTTTTAGGCTAATGTTCTGTCACAAGTGTATGTCGATTAACTTATATCTACTATATTAATGACACACTATACAATTGAACCCATGTCTCTGAATGCTGTCAATATGCTTGGGTAATGGTACATACAATAAGACTAATTTCACTGGTCATTTGTATATAGGCAATGAAAAGAGTGACTATATTTTGCAGCAAATTTCTTCTGCTTATTGCTTTCTAGCCAGCTGTATTTTATGTGTTATAGCATTGGCATTCATTTATGCAAACAATTTACTAAGTTTACTAAACTTACTAATTTACTAAGTCCATAGAAATGGGAAAAAAGTGAATAACATACAGAATTTTAACTGAATAGAATCTTATGAAAATTCACATTTGCCTTATGATTGTGTGAAGTAACCTTGGACATTTTATATTTTGAGTGTCTTTTTATGCTATTACTGTATGTATGGAAAATGCAAAAGGTCACCAGAAGTAAAATAGTTCTGCAATTTATGAGCTTTGTAAATCTTTCCAGATCTGCACACAAACTAATGTTGGCCCTGAATGATGGGTTGACTGCCTGGTGCTCTTACTTCTGGTTTCCATCCCCAAGTGAAGTGGAAATTCCAAGCTCTTTTCCTTCATTTTTGGGAAAAAAATGTGACTGGCCTGATTTTTCACTCTTGCTTCGACTTTCCAGAAGGTGGCAATGTTCTCTGTACTTTTCTATTTCCAAATACAGTACCCGGATATATAAACATTCTTTTAATTCCACATTGACGGGATTGCAGTCTTTTGTTATGTCCTTGGCAATGTAAATAAATAGTGATAGTCCCCTGGATGTTCAAATGTCAGATAGCAAGCTTATATGAACGAAGAAAGTCATTTTGATTACTTAGTCATATTGTGAAGCAGGGTGAAATATAAAATCTTAGTTCTTTTACTTCGGAATTAACTTATTGCAGATCCCATGATTCCTTTTATTTTCTTTATCTAATTTTTGTCACTCACTTTCCTGAATATATTCAGTGATTGAGCCACTCTCCAGGTTAGGGAATTCCACTGGTTAACCCCACTGTGGTGAACATAGAACATCACAGGCTCTTCAGCCCATAATGCTGTGCTAGCCTTTTAACCTTCTCTACATGCAACCCTTCTCTCTCAGATAGCCCTCCATTATCCCTCTCATTTGTGTGTCTATCTAAGAGTCTCTTAATGTATCTGTCTCTACCACCATCCCTGGCAGCATGTTCTGTGCACTCAACACTCTCTGTAAAAAAAAATCTACCTCAGACATCCACCTCCATACTTTCCACCAACACCTTAAAATTATGTTTTCTCGTATTAGCAAAAAATGTGAAGAGATGTTTTTCTCATTATCCTGAATGTCTGACTCCCTTAACTTGAAACTAGGTGCCTCAATAAACATTGTCAGTTTGAATCGTCAACAAGATTATCTTGCATTCCTTAAAACGTGGGAATATGAGTCCAGTCTCCTTAACCTCTCCTCACAGAGAAACTCACCATCCCAGAAGTTAGTCTGCTGAAATTCATTGCCTTCCTTCGGTTACTAGTACATTCCTCCTTCAGGAGTCACATAGCTCAGCCCTTTGGCTCACCACGCCTATACCGGCCATTGTGAACCTATCGATACAAAACCCGTTGAATAGCATTAGCCAGTAGCCTACTGTGCTTTGATTCAAATGTTTACCCTGAGCACCTGCCTCCACCGTATTCTCAGGAAGTAAGTTTCAGATTTCATTCACCCTCTGTGTGAGTGGGGAAAAAATTCCCCAGGTCCCCTCTCAACTTTTTACCACTCGCCTCAAATCTCAGACATCCTGTCTTGGACTCCTCTGGTAGATTTCTCACAATCTACTCTATCTACTGCTCTCTTATTTTCCTAAACTCTGTCAGGTCCCTCCTCGACTTCCACACCTCCAAGACAAACAAGCCCAGACTTTCGAGTCACTCACAATTGAGACATTCTATCCCAAGCAATACCCCAGTGAATCTCTTCAATACAGTCTCCAAATGTAACATTTCATTATTACTTCATGAAGACCAGAGCACCGTGTTCCTGCTGTGGCCTAACCTAAAGTTGTACCTGGACTTTCTGGCTCTTAAGCTCGATGAATGATGAACACAAGCGTCCTTCAACACCCTACCTAACTAAGCCTCCAACTGCAGGACATGTACACCAAGGTCCCTTTTGTTGATCACTACTCCTTAGGGCCCTATTATTAATGATACATGTCCTCCCTTTATCAGGCACCTCCCAAAATCATTAGCTCACGCTTAGACGCAAAAATCTGCAGGTGCTGGAAATCCAAGCAACACACACAAAATGCTGGAGAAACTCAGCAGGTCAGGCAGCTTCTGTGGAAAAGATGTCCTGATGAAGGATCCTGGCCTGAAACATCGACTGTTTTTTACAGTAGGTACTGCCTGGCCTGCTGAGTTTCTCCAGCATTTCATTTGTGTTGCTTAGCTCATACTTAGAAGGACTAAGGTCCATCATCCATTGCTCTGCTCATTTGCTAGTTGATCAATATCATTCTGTCGGCTTACACTCTTCTTCTCATCAACAACAGCATCCAAATCTCTCGTCAACAACAACGTCCAGATCATATGCAAACTTAGGAAGTACTATCTCCTACGTACCCATCTCAATCCATAAAGCAGTGCTGCCGCACAGTGTAGAGACCCAGCTTCAAGCCTGACTGTGAGTGGAGCTCACACATACTCTCTGACTTCATTGCTCTCATTTTCTTCCCACTTTGACAAAGGAGTTGCAGGTGTGTGTGTGTGATAATTGGTCACTGTAAGTTGTCCTTAGTCATTGAGTGGTAGAATTTGTGGGGATCAATGAGAATATGGGGAAAATTCAAACAGCATTAGTGTAAATGGCTGGTTAGTCGTTAATGTGAACTGGGTGGGCCAAAGGCCTTGTTTTAGTGTTGTATCTCTCTTTGACTATGACTCTTAAGTTGTTAATGCATAAAACAAACAGCAAGGGCCCCAGCACTGTTTGCTGTGGTGTGTCGCTGGTTACAGGCTTCCAGAGACCCTTCATCACCATCTTCCATCTCAATTTTGGATTTAATATGCCGACTTGTCTTGGACTCATGGGTTCTTACTGGACCTCCCTTCCATGTCGGACCTTGTTAAAGGTCTCAATGAAGTCCTTAAGAACCACATAAATTGCAATGACCTCATTAGTATAACAAGTTTGCTCTTCAAAATGCTCAGTAGATTTAGTCAGGAGGGATTTCCCACTAATAAGCGTTATGTTTGTGGTACTGAGACAGAGAGGTGACAACCAAACATCCTGCTGTTTATTGTGCTTGCAAGTCATCTACTCAGAATGCCTTCTCACATTACATCCAGTATATAATACACGGGGGAGCCCGACGACAACTCTTAAGGGTTAAAATATACATGAATGCATAACATAGCTCTTCCCCACCCTTTTTTTAATGGTTTCTCCCCCTTCCCATTCACAAGCCAGCTGTTGAACTATTTCTATTCAGTGGAGTAATGACTAAATTCAACCAAAAACAAAAAACATTTTTTTTCTAAACTGGAGGGAAAAGTAGACTGCCTCTAACCCCAGTCATAACCCTGAGTATTATTCTGTCCCATGGTCTGACAGTCACTAAACTAGAGATTCAATCTATTTGGAGGCTGCCTGTTCCTGTAAAGGTATTGATGACCTGGGGAGGACACCAACATCTTTTATCTCTTGGTGGTACAGTATGGGTACAGATCTGGGCTTGGGCACTGTAGTACCACCAGGGGGCACCACAGAAAGCTCAGGTGACAGGAAACAAATGACAAATTGTCTTGCTGACTAAGGACTGGTGTGTG
This sequence comes from Hypanus sabinus, assembly GCF_030144855.1. Lineage (NCBI taxonomy): Eukaryota > Metazoa > Chordata > Chondrichthyes > Myliobatiformes > Dasyatidae > Hypanus > Hypanus sabinus. Next base: position 17,868,619 of record NC_082718.1, read on the forward strand.
ACGATTCTGACTGCCAAGCAGATCACCTAGAACGGGGGTCGGCAACCCGCGGCTCCGGAGCCTCATGTGACTCTTTTACGTCTGTGCTGCGGCTCCCTGTTGCTTTGGGAAATAATTGGTTGTGGCGACCCTTTTCCTGGCACATCCGAACCGACTCACAATTAGATAGCCTACGGGGTTTTGCAAGCACAGAGCTTTGGAGCCTCTGCGCCATGGGGGGGGGGCAGGTTGAGGGAGGCTTAAAAGTGAGGCTGAAGATTTCGAATAAAGTTTTCTCCTTCGACTGCAGTTACCGACTCCGTGTCGTAATTTTAGCGCTGCGTGTAGCACACCGCTACATGGTCAGTATTTAATTAAAATGTATTTTATGTTAGTTTGTTAGTTTTTGAAATGTAAATCTAAATTTGAAGATTATGGTGATCTTGTACAATCTAAATAAGACGTCGTGGCGACCCATTTCCTGACACATCCGAACCGGCTCACAATTAGCCAGCGTTCAGGCTAAGGGAGATAGCCTACGGGGGTTTGTGAGTACGTGTCTTTTGCAGCATCCGCGCCCATGGGGGGCGGGTTGAGGGAGGCTTAAAAGCAAGGCTGTTTAGTTCGAATAAAGCTATCTTTGACTGCAGTTTACTGACTGCGTGTAGCACACCGCTACAACGTGTTTTTATCGCTGGCTGTCCAGATGGGAGGTGCTGAAACGCTTTGTCGCGTGTCTGGAAGAAGTGAAAACTTTCCTGGGCAGCAAAGGGCTTACCTTTCCTGAGCTGGAACAGCCAGAGTGGCTGGAAAAGCTACACTTCATGGTAGACATGACAGCGCACCTGAACACGCTGAACACAGCTCTTCAACGGGGTAAGGACGTACAGCCCTGCACATGTTGGAGGATGTTTTGGCATTCGAGCGCAAGTTGACTTTGCTTGCCAGAGATTTACAGAAAGGCACATTGTCTCACTTCCCCAATTTGAGAGAGTTCAAACAAGGTCACGACATGATAAATTCGGGGTATTTACATTCTGCAATCATCGCAATGCAAACATCGTTTGGGAAACTCTTCTGTGAGTTCAGAGAGGAAAAAAACACATTATCCTTCCCGGTCACTCCCCTAAGCATCGATCCATCCCTACTGAATACGACTGCATTGTCAGGTGTGAGTCAACCTGAACAAGTATGATAAATATTTTAATTGCCTATTATTTTACGTATATTCATATGTTTTCATTGTTCAGTGAAATAGTCCTTTTATTTTTCAGGTTGACAGCTGGCTGACGTTATTTTTGGTTTGCTGCTGGCGGCAAATTTAAGTTTGGCGTTTTTCATAAATAAAAGAAGGACTCAAATAGCCGTTGAGTGTTTTACTTAAAAGTAACCTTCAACCCAACGTCTTTTTTTCGGAGTTCAAAATGTTTTTGTTGCATGCAGAAATGTAATTTCGTTTTCTCTGCAGGAGTTCATCAATTTCATAAATGCAACACATTATAGTTTGTTTATACATAGCATAAAGGCAAAACAAAACGTTGTATGCAGTGTTATTTCATTTTAAATGTCAAACGGGTTTTGCGGCTCCCAGTGCTTTCTTTTCTGTGGGAAACGGGTCCAAATGGCTCTTTCAGTGATAAAGGTTGCTGACCCCTGACCTAGAATATCTGGCAACAGAGGCCACATTATGGGCTAGGGGGAGTAGAGTTCTAGGAGGTTTTGATCGTAAAACTTTCATACCGTTAACTAGCTTATTGAAAGCGGTCATATCTGGGTCCTTTTTGTTTGCACTTATTTTGGACCAGTTGCAGTTCCGGAAATTCCGCCATGAACATGGTGGCAAGGTTCCACTCAGATTCTCAGAGCTTTCAGTTCTGCTTCACACACTTCCACAGACAAAACCACCCCAGTCTGTGACCTCTCCTTCAGTTTCTCCTTCTCGGCAGTGAGACTGGACAGCTGTAGTGTTACATCCACATTTGAATATTGCATTGTTTTTAAACTACCAGCCCTTTTATTAATCTCCTTATTATATTCTCATGATGGAATGGAAGCTCTCTCCTCCGTGCTGAAGAACTCATTCAAGTCCCCCACTGAGAGATCAGGCAGAACTGTTTCCTAGGGAACTTCTTGGTCAACTTCTGATGCGGAAACACGAGGTATCTCTGTTTGGGCAGCACCGTTGCATTCTTTATGGGTTTCTGATCGCTTCCTCCACCACTTTGCCCATCTGGGCTCATCCAATGGCACTCTATCATCAAAGCTTGTCAGTTCTATTGCTTCTGATTGAGCAGTGGGGCCAGCTGAAAACCATTCTGGTTCCTCCTCAGTATAGGAATTACATCGCCTCCACTCACTTTCCTGACTGGAAGACTACAATCTGTGTGGATTGGTGACGTCTCCTCCTCGCTGATGATCAACACTGGCTCATGGGTGTGTGCTTAGCTCACTGCTCTACTCTCTATACCCATGACTGTGTGGCTAGGTAAAGCTCAAATACCATCTATAAATTTGCTGATGATACAACCATTGTTGGTAGAATCTCAGTTAGAGATGAGAGGGTGTACAGGAGTGAGATACACCAACTAGATGCGTGGTGTTACAGCAACAACCTTGTCCTCAATGTCATTATGATGAAAGACCTGATTGTGGACTTCAGGAAGGGTACCATAAGCAAACACGAACAAATCCTCATGGTAAGCAATTCCAAGTTCCTGGGTGTCAAGATCTCTGAGGATCTAACCTGGTCCCAACATATTGATGCAGCTACAAGGAGTTTGAAAAGATTTGGTTTGTCAACTAAAACATTTGAAAACTTCTGTAGATGTAGAGTGGGGAGCATTCTGACTGGCTGCATCACTGTCTGTTATGGGGGGGGCGGGGGGTACTGTGCAGGACCGAAAGAAGGTACAGAGAGTCATAAAATTAGTCAGCTCCATCTTGGGTACTAGCCGACATAGTACCCAAGACATCTTCAAGGAGCGGTGCCTCAGGAAGGCAATGTCGTGAAGGAGGTACAGAAGCCCGAAGGCACACACTCAGCAATTCAGGAACAGCTTCCTCCCCGCTGCCGTCCGATTCCTAAATGGACATTGAACCCAGGGACACTCCCTCACTTTTTTAATATACATTATTTCTGTTTTGCACTATTTTTAATCTATTCAGTACATGTGTATATATATATATACTGTAATTGTAATACTTATTTTTTCTATATTATCATGTATTCCATTGAACTGCAGCTGCTAAGTTAACAAATTTCACCACACATGCCAGTGATAATAATTCTGATTCTGAAACTTTCTTCAGAAGTACTTTTCATCAAAGTCTCATTCCCTTCTTCTCCAGAGCCTCTGTCATGCAAGCCTGATTCTGATCAAAGGTCCTTGATGTTATTATGCACCCACTTCCAATTCTCCACCGGTGCTTCAACCCACCAATATTTTCATTCTCTTTATTTGCCAATGGGCTTCCAGATCATCGACTATTGGAGGTATTGGTCACATGACAGCCACCACGAAAGATTTAGCACAACGCCAGGATCTTCTTCCCTTATTCTCTAAGTTTTTCATTTGAGAACTGCTCTCTCCAAGTCTGAAACACGGTCCTTCTTCGTTCCATTCAGCGACAGACTCCTGTCAGAACTGTGATACAAGGATGCATGATGCTTGTCAGGGTTCCTGATGCCTTCACTGTCACGTTTTTCCATAAGCCATGCTGGTCTTTGCTTTGCCTATGGGTACTCCCTGATTTCTAGTAGCTTTTCCTTGGAATATCTATATGGTTTCTTCATGCCACACATTTTTATTGTATAATTTAATTGAGCTTTTTCTTCAATCCATATAGCAGCCACCTCCGCCACTCTGCTAAGAATCCAGGGATTTTAACAGCCAGCTTAACAGTGATTCCTTTTATTCTGCCCATTCCTCCATTGAGTACTCCTGTGCATTTCTTCAATACTTCTAAATAGACCAGTGCTCCCACCAATCAAGTCCAGCTCGTGCCTGTTGAATTTGAGCTGCTCCAACCATGGGCAGCCTAGGAGCGCTGAATAATTCCCTTAAAAACGTGCAGTGCAAGTTTCTTTCTCAGTTAATCTCCACTGTAACATGTACACCTCCCCACAATGGAACAACCTCACCAGTAGTCAACCTTGCTCCTTATGGGGTAAGGTACTGAATTTTCTCCTTGTAAGCTATTTCTGACACCAACGATTCAGCAGCACACATGTCCACTTGCATCCTCACTGTGGCCCCATCCAACCATGAGCTCATCCAATAGCCATCTTCGTGTCCTGAAACAGATAAAACATATAAAGCCTTTCAAGCACAGAGTCACCCAGTCTGTCCTCAGTAGGTTCCATCTTTTTCTCATATTTCTTTTTGTTCTTCTAAAAGTCATTTTTCTTCTTTGCAGTGTTTTTGGTTGACAGTGTCCTTTTACTTTTACAGGCACTGTCAATATGTCCCTTTTTGCCTCAGTTTCACCAATCTAAATCCTTATAGCAGCATTGAATGCCCAGTTTTGCCATACCAGTAACATTGATTGCTTTTAGGTGCGTTATTCTTAAAGTTAGTAGAAACTTTATGAACTGAGAAAGGTGTGGTTAATAGTTGTGCTCCTTTATCTGCTATCTCCAAAGATATAATCATCTCAAATGCCTTCTATAATGTTAGTCTGCCTTCTGTAAGCAGTGTTTCTGAATTGCCTCACTACATAGACCACATATGAGTCTATCAGATAATGTGTCATTCAGTGTCTGCCCAAAATCACAGGGTTCAGACAATTGCTTCAGAACCACCACAAACTGTGAAACAGACTCGCCTTCCTCTTGATTTCTTTTATGAAGTCTAAACCTCTCAGCAGTAATCAAAGGTTTATGTGAGTAGTGGTGCCTTAAGGTTTAAACTATATCCTTATCAGGCTTATCTCCAGGCTCAGCAGGTTGCACTAGACGGCGTAATAAATTAAACATTTTTGCACCCATCATAGTCAGAAAAGTAGGAACATGAATATCATCTGAAATTTGATTTGCCAGTGCAAGATATTCAAATCTTTCAGAATATGACCCCCATTGCTCTATCATTTTGTCATAAGGCCCTGTAATTCCAAACACTACCATGTTTCAGAAAAGTTAACATCTTCTCCCTCGCCTATTTGTTTTATTTAACCGTCCTGTTCTCGTTCTCTCCCCTCAGATTCTTAACTCATCTCACTTCTTGCGGCATCTCGCGGGGTGCAGCGTCATCTTTTCACTCGGACTTTTCTTGCCAAGGGGAACAAAGCAATAAGTATGTTGCAAGGACTTGTCACCTCATCACCTGTTGTTGTGTTTGTGGTTGTGGGAAGCTGGGTGGCCATGAATAGCACACATGAGAGACGGCGAGGTGTGGAACAAATGTACTGCTGTTTATTTCATTTGCAAGTCCTCTACCCAGAATGCCTTCTCACATTCCATTCAATATGTAACACACCGGGAGGCTTGACAGCAACTCATGAGGATCATTCTATACGTGAATACGCAACACTAAATCCTTGATCAATCCCTGCTTTTCCAAGTATAGGTTAGTCCTGTCACTCACTTTTTTTCAGTAATTCTCTGATGTCAGATTAGCTGCCCTATCAATGCCTGATTTATCCTGCTCCCCTTCTTGAATAAAGGTCCCATGTTGCTGACTTCCAGTCATCTGGCTCCTCACTAGCAGCATCAGAAATTTAAGATTTTCTGCCAGGTCATGGTTTCCATGGCAGCCTGGAATACATCTCAGGAGGACCGTAGGATTGATCCATCTTTGTCTTCTAAGAAACATAATATTTCCTCCATTTCAGTTTTAACATGCTCTAGAATTTCACTGACCAAAATAAAATCTCCGCAGCATCTTTCTCTTTGGTGAATACACATGGAGAGTATTTATTTAAGACCACGTCCATGTACTGTGGTGCCACGTGAAGACTGTAACTCTGCTCCCCAATGGGCCCAACTCTTTCCTGAATTACCCATTTGTTCTTAATATACTTAAAAGTCCCTTTGTATTTTTCTTGATCTTATCTACCATAGATATTTTGCAGCCTCTCTTTATATTTTCAGTTTCTATTTTTTAAGCCTCCCACCCCTAAACAGGCACTATCTATACTCCTGAAGACACACCCCACTCCTCCACACTTTCAGTTCTCCATTCCTCTCACAAGCTTCCTTTTTTTTTCTCTTTATCTGCAACTATCCCTGAACATCAGGACTTCCATACACCTGCTTTCCTTACCCTTCACTCTATGGGAATGTGTTGGCCTTGAACTCTCACCATTTCACTATTCTAAAGACTCCCTCTTCCTGAATGCAGATCGGACCTGGACACAATGTCTCACCAGTATAACAGGAATAAGACTTTTTAAATCTTCTATTTTCATGGTTCAGTTATTTTACAGTAAAATATCAACAAACCATGGAATTGTTACAGACAGAAGCGGTCATTCAACCTGTCATACCCTTGCTGGCTGTCTACTACAGCAACTCCAGAGATCTGACCAATGATTCTTTCTCAGTTGTCCTGCCAAAGGGTTTCAGCCCAAAATGCTGACTGTACTTTTTTCCATAGATGCTGCCTGGCCTGCTGAGTTCCTCCAGCATTTTGTGTGTGTGTTGCTCAGATTTCCAGCATCTGCAGATTTTCTCTTGTTTGTGCCTCTTTCTCCATGTCTTTGCAAATTCTTGTCTGCCATATTTAATTAATTCCCTTTCAAAGGGCACAATATGACTTTCAAACAACCCCCCCCCCCCACCATCCTGTATGCAGCGGGTTCCAGCCAAATATTGTGGAAAATTTGCACCACCTTCCTTTGACCTATAACACCATCAATCTTCATAAACAGCTGCAAACGTAATAGCCCACCCATCAATGTACACACACACACACACACACACACACACACACACACACACACACACACACACACACACTCTCACTCACTTTCCAGTATGGATCCCTGCAGATCAACACAAGTCAGAATAAGTCCCATAGACCACACTAACCAGTGTCTTCAATGGACAAACTCATTCCAAATACAAATGGATCCCATGCATCATAATCTTGTCAAAAGCCTTACTAAAATCCATGTAGACAACATCCACAGATGTACCTTCATCATAGATGAAAAAATCTCAGACATGATAGAGCCATTCCAACTGTCTCTGGTTAACATTGAGCAAATGCTCATAAATACTAACCCTGAGAATCTTCTCCAGTAACATCCTTACCACAGACATGAGTCTCATCGATCTACTGTTTCCAGGCTATCCCTAATTCCCTCCAGAAAAATGGAACAATATCAGCTACTCACCAGTCTCCTGAGATTTTGTCTGTGGCTAGAGAAGACAGGAAGATAATATCCCTTTGTGTCTCCACCTTGCTCCCGCCTATTCTTACTGGTCATGAACACCTACCTTCCTTTCAATACCTCCACTTTCTGACCTCAGGTTCCAGTTTCCATCACTACCAAACTAGTTGAAACCCTTCTGAATAGCGTTAGTGAACTTCCCAGCCGGGATATTGGTACCCATCTAGTTTCTTTTATAATCTACCTGTTTCTCACTAGTATTTACAACCCAACATATCATATCAGCCTTTTGGATGTCTTCCTTCGTGCCTGGATTTGTTGCTGTTCCTTTGCCCCTAATGGAAATGTGTCTTAGCTGTATCTGATCTATCTCCTCCTTAAAGGAAGCCCATTATTCTACTACCTGTCTACTTTTGTTCCAACTTACCTTAACAAAATCCACTCTCATCCACTGGCCCATTTTTGCTTAGGATTGCTCCTTTTCGAAAGCTGACCTAAATCTTAAGATATTATTGGCATTGTGTCCTTAATGTTCCCCAAAGGACTCTTATGCTCTTAACCCATCTCATTCCCCAGAACGAAATCTAGCAAACCATCTTTCTTTTTCCAGAAATATACTACACTGGATACTGTTTTACATTTTTTCATCATCTCTGCCCTTAATGCCATTACTGTCCCTGTTAGTGTTGGGATAACTAATGTTCTAACTGCAATCTCAGATTTTCACTTCCATGTAATTTTCCTGCATAATTGCTCATCTCTATCTCTCCCATTCATTGGTGACCTTAGAATTCACCCAGAAATATAATATTCCCTCTACAGTTTCTCAACTCTAACCAAACAGATTCTGTCTTTGACCTCCCTGTAATATCCTATCCCTCTTGTATAATATTCTTGTTAATTAATGCTACAGCCCTTCCTTTCTTTCATTCTCTTTCCTTCCTGAATCCTTTGTATCCACGAATATTTAGTGCTAGTCCTTCCCCATTTTGAGCCAAGTTTCCATTATCAACATCAAATCATATTCCCTCATGGTGCCTTTTGCTCATCAAACTTATTTACCGCACTGCCTGCATTAAAGTAAATGTACAGTGAACCTATTTTGATGATTTCATTGCATCAGGGCTGAGCGGGAACAGGAAGGTAGCCTGTATATTTTCTAGTATGTAGAAGGGTAGATGATCGGCAGAACCAGATGGGAAGGGGATGATGGATAGATGTAACCAGTCCATGGGAGAGGATGGCAGGAATGAACAAAGGGAGAAGAAAACTCAGTGGACATCTGGGATTTCTCTGGGAGGACAACACTTATTTACCTGAAACTGGACTTAAACTGGATTCAACGATTGCACCATTGGGTTGAAAATTGCCCAAGTAGACAATAAGAAGCTGTTTGTCTAATCTGTAGTTTACATTTCCCTAGCAATGGAGAAGGTCAAGGGCAGACAGGTTGGTGTATGAATAGAAAGGACAGATGAAATGATGTGCACCCAGAAGCTGGAGTTGGCCACTGCAGACAAAGTGGAAGGTGTTCCACAGAACAGTTGGCTATTCTCCACTTGGACTCAACAATGTAGAGGAGGCCATGTCGCTAGCACCAAATATAGTAGAGCAGGTTAAGAGAGGTGCAAGTGAACTTCTGCCTCTCTTGGAAGAGCGGTTTAGGTGCATGGATGGCAGTGATGGAAGAGGCGAGGGGACTCGTGCTGCATTTCAAAAAGGAAATTTCTCCATAGGGAGGGGTATCATTGAGTGAATGAAACAACTTGAGGGATTTCTATTGAGTAAGCAGCAGTACTCAGGTTATATTATGCCCCATAAAAATCTTAGACAGCTGGAAACAAACAATTTTCCTGAGCTTTCAGAGTGGCCTAAAGTGGCTATTCCATTTTCCATTTCACTGGGAGGAGGACACTGATTTCCATATTTAAATACTTTGGAACAAACATTGAACATGCTCTTTACCATTACTGCACAGATAGATAAACAGAGACGACAATTTAATCCCATGCTTCTTTTAAACAAAAATGAATTACATAGTTTATGGCAGTAATAGATATGGGTTAGTGTTTCTATTTATGTTGCCTTGACACCAAAGTCATTAATCTTTCTTTTTGATAATGTAATCGGAAGGATTGGTGAAAATGGTGTGATACATTTTGCAGAGTTTGAAAAGACATTTGATTAATTGCAATATAATGAGGAAAGCTGAAACATATGATAATAAAGAAATGGTAGTAACAGGCTAAGAGGTTAGTGGTGAATGAATTAATTTATGACTTCAGAGACGTAGGTAAGTTAGAGGTAGGAAGATACATCAGCAGTCAATATTAGGAATACTTCTTTTCTCTTTAAACTCCTCAGTGTCACTATCTCAGAGGAGCTGTCTGGACCCTTAATATAAATATAATTGTAAAGAAAGCACAACAACACTTCTACTTCCTCAGGAGTCTGTGGAGATTCAGCATGTCATCAAAGACCTTGTCAAACTTCTATAAATGTTTGGTGAGAAGCGTTATGACTGGCTGCATTATGACCTGGTAAGGGAACATCAATGCCTTTGAGCAGAAAATCCTACAAAAGATAGTGGATTCAGCCCAGTACATCATGGGTAAAGCCCTACCAACCACTGAGCACATCTCCATGAACTGCTGCGTAGAAAAGTGGCATCCATCATCAAAGATCCTCCCCACCCAGGCCATGCTCTTTTTTCACTGCTGGTAGAAGATATAAGTGCCTCAGGACTCATACCACCAGGTTCAAGAACAGTTACCACCCCTCAACCATCAGGTTCTTGAACAAAAGGAGATAACTACACCAATTCTATTTCTGGTGTTCCCACAGCTGATGGTCTCACCTTAAGGACTCTTCATCTTGTTACTTCATGCACTTTAGTTTCATGTTACTTCATACTCATTATTTATTGCTATTTATTTATATTTGCATTTGCACAGTTTGTTGTTCATTGATCCTGTTTACAGTTACTGTTCTATAGATTTGCTAAGTATGCCTGTAGGAAAAAGAATCTCAGGGTTGTATGTGGTGACATGTATGTACTCTGATAATAAATTTTACTTTGAACTTTGATGTATGATCTGTATTTGGGTGAAAACAGAGCAATTATGAAGTCTGTGAATTATATGAAACTTATATCGATAGTTATTATGTTAGTTGAAAATTTCATAAAGATATGGGAAAGAATAAGGAAATGGGCAGATATGTGGCAGATGCAATTTAATATAGATAACTATGAAGTGAAAACATTTGGGTAGATTATACTGTCTGTGCAGTATAATCTAAATAATACCAGCAGATAGCTGGGTGTATATGCTCTTCCTTGAAGGAATAAGGCAAGTTGCTGAGGCCGTTAAGAAAACAGATTAGCACCCAGTTTTGTAAGTAAAGGTGAAAGTATTCAAGTGATACAAATACCTGGAAATTCTGCACATTTCTGGACATTAGCCTTTAAAAAATATGGCACAATTTGGAAGAGGGAGTAGGGGAGCTTTATAGGAAAGCAAAAGAAATAAGGAGAGATTTTTTTTATATAAAGCTGAGGGGATTTGATGAAGCAAGTAAACCAGTTTAAGCAAAAAAATAGACATCTTAATCTGGAAATGATAGTGGCTGATAAGGTAGGTGTCTATGATCAGCAACATACAATACAGGAAAGTGATAGAACTAGGTTCCATGAGAGTTTTAATAATACAAGCATAAAATCTGCAGTTTAATTAACTATAAAAGCTAAATGTTTTTGCCAAAATTATATGAAATTGACAGCAGATTCTGGTGTCCATACCTGTGCAGTTATAGATCAACATACATAAACTGCTATTCATCAACAGATGCACTGCCATATCAATCATTACAAACCATCAATCGATTAGTATAATTTTATGCACCTTTCTTGCTATAAAAAATGGAGATTTTACTTTTTTTGTAAGAAATGCAGCTATGTTTTAAATAATATAGTGAGTCATAATTATAGCTGAGCAACCTCTCTGAATTTGAAAAAAAATTGCACAGTCTTTCATTTCCTCTGTATAATTATTTCAAATTCCATGGATTTCAAAGTACCACTTGTTAAAAGTCATGTCATTTGTAACTATCCTAATCTATATTTCACCCTCTATAAAAGTTATTCCTTTTAACTTCCTGGTTTGCTATGAGTCTGATGCCACTTTGATGACATCACTTCCACTGAGCATCCAAAAAGTGCCTGACAACATCTTAGCCTGAGAAAGGGGAAATCCAGACCATGGAGCTTCCTGAAATTTTGCAATTCACCTTCTCTGAGATCAGCATGAGCACTGTCTTTTCAATGATTGACAAATCCCATCCAAATGTACTGAGAGAATCAATCTGCAGGGAGGTGGGGTGGAGATACTTTTTTACCAAAGGAGGTGTGGGTCTCTCCTTCCCTCCACTAGCCTGCAGGCCACCTTTAGGCAAGGAGTAGGACCTGCTTAGCCCTCTCCCTCCCCGATCAGGTCACATAGAGCCATGGAAGCAGGTGGTGGACATCACAAGTCCTGGTTATGTGACCACTGACACCAAGCAGACTCATAAGGCACTGCCCAGAAAAGTAGTGACAATGGCAAACCACTTCTGTAGAAGAATTTACCGAGGACAATCATGGTCTTAAAGACAGGTGGAAGACCATGATCACTCATGTCATACAACACCACACCATATCATGATGATGATATGGGGAAATTGGCTGGGGTGTGTTGGGTCTAAAATGGATTACTCATTCAAATATTCAGCAGTTGCCCCTTTTAGTTTTGTAAGATCCTGTTAGTCAATCAAGTGGAAAGATGATTGCAGTCCTCTTACCTTGTGGTGATAATATTTTCAGGGAGGAGCACTGGAGTTGCATACTGGAATGTGAATCAACAAGTTTTAGCACCAGCAGTCAAAGAAAAAAACTTTCCAGAAGCAGATGTAATGACAACTAGTTTATTCCACAGTTTGATGCAGGGACAACACAATGTGGAAAAATGTTTGATACAAATAGGCTTTCTATTTACTACAGATGACATTTAAATGCCTTCTTCAGCCAGACTGAATTTACTTGTAACAAAGCTGAGACATTATTTTTCTGTGATTTAGTCAAAACTATGTTTTCAAAATATTGGCTTCATGCCAAGCATTTAAAGGATGTTTAAATAGTTGCCTTGGAATGATCTAAAGACCATCAAGCATCCAAATAACACCCCATATTTGTGGAATCTTGGAATATAGGAAGTTCTTGTATAATATAGGTTCCCACAAAAGGATTCGATTCTAAACAGGCAATCAATAGCAAAAGCCTGAAGGTTTTTCATTCCATGCTCGAACAAGATTAAATAGTTTGTGCAAAGAAATCAAGAACCAGCAGGGACTTGTTTTCTTACAGATTGGATATATAAAAAAAATTAAATCTGTTTTGTCTTGAAGGAAGTAGATGCAGCAACAAAAATATTGTCATCTTGTTATTTTCGAAGTAGCTATACTTGATTCAAAAAATGATTCACAATGCAATTCAAAAAATGAGTCGTATTTCAGAAACAACTCTGAATGACTCAAAATTCAAAGGTCAAAGCATATTTATTATCTAAGTATGTATACATTATACAACCAGAAATTGTAATCCATAACTTGTACCAATAACATAATTTGAAAGGCTGAGGTGCTGCAGGCAATGAGGAGCTAGGAACAAGTTGAAAGAGCAGGACTTCAAAATGGGTAGTCTCCAGATGACTATGGATACCATATATTAGTGTGTACAGAGATAAGATGTTAAGTCAGATGGGTGGACAAAGTGTGAAGTAAGGATACATTCTGGAGAATTGGAATTGATTCTTTCATGACTTCCTCCCGTTTTGCCTCATGTAGGGGTGCAATCAATCCCTTTCTCCTCAATTTCTCTATCTCCACCTTGTCTGTTCTCAAGATGCTGCCAAAGTCTTCCTTCCTGTCTGCATGATCGATGGACCTCAGCCATACTTCCATTTGCTAAACATCTGCTTTGAAACAGGCAGAAGAACAATAGGTTTCCCTTGGTTCTCACCTTTCACCCACCTGTCCCACATCCAAAACATCTTCTGGCATCATTTTTGCCGCTCCAATATGGACCCACCACCGGATACACATTCTCCCCTCCCCCACCCCCTTTCTTCTTTTCGCAGGGATTACTCTTTCCATGACATTCTGGTCTGCTCATCCCTCCCCACCCACATGTCTCTGTACCCCAGTACTTTCCCCTGCAACCAAAGAAGACTGATGAAGGGTCTTGGCCCAAAACGTCAACTATTCATTCCTTTCCATGGGTGCTGACTGACCTGCTGAGTTCCTCCAGCATTTTGTATGTCCCATTCTGTAGAAAGAATTTTATATTTATGGAGAGCAAAATAAATGGGGGTACTGAAAACGTGAAACAAACATGGACATGATGGAAATTCTCAACAGCTCAGTCAAGGTTTATAGAGCGGCTTTAGATATGGATTCCTTGTCAGCTGGAAATTATACAGAAATTTCAGTTGGGGATGCTTCATTAGTACAGTTTATTAACTGTAACAGGAATAATTGATCGTGAGTAAAGTCTAAGCCAATGGGATGTTAAATAGGATATAATGTATGTATGATGGAACAATCAATGGATTGCTGCAATTTAAGTAATTAATTAAGTCAACTAAGAAATGTTATATTACTTAGCAGATATAACAAGAAAGGAAGGTCCGCTTTTATGTAATGTTGCTGTCTAAGGAAAATCAGAGTCAGAGTCAGGTTTATTATCACCGGCATGTGACGTGGAATTTGTTAACTTAGCAGCAGCAGTTCAATGCAATACATAATCTAGAAGATGAAGAAAATAATAAATAAATAAATGTGTGAATTAATTACTGTATATGTATATTGAATTGGTTAAAAATCATGCAAAACAGAAATAATATATATTAAAAAAGTGAGGTAGTGTTCACATGTTCGATGTCCATTTAGGAATCAGATGGCAGAGGGGAAGAAGCTGTTCCTGAATTGCTGAGTGTGTGCCTTCAGGCTTCTGTACCTCCTTCCTGATGGTAACAGTGAGAAAAGGGCATGCTCTAGGTGTTGGAGGTCCTTAAAACGGACACTGTCTTTCTGAGACACTGCTCCTTGGAGATGTACTGGGTACTTTGTAGGCTAGTAACAAAGATGGAGCCGACTAAATATACAACCCTCTGAAGCTTCTTTCGGTCCTGTGCAGTAGGTACTCCATACTAGACAGTGATGCAGCCTGTCAGAATGCTCTCCATGGTACATATATAGAGGTTTTTGAGTGTTTTTGTTGGCATACCAAATCTCTTCAGACTCTTAATGAAGTATAGTCGCTGTCTTGCCTTCTTTATAACTACATCAATATGTTGGGACCAGGTTATGTCATGGTCCGGATCGGTTCCCCTTTAAATTTAGTTAGGTTGCGATCGGGACCATTGACGCCTTGTTCCCTTCTAATTCCGTTTCACATGTCCCTTGAGCTCGGCAATCAAGGTAATCTACCCTCGACCCGAACCGGCAGCTTATAAGCCCCTGGCTTTAGCCGTTCGGGGCGAGAGTGTTAAGAAGCCTTCGCAGTTCGCTGCAGCCGCTACGACAAGCCAGAGTGATCCAGCCCGCATCGGAGTACCAGCAATTCGCCTTCCGTCGCCGGAGTGGGTCCGGGCAAGATCAATCTACCAGGGGTGAGTTGAAGGCGGAGACCTGACTCGACATTTATGCCCCTTGTCTGTGTCTACCCCTCGAAGAGTCCCGGCTGGGTGCCTGAGCTGAATGCGGAGTTCTGGCTTGATATCATGCCCAGTGTCTGTGTCTACCCCTCGAAGAGTCCCGGCTGGGTGCCTGAGCTGAATGCGGAGTTCTGGCTTGATATCATGCCCAGTGTCTGTGTCTACCCCTCGAAGAGTCCCGGCTGGGTGCCTGAGCTGAATGCGGAGTTCTGGCTTGATATCATGCCCAGTGTCTGTGTCTACCCCTCGAAGAGTCCCGGCTGGGTGCCTGAGCTGAAGGAGGAGTCCTGGTTCAAGATTCCTTGTCCTGTGTTTTAGTGTCCATGTTTCTGGCTGCAGTGATCCATGGTATCCAAGTGTCTGGTGGCAGTGAATCAAGGTCCCAGTCTCCAAGTCCAAGGGCCGTGCCAGTCCCAGTCTCCAGGGTCCCAGTCATGGCCGCGGCTGTCCATGCTACCCCTGTCCAAGTCCATGGTCCGCGGCTGTCCACGTTCCCCCTGTCCAAGTCCATGGTCCGCGGCTGTCCACGTTCCCCCTGTCTAAGTCCATGGTCCGCGGCTGTCCACGTTCCCCCTGTCCAAGTCCATGGTCCGCGGCTGTCCACGTTCCCCCTGTCCAAGTCCATGGTCCGCGGCTGTCCACGTTCCCCCTGTCCAAGTCCATGGTCCGCGGCTGTCCACGTTCCCCCTGTCCAAGTCCATGGTCCGCGGCTGTCCACGTTCCCCCTGTCTAAGTCCATGGTCCGCGGCTGTCCACGTTCCCCCTGTCCAAATCCATGGTCCGCGGCTGTCCCAGTTCCCTGTCTCCAAGTCCCAGGTCCGTGGTGATCCAAGTCCCTGGTCCCCTAGTCCGAGGTTCGTGTTCCTCCCTGTCCTCAATTTCCCGATCTTCTGTGTAGCGAGTAATAAACGCTATTTTATTGTACCTAAGAAAGACGTGTTTGTGTCCTGCGTGTAGGTCCTCTCCCAGCACCCTTCTCCCCACCTCATGACAGGCTAGGTCCTCAGAGATCTTGACACCCCAGGAACTTCAAGCTGCTCACTCTCTCCACTTCTGATCCCTCGATGAGGATTGGTTTATGTTCCCTTGTCTTACCCTTCCAGAAGTCCACAATCAGCTCTTTTGTCTTATTGACGTAGACTGCCAGTTTGCTGCTGCGGCACCACTCCACTCCACTATTTGGCATTTCTTGCTCCTGTAAGCCAATTTACCACAACAATTAAATGAGCAGTTAGATTAGCAGTTTCAAATGCCGGATGAAATCTGTGTTGTCCAGAAATGTGGGAGACTTTGTTTGCTTTTGAGAAGGTGTGTCTATCTAATTATTAATCTCATGACATATTTTAAATGGTGGTTCAAGTGCAGCAGGCATATACGTTTGCTCCACACCCCTAAAAAGTTATCAGTCTAGATTATGTGGTGTTTATTCAATCTTCAATATTTATTGCTTACTTCCTGATATTATTGCTTCTTCTGTTTGCATTTGCGGTTTGTTGTCTTCTGCTCTCTGAATGCCCTTGTTGGATGGTCTTTCACCGCATCTGTTATAGTTACTAGTCTAGATTTGGTGAGTTTGCCCACTAGAAAATAAATCTCAGAGTTGTATATGGTGGACATATGTGTACTTTGACAACAAAATCTACTTCTTAACTTTTTTGAACTTTTTTGAACAAAGAATGCTTTCAGTGAGTGGCACCTTACACAGATTTTCAACAATTTAGATTGAGCAATTGAACAACTTAGCTAATTGTATTTCATGTCTATTTCTGCACCCCCCCCCCCCCACCCAGGTAAGCAGCGGCATAAGAAGGACTCTGTGAGAGTCAACCACCCGTAAGGCTGCTGGGCCAGATGACATCCCAGGCCGAGTACTCAGTGAGTGTGCACACCAGCTCAGTGACATCTTCAACACTTCACTCATCCAGGCTGCTGTCCCAAATGCTTCAAATCAGCTACGATTGTCCCTGTATCATAGATCTCGACACTTTCAGAACTAAATGACTATTGCCCGGTGGCCCTGATGCCAATCACCATGAAGTGCTTTGAACGGCGGTTAATGGCATACATTTAAAACTCCATTCCTGCCATAATGGACACTCACCAGTATGCTTACTTACTAACAGAACCACTCTATGACAAATGCCACAAGATCTGTCATGCACCTGGCCCTGACACATCTAGAAAACAAGGACATTTATGTCAGAATGCTGTTTCTAGATTTCAGTTTGGTATTCAGCACATTTGTCCCACAGACCAGGCCCTGGTGAACAAAATCCTACTCCTCGGTCTAAATACACCACTGTGCAACTGGGTGTTGCACTTCCGAACCAACAGACCTCAGGTAGGTAGGATGCACAACCACCACTCCCAAGTCATCATACTCAACACGGGTGCCCCCCGGGTGTGTGTACTGAGCCCAATGCTGTACACTCTGCTCACATGGCCAAACACCCATTGTCAGGTTCGCTGATGACACAGGGCTCGTCACTAATGTAGATGAGAAGACCTACAGGGAGGAGGTGGAGGAGCTCAATGCCTGATGTTAGGCAAGTAACCACTTCCTCAATGTTGCACAAGACAAAGGAGATGGTAATTGACTGCAGAAGAACTCGCACCCCTCACACCCCCTTTTACCTCAACGGCACAGCAGTGGAAACTGCAAGCAGTTTCAAATTCCTGGGAGTGTACACCACACAGGAGCTCTCGTGGTCCCAGAACACACTCTACACAATCAAAACTCACCACTGAGGATGAAGAGAGCTGGAATATATAAATCATTTCCTACAACCTTCTATAGATGTGCAGTAGAGAGCATTCTGCATCACGACATGGTAGAGAAACTGCACTGTGGCAGACAGGAAGGATCAACATTCACACTCTTACCGGTGAGGATGTTATATAGAATCCACACCAGGACCACAAGACTCAAAAACAGTTTCCCAAGCCGTAAGGCTGATCAACACCTCCTCCCATGAACACACCCCACCATCACTGCTTTTAACATTTCCTGTCAGAGTATTTTATGTACAGACATTCCAGTGCCTAGCATCACTTTATAGACATACAATCATCTATGTATATAAACTGTCTTACCTATTAGTATTTATTGTTTTTTTATTATTATTCTTTATGTTTTTTCTTTGTGCTGCATTGGATCCAGAGTAACAACTATTTTGTTCTCCTTTACACTAGTGTACAGAAAATAACTTTAAACAACAATCATGAATCTTGAATTTTATTCAATGCCTTCAATTATATCACCATGACTCAAAAATATATCTTCCAATCAAGCAGAAGAAGATTATATTTATTTGCACCTGGTTGACACTTAAAAGTCTATACAGAATAAGTCACAATTCTTTAATTATTTTGTAATAACTCTAAAATTGCAGTGAGATCATAAGAATGACCTCTCTGGGACCCAATTTTCAAATTTACTGCATTTAGAACACATTGTCAGTAGGTAGGTGGTTTGATAGCAGCATATAAAAAAAATCAATAATTTTTCCTGAGGAAGATCTGTTGAAATATTCTGTTTTTACCAGGAAATTTCTTTATTGTTATTTTCTTTCATAAAAGTTCAGCCCGTGCATGTGATCAACATATGGTGCAATTCTAGTTTTCTCTTCTAAGAATTGTTGCTTTACGAAAAGCAGTGTGGATTAAGCCACATGATAGTATTCAGGAAGAGCACATGCTAAACACAAGACTGTTTTCCCTTTTTATAATTTATCTGGCGTGACTGGCCTAGAAAATCAGCTGGGCGGAAAAGGGAGGGCAAGGCACAAAGTAGTGCCGGAATGTACTAACTCCTATTCCTGCTGCTGACCTTGCTAAAGACTATGAGGTCAAAGGAAGTGGATCTAAGTGACAATGATCTTTGTACTTTTGGCTTCATCTGGGGCATACCACAGCTGCAAAGGCTCTGAACACTAGCTAAGACTTACTAGGCTGAAGGAGAATAGCAAAAAGGGGACATGGCAATGTCATGGAGTGAACTATAATTTTTGAGTGAGGCCAGGATATTGTCTTCACATCAAATGCTGGTGCTTGGCTGCAAATCTTGCAACTTCAGGAAAACAGATTAGAAAGTGTATCCAATTTCTGAAGGCATTTGTGACCTTTGCAGAGCAGTCCCATTGAAGTTACCATGCAAATCCATTTGCAGACCAGGCAGTTTTAGCCGCTGAGGATATTATGAGTCCAGATGATGCCATATAAGCGGTTGTCTTTTCGAGATTGGACAGAGTGGAGGGAAGAATTCTTATATTCCAAACACCAGTCTGGTTTCACCATTGCGTCATTGCAATTTCCTGCCCGTATTTGTTGCACATCTTGAGCAAAGAAAGAACTGGAATAAACTGGAAATGCAACATATGAATGACCCAGGCATTTTATTTTAGTGGTCAAAGTGTGGCAAGGGATAATGGACGATTCAGGGCAAGTCGCGTTGGACATGCCAATATCTTCTAACTTCAACGGATTTGGGCCACTGTCAAAGTTGTCAAAGAATTTTGACATGTACCTCATTCTGGATTTTCTAGAACACTTTCTCCAGGTTGTTATGAGTGATGGACAGACCTGATGGACAATGGGGTGCAGAGTTAACCATTCCCAACCCCCCTCCTGAGAACTACGAACTATTGCTGTTGCTATGCTGCTGTTGAGAGAGAGAGAGATAAAGCCTAGGCAAGAACATCTGCTACAGATAAGAGGGGGAGAGAGACTGTTGATTTACTGTATTTTGACTCTTCCTGGATTATTTATCTTCCACTACAAGGACTTTACTTTGCTCGTTAACATTCCTCAGGAGATAGCAGGAGTGGCCTGATTTGATGGACATGGTCATTCAGAGTTGATGGATAGCTGAGACCCCGTGAGTGGAGATAAAAGACAGGTCTGGAGAGACACCCTTCAGACACACCAGTGAACACTGACTGAGTGTTGGGAACCCACAGAAAGGTGGGGGCTTCAGAGACCGAACCAGGAGATCGGTCAGTAAAGCTCACAGTGTTACAGCAGGGCCGGTGGGGACTTGTGTGTGTGTGTCCACTCATGTCAGAGTGACGAGTCCACCACAGAAGAATGGTCTAGCTGAAGAACAGAGGGGTCATAACTGAATGGCCACAACAATACGAAAGCCACAAAAGGTTTGCCAGCCGCAGCTGTTGCTGTTACATCTCGCTCGTTCTCTCTCTCTCTCCCCGATGATTTTAATACAATAACCATAACTACATCAGCATTTATGAACTAAACTCTATACTTTCCTATGACAATTTATTTACCCCTAGACATCGATAGAGCTTGTTTATTATTGAATATTATTATTCCTACACTTTTAGGTTTATTACTGCTAACTTGTTTTATATGTATATTTGCATTTTTGATATTGTATTGTGTAGTTTACTAATAAACACCTTTAGTTTGGTACCACCAGACTCCAACGGATTCTTCTTTCTCTGCTGGTCAGACACCCAGTTACAGGGTATGTAACAAGTTATAGTTACACAACAGTAGTTATGGATCTGATGCAACCATCACAAGAGGAAACTGCTGAAATGATGTACACCATATTATGAGCAATAGATAGTGGAGGAAAGAGGAACACAGTATTTCCTACTGTCAGTCTGATCAAAATAGAGGATTACTTTACAACAACTATATGAAGAATATTGTACAACATTAACTGGTCATTGCCCAGTATTGGTTGGAAACGGAATAGAATTTCCTTGGCTGACCTGGGGCACTTGGGTTATTCCAACATAATTAGATTGTATTGCGTGACATGAAAATTAAGCAACTTATTTGGCTAAAACCACTGCATAGTTGAGAATTTATTAATCCTTTATATGTGAGTATGGATAATTATATACCTTTAGATTGCATGATTTTTCTTCATCTCTTTTAATAATTAAATTATTTCTATAGGCATTACATGCCTTTACAAACGTCTCTGTAACAAGTAACAGGGAAATAATAAACACAAAGTGCACTGCAGATGCTGTGGTCGAATCAAGACATACAAAAAAGCTGGATGAACTCAGCAGGTCAACATAATACTTTATGTTCAGACCTTGAAATATTTATGGTGGCTGAATCTCTGCAGCAACACTTGCAAGATTTTGGTGGAACACCAGAGAAGAGGAAGAAATGTCCCACTCATCTTATAAAGCAAAATAACCAATACCCATTTATTATAAATCAAATATTGTCTCTTTTCTTGACTTGTTTAAGACCTGGTGCACGATAAGAAAGGGACTATTCTATAGCATTGCTCAATGCAAACCAGATTCATTAAATATCCTGGTCAACTGTGGAATGTATCTTTTAAATATACCTGTGCAAGGGTCAGGATAAGTACAAGACTATCTCCAGCCCACTCACCCCATCTTCATACCACAGGGAGAGCGGTTGCTGGATTTTCTGGCTGTATGTTCTGTCAGGTTTTGGGCTTCTGCCTATCTACCTTAAGAAGTTTAGATTCTCCTTCTCCCTGCAAAGTTATTTGTGTCCCAAATTTTTAGTTCTTTCCAATTCATATCTTTGCTTAGCTACAACATTGCACTATTTGGTACTAGAAGTTGAAAATATTTTCAGATAGATTGGTGAGTCATGTGTCAATGTGTTTAGGGATGAAGACCAATTATCTCAGGAATATGATCAGCAGAACTGGGTCAATATTTGAAGAGAAATATTGCTTTATTGCAATCAAACAATGTAATCTAAAAAAGCAAATTGCAAATTAAGAGTTAGAAGAATAGTATTTGTAATAATAAGAATGAACTTCTGGCTATTGAAAACACTAATTACTCTAATACATCACAATTTTTATTCCTATTTTATTTTGTTCAATTAAGTAAAATTTTGTATTCACCACAATGAAATCAGGGAGATCATCTGCTATTTTTAAAACTCTTACTTCACTCTCATTCCATTAAAATCAATATTCAGGTCAAATTCAGGTGAACAGCAAAAGTTGCAGACAACACAACTTACAATCTTTTATTTCAAAGCTTTCCTCCCTTTTGACCTACTATAAAACAAATCTTTTATCCCATGACTCCTCCTTTTCAAGTATTCCCATTCATTCCCTCTCTTACCTTCAGACTAGTTTACTTCATAATTTGATGTATAATAAGAGGAAGTAGGAACTGGCAAGATTGGGTGTGTCAAAAAAAATAATGTTTTGCCTCCTGAAATTGTACTTAAGAATTTACCTTAACCACTTACGCTGCTGGCTCTGTGGGTTATCTAAAGGTACAATTATTTGTCAGCACTGTTTTATGTGGGATTGTCAAAATTACTTCTGTAATTTTCCAAATCTGGTATTTTGATTGATTAAATGATGGTCCTTTATGGTCATAGACAATTACCTCAGCTTTTTCCAATCTTATTCATTTAAGATAAATGGTAAGAGCAGAGAAAGAAAAAAAGAAAAGTACATCATTATATGATGATGAGAGGCATTGATCGTGTGGATAGTCAGAGGCTTTTTCCGAGGGCTGAAATGACTAACACAGTCCAGCACAGTTTTAAGGTGCTTGGAAGAAAGCACGGAGGAGATGTTGGGGTAAGTATTTTACACAGAGAGTGGTGAGTGCGTGGAATGAGCTGCTGGCAATGGTGGTGGAGGTGGATATGATAGGGTCTTTTAAGAGACTCCTGGATAGGTACATGGAGCTTAGAAAAATAGAAAGCTATGTAACTCTAGTAATTTCTAAGTACATGTTCAGCACAGCATTGTATTGTGCTGTAGGTTTTCTATGGTTCTACGTTTTAATTTTTTTTAGTGAAAATATGTGGTGACGTAGGGTGGAACTGAAGAAAGCAAGCAGAATGCTTTTTGTTAGATGGAAAGACTAGCTCTAAAAGAAAAAGAATATATTCCTTTTTCAAAAGACACTTGAATAATCACAGTAGGGAGAAGTCAAGAAGGACAATGTAACCAGCATAAATGTTTAAAATTATTTATTTAAATTATAAAGATGGATTTAATTAGCTAATTAAAGATAGTTGACGACCCATTGCTCAAATCAACAAAGTTCCCTGATTTGAGAAATGCAAATCACACTTGAATTCAGTGTTTCTAAATCATTCAACAGATATTTATGCCGCTGACGCTTCTTCGCAAAACTGGAAATCTGTATGGGGTGCGCTGTTTAGTTATATAAACTTCTCAAAAGTCATCATTGTAATTGGGTATTTGTTCCCGTCTACCATCTCTGATGAATCCCATGACTCCATTTACAAGGTACTTTTTTTCAGGTATCCTGCTGACATTTATCACCTGAACAAAACTCTAAGGAGGCTCATTTGGCCACTTTCACCATCGTGTTTGTGGGATTATGCTCTGCTTAAATTTGGTGTCATATTTCTTAAATTATACAGTCACCACATTTCAGGAATACTTGGTTGGTTTTTAAAACTTTGCAAAATACCAAGGTTATGAAATGAGTTTTATATGTGCAAGTTAATTTTTTAAATTTTAAAATTAGTATGGTTTGTTTCCTTCCAGTTTGTTAAACCATAATATTTTAGATTTACATAAAAATTTGTATGAAAAGCAGTTTTTTCCCCATTGTAGTAATATTAGCCCCCAAGTCTTCTACCTCAATTTATCTTAAAAAGGTGTGTTTAGAGAATTTCTGATTCTCATTCATCCTCTTAATTTTAGCAATTTCTGACAATTTACATCCACTTTTCAAAGTGCTGTGAAGCCACTGGTGAATGGTACAGTACAAACTCAGAAGAGGCAAAACTTTTCTTTTCCTTCCTTCCCAATGTCAGGGTCCCCAATCTCCCTTTCAGTACAGTGTTCTTGAAACTGCTCTTCTTGGGGCGTCTTTGACAGTGGTAACAGAAATTTAGATTAGATGGTCATTTCTTTGAACATCTCCGGTAATGTTTGGCTTCAATTTTATTTCTCCCGTCAAATCTATTTATGGCCTTTTACACAATTGCAGTGATTCTCAATGCAACTTTGATGAACCATATGCAATAGTTCAACTCTGCTCTTTATAACCTTCAAACCTTAATACTGAGTTTATTCACATTTCTGCTCCTTCATAACTGCTACTAATGCAGGATAACTGCATCACAGTCACTTTACTGGAAGGAGGCATGAGCTGATACTTTGATACATATCTGGTAACAAGGACCAAGGGCCTGGGTTCTGTCCGCCTTTCTTTGCCACAGTTCCTCTTTCAATATTTTTATTAATGTATACAAGAATATATAACAAATACAGAGCATATATATTAAAAAATTACTAACAGAATACAGACAATAAAAAAATTGAACTGTATAGGACTGAGTAACATACGTGTAATGATTACTAATACTGCAAATTTATAAAGAGTATACTTTGCCACAGTTCCATCTCACAGAAACTGTGCTTTCTTGCCTGGATGTCCCATGCTTCCTTCTCCCTTTACAGTTCAGACAATGTACTAATCCAGATTGTTTCTGGACACTTGTTTCGATATTTATTGTAGGTGTAATACTGAGAGCACCTTCCATATACTGCTGTGCCTAATTCAAAAGGAAAGTAAAAATCTAAAAGAGCTGAAGATGCCCAACCAAGATGAGAGACTGGGGATTGGACTCTGATCTAAACAGTTGATTTTAGGTCTGTGCCTCAGATTTTATCTCCTTTCCAATTTTGGTGCAACTTTGCAGTGATAGTACCCCAACAAAATCCAGTATGCTCCAAAGGGCTCTCACAATCTCATTTTCTTCTCCAAATCCCTCCTATTAATTCTTACCACTATGCTTTGTATCTTCCTTAGTTACAGTCTGATGGTGAGGATCTACTGCATTGAGCTGCATATTCCAAGGAAACGGATTTCCAAAATGACTGTCAGACTCTCTGTCATTGGGGAAACAAAGGAACCCCATGCTTCTGATTATCTAGTTGTTAAACTTCTGCACTTCCCCTGGTTCATGCCTTCCCTAACACTCACCCTAATGCCCCCACCTCACCTCCTCCACGAATACATAACTGGGCACATTCTCTTAAACAACATGAAACTGGGAGTATTGGCAACTATTTGTCAGCTCAGCCACAGCCTGAACTGACAAGTAGTTACCAATATTTTCTATTTTAATGTTGTTTAAGGAACTTACAATGTGAGGAAGTGCAGTTTATATATAGTTCTTATATATATAGAGTTCTTGCAACTTGCAATTACATTTCCAATAACCTGAATCAGTTGACTTGACATGTAATGTTTACAAAACCATTTGTTTAGTCACAGTAAAGTTTCCTGAGTTAATTATTCATCTATGTGCATTCTCCTCTTCTTCATCCTAAATCTATTCCCCTGAATATTGAGGCTATGTCCTTTAATTCTAATCTCAAGTTTCCTGCCACGATCTTATCTACCCTTTCATAATTATATATACAGTATTTCTAAAAGATCCTCTCTCATTCTTCTGAATTCCAAAGAGTACAGTCCCAGGTGACTCAATCTCTCCTCATAGTCTAACCTCCTCATCACTGGAATCAACCTGGTGAAAGCCAAGTAAGGAGACCAGAAATGCAGTACTCCAGGAGCAGCCTCGCCAGTATCCTGTACAGTTGCAGCACACACTCTCTGCTCTTCATTTCAATCCCTCTAACAATCAAAACCAACATTCCGTTTGCCTTCTTGATAACCCGTTGCACCTGCAAACCAACCTTTTGCAATTCATGCCAAATCCCTCTGTATAACATCATGCTGCATTCTTTTACCATTTAAATAATAATCTGATCTTCTATTTTTACGTCCAAAGTGGATGACCTCGCATTTATCAACATTATACTCCATCTGTCAGACCCTTGCCCACTTGCTTACCCTGTCTCTATCACTCTGCAGACTCCCCACATCCTCTGCACAATTAGCTTTTCCACTTAGTTCAGTGTCATCAGCTATTGCAAACAATTGCGTCACCAACTCCTGCCGCATTCTGACCACCACTGACTGCCAACCAGAGAAACACCCAATTATCATGTTATAAGAAGAGACAATGATAAATCTAATGAAGTTGCTATAAGATCTCCTTCCATAAAGGGGACATTAGGACAAATACAAATG
The DNA here is from genome assembly GCF_030144855.1 of Hypanus sabinus. Taxonomy (NCBI): domain Eukaryota; kingdom Metazoa; phylum Chordata; class Chondrichthyes; order Myliobatiformes; family Dasyatidae; genus Hypanus; species Hypanus sabinus. The sequence goes on from NC_082718.1 coordinate 17,894,753, forward strand.
CTCTTTGAGAATCGCCAAGCAATTATACTCCATTCTCCAGTAAAACTGGAATCTCCCAGTGACCACCCATTTCAATTCTGCTTCCCATTCCAATTCCAACATAACAGTCCATGGGCTCCTCTACTGTTGCGATGATGCCACACTCATGATGGAGGAGCATCACCTTATATTTTATCTGGGTAGCCTCCAACCTAATGGCATGAACCTTGATTTCTCAAACTTCACGTAGTGCCCCTCCTCTATTTTCCATTCCTATTTCCCTCTCTCACCTTATCTCCATTCCTGCCCATTGCCTTTCTCTGGTGCTCCTCCCTCTTTTTCTTTCTTCTTATGTCCTTATGTTCTCTCCTATTAGATTCAACCTTCTCTAGCCCTGTATCTCTTTCACCAAACAACTTTCCAAGTCTTTACTTCACCTGGTTTCACCTATCACCTTGTGTCTCTCCTCCTTCCCCAACCTTTTCACTCTGACTCCTCATTTTTTTCTTCAGTCCTGCTGAAAGGTCTCAGCACAAAACGTCACCTGTACCCTTTTCCATGGATGCTGCCTGGCCTGCTGAGATCCCACAGAATTTTGTGTCTGTTGCGTAGGTCAATTGTATGTCCATTAAGTGAATCTAGGCACAGGAATGTCTGCACATTAGATGACTGAAGGGAATGATAAAGTAGTGGTTGTGGGGGTGTGGAGGGGTGGGTTAGTAGGTGGAGATGTTGATCAGTCTTACTACTTGTGGAAACTGTTTTCAAGTCTGGTGGTCCAGGCATGGGTGCTACGTAACCCCCTTCCTGATGGGAGAGGGAAACACAGTCGATGAGTGTGGTACATAGGATCCTTAATGATGTTACTGTCCCTTTTCTGTATACATGTCCTTAGTGATGCGCTGGGCAATTTTGACTACCCGTCGTAGAGTTTTTCTGCACACCGCAGTACAGTTTCAGTACAATGCATTGATGCAGCATGATAGGATGCTCTCTACTGCGAATCTGGAGAATGGCGTGAGTATAGGTGCACATTGTCCAGCTCTCTTCTGCCTCCTCAGAAAGAAGAGACTTTGAGAGCTTTTCTGATTGTAAAAAAAAAAATTCCTTTTTTGGTATGGATACCAAAACTGTGCACAAAACTCTACATGCAGTTTCACCTGGCCTTTTATAATTGCACTGAAACATCTTTACTCCTCTATTCAAAATCTCTCATAATAAAGGCCAACTCACCATATGTCTACCTTCCTTCTCTGTTTACCTGTTCAAATTATTTTAATCATTCTAAATGTATCTGCTTATATCACTTCCACTGGTAGCTCAGTCCATAGATCCATCATCCTCTGTGTGAAAAAACCACTGGTCACAACCTACATACATAAGAAAGATTCATTTCTTTGCATTCTTCACTTTCTGTCCAATTCTCAGTTCATGTCAGTACCTTACCTTGAACTCTGTATGCTCTATTCTTGTTGACCAACATCCTATGTGGAACCTTATCGAGAGTTTGCTAAAATTAAATTGCAACACATCCACCTATCTATTCCACCAGTCACAGACACAACTTCAATCCGAACATAGAAAGACTCCTGACTGAGAAATGCCTGCAGGTACTGGCTGCCTTTATTTTTGTTTCTCAGAAGGGTGTTTGGGCTGTGGGTGTCTTTGGCAAGGCTCAAATTGGCACTTATAGACTAATGGTACCTTTGATTATGTTGGAGAATCTGTATATGTCATGATTTTATTGAGTTGCTGAACTTCCTGTGCTCTTTCCAAAGGTTGCCTGTTCTTTATGTTCTGTTGGACATTGACCTTCAGGAAGCCGTAGAGCTATTTCTCTTTCATTAAAAAAAGGTGGAGATTTCAATCTACTAATATCGTGCAATTGTGGTTAATTATTTCCAGGTTTGGTTATTTTCATTAACCCAGTCTTGATAGTTATCCATTGACAAGCCAAGGAACTCTGTACAGGTATTAAATATCTGCAAGGCACTGCTTGAGAAGAAGTGTCTTTTGTCTGCTATGCGATGATGTGCAAGCTGTGATCTTCAGTAAAGGATGTCCAACTGACCCATTCTCAATGTAGACTGGTGTCAGGCTAAGCTGTACTCTGTCCATGCTATTCATAATCTTTCTCACTCCAGTGCTGAAATCGCCTCCAACCAATGAAGTGCAGTCATCTACAAAACAAATCGGATACTCTTCATCCTACATCACCTCCACTCGAAAACAAAGATCACCACAGCCAGTGTTCAGATGACATGTGCGTTTGCACTCTTTTGAACAGCGAGCTTCAAGTCACTATCATTTCATTCATTGAAACATGTTAGTATTTCATTTGATAGCCACAAAACAGAGAACGGTTTAGCACAGGAACAGACCTTCAGCCCATAATGCCAGTGCCAACCATGAAGTCATTCCAAACTAATCCAATCAGCCTACACATGGTCTGTATCTCTCCATTCACTGCCTATCTAAATGCCTCTTAAACATTGCTATTGAATCTCCTTCCACCACTATCTCTGGTAGTATGTTTTACATTTTATGCAAAAAAAATTACCTTGTAAACCTTCCCCTCTTCTTAAAGCTATAGCTTCTAGTACTTGGCATTTCCAGCCTGGGGGAAAATCTCTATCTGCTTTATCTTTGCTTCTATCAGGATGCCCTTCAGCCTTTGGTTCTCCAGAGGAAACAGTCCTAGTTTGTCCAGCTGTTCTTTATAGCTGATGCACTCTCATCCTGGTGAACCTCTTCCGTACCCTCACTAAAGCCTCCACATCATTCCTGTAATGTGGCAATCACAATTGGCTCCAATTACAGTCTAACCAAGATTTCAGACAAATGCAGCAAAACTTCCCTCCTGTTATACTCAGCACTGCTTCTTTACCTCTCTTCCTCCATGCATTGCTGCTTTCAGGGAGCTGTGAACTTGAAGCCTAAGATCCCTCTGTACTGTCTGTAAGCACCCTCGTATTTAATGTGTTCTTTCCTTTTGCACATGACTACCCAAAATGAAACATCTTACACCTGTCCTTACTAAACACCATATGCCATTCCTCTACTCACATTCCAAATTGATCTATAAACTGTTCAGTCCTTTGACAATCTTCTCACTTTCTACAACTCCAGCAAATTTTGTGCCTTCTACAAAGTGGCTAATCAGCTCACCTCCATATTCATCCAAATCATTTATATACTTCATAAACAAGAGAGGTCCTAGCACTGATCTTTACAGAACACCACCGGTCACAGACATCCGGTCAAAATAACACCCCTCCAACATTACCCTCTGTCTTCTATAGCCAAGCCAATTTTGAAACCAATCTACCCAGTTTTGGTGGATCCCGTGTGTTTTAGTCCTCTGGCCCAACCAACTATGAGTAATCAAGGTGGTGATGAATTGGTGTATAGGAGGGAGATTGAAAACCTGGTTGAATAGTGCCACAACAACCTCTCACTCAATATGCTGGAGGAATATTGGCCAGATATCTATAGAAGAAGAAAAATAGCCCTTAACTCGGCAGTGGAGTTATCGGGGCACCATCATGATGGTGTTTCCGTAGCAAGCTATTCTTGTTTTTACGAGGCCGAGTTGCTAGCTCGATGCTCAACCTGACTTGGATTCGAACTTGGGAACCTTCGCTCCAGAGTCTGGCACTGATATTATTGCACCACCAAGCAGGACAGGGACATCTATGGAAAAGAGTAAATAGTTGATGTTTCAGGTAAAGTGAAGGAGAGGGTAGAGGGGCAATTACTAGAAGTTTGAGAAATTGATGTTCATGCCATCAGGGAGGCTACCCAGACAGAATATAAGGTGATGCTCCTCTATCATGAGTGTGGCCTCATCATGACAGTAGAGGGGGCCATGGATGGATATGCCAGATGAACATCGATTTCTCAAACTTCCATTAATGACCTCCCCCCCACTGCTTCTCTATTCCTCATTTCCCTTTTCCTTTCTCAATTTATATCCTTGCCTGCCCATTGCCTCCCTCTGGTGCTTCTCTCCCTTTTTGTTTCTTCCACGGGCTTCTGTCCTCTCCTATCAGATTTCCCCTTCTCCAGTCCTGTACCTCTTTCACCAATCAACTTGCCAACTCTTTACTTCACCCCTCCCCTCCTCCCAGTGTCACCTATCACCTTATTTCTCCCTACCCTCCCCCCACCCTTTGACTCATCTTTTTTTCTCCAGTCCTGCTGAAGGGTCTCAGCCCAAAACGTTGGCTGTTTACTCTTTTCCATGGATGCTGTCTGACCTGCTGAGTTCCTCCAGCATTTTGTGGTTCTTACTTGGATTTCCAGCATCTGCAGATTTTCTCTTGTTTGTAATTAATCTACGCATATAGCTATCTTATGTATTTATATTGATTGTGCAATTTTATTATTGTGTTCTTTATCTTGTGCTTTTTATGTGCTGCATCAGGTCTGGAGTAACAATTATTTTGTTCTTCTTTACACTTGTGTACTGGAAATTACATTAAACAATCTTGATGTATCAGCCATAAAAGGGGTACGACAAACATTCATTCATCTGGTTTACCATATAGGGAAAGATTTAGTACATTTGGCCTCTATTCCCTCAAATTTGTAAGAATAAAGGAAGATCCCTTTGAAACGTGCACAATTCTTAAAGTTCTTAGCAGGGTGGCTACAGAGAGGATGTTTTCTTTGGCCAATGAGTCCAGACCATGGGTCATGGTCTGTGAATAATGGGCTGCCATTGAGGACTGATATGAGAAGGCATTTCTGTAAAATTTTCTCAGTGGCTGTTTTTGTAATTCTCCATACTGAAAGGCTGTGGATATTGGGAAATTGACATATTTCTGGATTTTAAGGGAATGAAGTAATTTGGGATAGTGCAGAAAAATCACATTGAGGAAGAAGATCATTGGTGATCTTAATGAATCACAAATCATAAAATGTTAGCAGGCAGGTCCAGCAAGTAGTTAAGAGAGCAAATTGACCTTCATTGCAAAGGAGTTTGAGCTTAGAAACAGGCAATTGTACAGGATGTTGGTGAGCCCAGACCTTAAGTGCTGCTCACAGATTTGGTCCCCTTACTGAAGAGAGCATATGGTAGATTCAAGGTAGCCTAGTGGAGATTCAAAGTTCAGAGTTTATTTATTATCATAGTATGTGTACATTATACAATCTTGGGATTTGTCTCCCAACAGGTAGCCAACAGGTTTCAACAGGTAGATTTGAAATATATTGATCTTAAGAGACATGTCAGGGTAAATGTTAGGATACACCTCAATTAAGATTCAAGTTTCAAAAACTTTATTGTCATTCCAACCGTACATCAGCTCTGCAGGGCAGAATGAAACAACGTTTCCCAGGGACAAGTGCAATCATAACATATAAAGGAACATACTTTCAAGAACAGAATGTTCATTTAAAACCAAGGTATGTTGAAATTTTATTTTGCAGAAAAAGAGGACTCTTAAGAATTCACTGTTCCAGACAGCTTTGAAAGTATTTAAAGTGGAGGTAGAAACATTTTTGAAATGTCGGACAGGATTGAGGGCCATGAAAATATGGCACTTTGGTGTAGGTAAGGCCTGGGGCTGTTCAGTCAAGACCACATAAAATAGTGAGGCAGGCTTGAGAGTTCTGTTGGCCCCTTCCTGCTCCTATCTTCTTGTGCTCTTCTGGTTTTAATGAATAATGGAGTAGGCTCTAACAGCTCCCTTCCTTTCAATTACATTTTCTCACTAATACTTGGTTTTAATGTGGTCTTGCATATTCCACCTATGCCACTTTCCATGTACAGCATATTCCAAGTAATTGGGACAAGTACATTTTGGCCCAATTAAGCAGCTGCCCAATTAGTTGAATTTTCTTGGGAATAGTTTACAAGGTCAACATGGTACCATACTGGTTAGCACAACGCTTTACAGTACTGGCAACTCAGGTTCAAATCCCACCACTGCCTGTGAGGAATTTGTATATTCTGCCCTCGACTGTGTGGGTTTCCTTCGGGTGCTCTGGTTTCCTCCCACAGCCCAAAGATGTACTGATTGAAAGGTAAGTTGGTCATTGTAAATTTTCCTGTGATTGGGCCAGGGTTAAATCAGGGGCTTCCAGGTGGTAGGTACAGCTCAAAGGGTTGGCGGGGCCTATTCTACACTGCATCTTGATAAGTAAATAAATAAATTGTTCAATTAATTAATTAATACATAGATAGATAAATAAATAGAGAGAAACTACCATATAACTGAGTAACAAATTATGTATTAAATGAAAGACCGAACAAATTAAAACACTGTAAAAACTACTAGGGCAATATAAAACTGTCTATTAGTTCCTTATCTTCTACAGAAGAATTCATCCAGTGTACCTGTATGCTGCCGCATTCTTTTGTAAGTTACTGTAAATTAATAAGATTAGTGCAGATAATGGACTACCTTTTGAATAATGCTAATAACGATTGTATCCTCCAAATCTTCATTTCCATTGTGACATTCAAGATGATGGCCGATACCTTTAAATTCTTTGTAAATCCTAACTTGTTGAAGTAGTGAAATTGTTTCATTTTCACTCCCGGCCATTTCTGGCATCTCTGAGCCTGAATGCTTGAAACTGCAGTGAGCAAAACAGTTCTGAATTATCTCACTGCTTTTTATCACCACTATCTGTGACAAAAATCACTGCTTTTTGAACACAAGTACATGTAACTGATGCTATTTAGAAACCATTCGCTCTGAGCACTATAGCTAATGTGCACGTGTTTGATGCTAGTTAACAGTTTCCTGCCCCCACTAAGTGGTATAGTGTCCCAAGAAAGGGAATCACGGCTATTTTCCGATTGTTTTTTTCTCTTTAAGAATTGTCCCAATTGCGGCTGCCTTGATTAACTGATGGCCCATTTAACCAGAATCCACTGTAATAATAAAATATTAAATTAACTTTCTGAAAATAAACATTAATTTTCATTCAACACACACAAAATGCTGGTGGAACGCAGCAGGCCAGGAAGCATCTATAAGAAGAAGAACTGTCAATGTTTCGGGCCGAGACCCTTTGTCAGGACTAACTGAAAGAAAAGATAGTAAGAGATTTGAAAGGAGGAGGGGGAGGGGAAAATGCGAAATGATAGGAGAAGACCGGAGGGAGTGGGGTGAAGCTAAGAGCTGGAAAGGTGATTGGCAAAAGGGATACAGAGCTGGAGAAGGGAAAGGATCATGGGACGGGAGGCCTAGGGAGAAAGAAAGGGGGAGGGGAGCACCAGAGGGAGATGGAGAACAGGCAGGGTGATGGGCAGAGAGAGGAAAAAAAGGGGGAGGGGGAAAACAAATAAATCAGAGATGTGGTAAGTTGGGGAGGAGAGGCATTAACGGAAGTTAGAGAAGTCAATGTTCATACCATCAGGTTGGATGCTACCCAGACGGAATATAAGGTGTTGTTCCTCCAAATTGAGTGTGGCTTCATCTTGACAGTCGAGGAGGCCATGGATAGACATATCAGAATGGGAATGGAAAATGGAATTAAAATGCGTGGCCACCGGGAGATCCTGCTTTCTCTGGCGGACAGAGCGTAGGTGTTCAGCGAAATGGTCTCCCAGTCTGCGTCGGGTCTCACCAATATATAAAAGGCCACACTGGGAGCACCAGATGCAGTATACCACACCAACCGACTCACAGGTGAAGTGTTGCCTCACCTGGAAGGACTGTCTGGGGTCCTGAATAGTGGTGAGGGAGGAAGTGTAAGGGCAGGTGTAGCACTTGTTCTGCTTACAAGGATAAGTGCCAGGAGGGAGATCAGTGGGAAGGGATGGGGGGGAATGAATGGACAAGGGAGTCATGCAGGGAGCGATCCCTGCAGAAAGCAGAAAGTGGGGGGGAGGGAAAGATGTGCTTTGTGGTGGGATCCCGTTGGAGGTGGCGGAAGTTCCGGAGAATTATACGTTGGTCATTATAATACGTTTTCATTCCCCTTTTAGGGAGTTTGCATGGGAAATGTTCAGAGCAGCACTAAGTTTAAAGATTAGTCTATTGACCTTCCATGTATGATAATGTGTAAAAATATTGTGTTTAAAGTGTTTAAACTTTCTTCTTGTTGGGACACGGCAGAATTATGTTTCCAGCTGTTATGAGACCAAAGAATGTTGATTAAATTTAAAAGATTTTTAATAGATGATCGCTGAAACACAAAATTCTCCAGTTGTGGAATTCGCTTCCAGGTTTACTCAACTTTCAAGGTTAGCTTGGAAGGGTTGACTCAATAGGAGATGAAGGGGCAATGGAAGACAGAGGATATATGTGATTCAAACTTTTTGTTTTAAATGAGGTTAACCAGTTTAAAAAACTGATATTGTTGCAGGACAAGATATTAAGTTGAAGGCATCTGATTTACATATTTTGGCCTTTAGCTCTCTTATAGCTAGGAGGGCGCTTTAGTTCAAATGGAAAGATGTTTTTCCTCCTACTCATACTCAATGGTTATGCAACATTATGTCATGTTTAGATCTAGAGAAGATCCGTTGTTCAATTTCTGAATCTTGTCAAGACTTTCAAACATTGTGGGGACCTTTTCTGAATTATTTTCAAAACCTTCAATTCATTATTTAAACTCAGATGTTGGCTATTATTAATTTTTATTATATGAGAAGGTATTTACCTTCTTTTCTCCTTAATGAATGCTTCAGTCTTGGTAGGGATTAGATTTTTTTTTGGGGAATAAATTAGTATATTTCAATATAACTATTGATTAACTTATATGAATACAGGGTAATGTAATTGTTATTATGAATAGATATAATGTAACTGGTGGTTTTAAAAAATCTTTTCTGACCTCTTATGTAAACTTTCTTATTTATTCTGTATTCCCCTATGTATTTAGGGGAATACATAGGAGATTCTATATTCCTATAGATTCCCCTATATTCCCCTATGTAGAAACTAACAAAAATATTGGAAAGATAAATAAGGTTAAATGCTGAAATTGTCTGGTTGGTGACTGTCTTTTTTCACATTAATTTCTAATTAATTCTAGATTCATATTTGTTTTTCTAGCAACATTTTATTCAGAATGCATTTAGCAGGTACATTAAGGACTTCCAAACTGTAGCTGCAGTTCTTGATCACTCATTCCACTAGAACTGTATTATATTTCTCTAAACTTCATGTCCTGGCATGAAGATGTGTGAATCAAGCATAAATACAAACTCCACCCTGTGAAAGAAAACCATGACTTGATTCTCGTTGGAAGCTTCTGTCTGCTATCGAGCAACAGCAGCTTAATCATTGATACCCTGATGAACAAGGTAGTGATGTGCTTAAGTTTTACTTCATATGTATTGTATTTATAGTAAGGACACATCAAACTCTGTTCTACTATTCACAACGCTTGTTCATCTTACTTCCATGATGGTGCAATTCTCCTAAAATTTGCTTTCTTTGCAAGGACAAATAATTAAAGTCACGTGACAAAGGGAATTCATGTCCTAAAGCAACTGAATTCCAGTCTTTTTGCGATTCATTGGTTTCATACCAACTCAAGACTATGACTCATTAGTCATCAAAGTTAAAGGTTAGCATGTACTTTATATAAAAACATTTGTATTCTAGTCAATTTCAGAAAACAGTTGTTGATCCAATACACACTATATTTACCTGCCTGTAGTTATCCCAAATAAAGCCTGTTGGTAAAATGAAGGTGTCCCTACTTTGCACATGTTCTAAGACATTGTTTTTCTTCTGTTTTGTTCTACTCTTTTTTCATACACATCCTCAACCTGTTTTTTTTTGCTAACAGAATTTATGTGATGCCTCTTTGATCAATGGGCTTCCAAGAATATGATTGTATGGCAGAAGGCAATGGGAATGTGAAGTTCCATTCTGTTATATTGATCATTGACTGGCACATCCCTGGCACAAATATACTTTCCACATCAGCCCATATCTAGATGATCTGGACTGTATTATCAGTAAACAACTTCTTTTCTGCACCTTATTTCTGATAAAGTTCCTCCCTGCACTTTATTTGATGCATCGGGTCGCAACTTTGCCATTTCTTTAGCATTTATCTGTTTTACGAGCCCAAGTTGCTAGCTCAACACTCAACCCAGCACAGATGGAAAGCATGCAAGAAATCCTGAAGGATTTGAACCTTGGACCACTTGCTCCGATGTCCAGTGCAGATGCCACTACCCCACCAGCCGGCTATTTCTGATGAAGGGGCTAAACATAGTTGAGATGAGAATACCACCTTGGAAGACACTTGAGACTGAGTTAATTGACAGACAACGAATAACTTTCTATATGTTAGGTATATATTTGTAATTCTGAAGAAAGTCATTTTCATCCAGTCTTTGGAATTCAGCTCTTTTGTTCACATTTAGACCAAGATTGCATTGAGATATGGACAGAAACCCGAGGTTTGGATGATTTAAGCATTGAGCCAGATTGAGATGGTCAGGGTGTTAGGGTTCGAAGTGAGAGATGGGTCGGTAGGGATTATTTTTTGGGGGGGTTGTTTTACTTTTTAGCTGGTTGGGCACAACATCGTGGGCCAAGGGGCCTGTTGTTCTGCTGTACTGTTGCATGTTCTTTGTTCAATGGTTCAGCTCGCTGCTCTGTGGCACTTGCTCATCTCTGAGCTGGATTGAGGTTATGGCCTGCACATAGCAGACTTCTGAATTGGCTGCTGTGATGTCTGATGTTGTGAATTTCAGTTCTAAATGCTGTTCCCTTGCTTTTATTGTTTGCACAATCTGATTTTTTCTTCTTTCTTTGCATACTGGATGTTTGGTTGTTTATTTCTTAATGGGTTCTATTGGCATTCCTGGTTTCATGGCTGCCTGTGAGGAGACAAATCCCAAGGGTGAATAAAGTATACATACTTTGATAATAAAATATAATTTAAACTTTGGCTCATCGGTAGCAATGCAGAGAAAACTAGAGGGACTATTGGTACCCTCCATCCCTATACTCTCCTTTCTGCAACTTAAAACTAACAATGTTTTCTCTTTCCCAGTTCTAATGAAGGGTTTTCAATTTGAAACATTAACTCCATTTCTCTTTCAACAGATACTGTCTTACTCGCTGAGAGTTTCCCGCATTTTCTGCTTTTGTTTCAGATTTCCAGCATGTACACTTTTTCTGCTTTTCAAAGACTGCCACTACTTGCTCATTGGACAATTGGATAGAGCACTGACAAAACAGAAGCACGGGTTAATCAAAAACTCGAGTAGTAATCAAGTAATTCCAGATCTTAGAGATCTTCAATAAAATTAGAGAATGGGGGAAAAGCTCAATAACTCCGGTGGAAATCCCATTCAATTCCATGTGTAGTCACTGCTCAGAGCATTAAATGGTCCCTACTTTACATATTTAATAATTTCTCCCTCTGTCAGATCGCATCCTTGCTGCTCAGAGATAAAAGTTGGCTTTCTTTATACTTCTAGCTCAACGGCGTCTCAATAGCGCTCAGTCTAGCTTCGGTTTCCCGGGTGTCTGCTGAAATGTTTCAGTATAATTATTAAATAACTTCTAGATTTTTCCTGAATATCATCAGAGGAAGATCGAATTACCCACTCCTCCTGAAACAGGAGCTCAGTGTCTTCGGGGATCTCTGGAGTTGGGGGGGGGGGAGTTTCGACCCGCAGAGAAGAGTGTCAGCCGGTTTGTCCAATCGAGAGGCAGGATTGGCGTGATGTACGGCGACTGGAAGGGGCCGCCGAGCGCCCGGTGGACCAATGGGGCGCGGGAGAAGGGGCGGGCGCTGCGGATGTGTGTTGTGGGTGGGGGGAAGCGGAGAGGGCGGAAAAGAGCGAAGTGGCGACGGACGGAGCCCGAGGTTCGGGGGGAGCCGTGCGGAGAATTACCGGTGACTGGGGTCCGATGCAGCAAGGATAAGACATCCCGAGAGAGAGAAAAATACAACTGCTGCGAAAGATGCGAAAGTGACGAGCGTTTGACCCCGTTTGTTGGTTTCAGTTTTCCAATGTGTTGGGAAGATGGAGCAAAGCGAGATACTGAGGAAATTCATTGATCGAGTGCTGGCTATGAAAGTCCGCGACCAGAACGGGGATGATAACTTTGCCAACGACTTCATGGTGAGTTGCTGTGCGTCTAGTTGGTTATAATATTCACTTATTTATTTTTCTAAATGTGATGAACTTTCTTTGCTTCACGCGAACGCGGGTTTTTTTTTGTGTGTGAGTGAAGTCGGCTCGCCTGACTGTGTCTCCTCCATCCCCCCACCTCCACCCCACCTCCCCCCCACCTCCCCTCTGTTCGTTCTCAGCCGCGACCCACCGGGACCAATTCTGCCAGCTCCAGGCTGTGCGGCCTAAGCCGCCCCCTCATGGCTCCTCATTCACTTTCAGAAAAAATAAAGCCTGCGTTTGTCTCGGTTTCAGTGAGCGAAATGCTTGTGTGTGTGTGTTTTTTTTTAAATCGGGGCACAATAATAATTCAGAACCGCGTAAAGCTATAGGGTTCATCTTGGGTGTAAGCTCCAGGTTTGCATAGCAAAAAAAAATGCAATGAATTTGTCAGCTGTGAGTCAGAATTATGGAGAGCTTGCGGATGTTGCGCAAGACACGGGCGTTGTGTTCACTCGAGGTATGCTATGAGTGGTCTCGTGTTGTTCATTTTAAATATTTACTAATTGTATTTCAGAGCTTTTCTCGTATTCGATATGACATTAGACAGGGGAAGTAAACTATTGTTTAATTCTGTTAATGCTCAGTACTTGTATCAAGGTTAACACTTGTATTGTGTTATTATTTGGCTATGCAAGCTGTGTGAAGTGTAGTTTGTGGAGATTGTCTATTGTATAAAAGCAAGAATGGGCTAATCTGTGATAATCCCTTTGGTCGAAGATCTTTCCAGTATTCTGTGAAAAAAAAACTCATGAATTTCATCCAATTGTGAAATATTATAGTGTGGTTGGTGCTTGGGAACCTGCGGTCTACTGGGGTTGGGAACATACAAGGAGGAAGGAAGAATATTTAATAGAAACTTGTTATCAATATTGAAATTGAAGTCGGGCTTCTGAAGATTCCAATGGCTTTACCATATCATCTAAACGACTGTTGCCCTGTGGCACTGATGCCAATTATCATGAAGTGCTTTGAACGGCTGATAATAGCACCTATCAAAAACTCTATTCCAGCCACATTGGACACTCACTAATATGCTTACTGATAGAACAGGTTCTATATCATGTACCTGGCCCTGGCATGTAAAAAACAAGGACACCTATGCTGTTTCTGGATTTCAGTTTAGCATTTAACACCTTTGTCCCACAGATGTTTGTGAACAAACTCGTCCTCTGTCTTAGTATATCACTGTGCAACTGGATATTGGACTTCCTAACCAACAGACCTCAGTCAGGGTGCACAGCCACTCCTCCCTCCCCATCATCCTCAATACGGGTGCCCCCCAGGGCTGTATGCTGAACCCATTGCTCTTCACTCTGCTCACACAGGACCCAAGTCATCACATTGTCAAGTTCGCTGATGACTCGGCAATGGCAGGGCTCATCGCCAACAATGATGAGACGGCTTACAGAGAGGAGATGGAGGAGCTTAAGGTCTGATGCCAGGAAAATGACCTCTTAATGTCAACAAGACAAAGGAGTCATCGACTTCAGGAGAACTTGGGCCACTCAACCCCCTACCCTCCCCCCCCCCCCCCCACACCTTTACATCAGTGGCAGAACAGTGGAAACTGCATGCAGTTTTAAACTCCTGGGTGTGCCCTTCACGCAAACCTCTCATGGTCCCAGAACGCATCCTACGCAGTTAAGAAAGCTCACTGATTCCTTAGCTTTCTGAGGAGGTTGAAGAGAGCTGGACTTTGCGCATGTGTACTTGCGTCATTCTACAGATGCGCGGTGGTGAGCATCCTGACAAGCTGCATCATAGCTTGGTGCAGTAGACTGCTCTGCATTGGATGGGAAGGCTCTATGATGAGTAGACAAAACGGCCCAATGTATCACTGGCACCCGCCTACCCACCATCAATAATGTATATACAGAAAAGGGCCAGTAATATGAAAGATCCCACCCATCCGTCTCATGGACGAACACACACAAAATGTACAGTTGACGTTTCGGGCTAATACCCTTTGGTCCTGCTGAAGGGTTTCGGCATAAAATGTTGACTGTACTTTTTTCCATAGATGCTGCCTGGCCTGCTGAGTTCCTCCAGCATTTTGTAAGAGTTGCTCAGATTTCCAGCATCTGTAGATTTTTCTCTTGTTTGTGATTTGAATACTACTCTCGGACTGTTTGCTCCACTCCCATCAGGGAGGAGACTACATAGCATCTACACCAGGACCACCAGAGTCAAAAACAGTTATTTACCCCAAGCAGTAAGGCTGATCAACACCTCCACCCACTAACTCCACCTCTGTTTTATTATTTTCTTCAGTTACCTTATATACAGCCTAGTGTCACTTTACGGACATAGAGTGAATCTATGTATATAAACTATCTTATGTATTTATATTTATGGCGTCTCTTTAAATATTATTGTGACTTTATCTTTAGTGTTTTCTTTTGTGCTGTATCAGGTATGGAGTAACAGTTTTGTTCTCCTTTACACACATGTACAGGAAATGATGTTATACGATTTTGATTTTGCAGTGTGCACTTTTATGAATGACACAGAAAATGCTGGAGGAGGTCAGGCAGCACTTACGGAAAGGAACTGTTCTGATGAAGGCTCTCGGCCTGAAATGTCAACTGTTTATTCATTTCCGTAGACGCTTCCTGACCCGTTGAGCTTCTCCAGCATTTTCTGTGTGTTGTTCTAGATTTCTAGTATCTGCAGAGTCTCCTGTGTTTATACTTTTTTGAATAGTGTTATTTTCCATAACATATAGAGTCTTTGAAAATATAAGCACTGAAGCTAGCTTTGTAGATGTATACAAAAACGTTATCCAAGGGGAGTGACGGGCAAGAAAGTTTTATTGGGGCTAAAGCAAGTTTGCACCTTTGGGAAGTTTTCACCTTCCTACTTGGGAAAAATCAATTTACTTTAGAGGAAAACAGCCTAGATTTGCCAGATTGACTTTTAGTCTGAGGGACATCTGAATGGCCAATAATCATTGGGTTTAAGAATATTGGTAAAGATAAAATTTAAGGGTATAAGGGGAGAGTTTTGGGGCTTACGACCAAAATAGCTGAGCTCATGGCTATCATTGGAGGGATGGAGAGTTGAAAAGGACCAAGAGGCAGAGTTTAAAATAGGAAGTGTCTGTGGATTGTAGGAGTGGAAATAGTCTGATATAAGAAGGTTCTTATGCCAAGTAGTTTCTGGAATGGGAACTCCATTTAGGTCTGCACTATACTGATATAAAAGTAATGTTGTCAGTGAAGCCTATTGTATTACTCAGGTTTTTACCAAATCTACACCTTAAACCCATGGTTCTTGATTAACTTGGTGTTTTTAAAAAAAAAATCTGTTAATTTCATTTTTTGAAAAGACACTGGCCATTCACATCTTTGTGACAGAGTATTTAAAGATTCACAGGTAAGTAAAACAAAATCTTCATCTTATTTGTAAGGCTTGTCCTACTGTGTGCTTATGCTGGATTCTCAACATTAATCCTTCTTGCTGCCTAATTTTAATCAATAAGTTGCTTTCTAATTCTAAACCCAAGTGATAATTGGCCAACCGTCAATTTGGTAAATCTAGGCTACATTCCTCAAAGCAAGTTGATTTTTTTTCTCTGGGTATAGAGATGAAAATTTCCCAAAGTACTCCTGACATGCTGTTGTTTAAGTTTTACTAGTGACCTTAAGACTTTGTTGCTCTTCATTCCCCTTGGATGAAGGTTAATGTACAGTTTGCTTTGCCAGTTGGAATTTGTGGTAGAGATTGGCAATAATGATCTTCCCAGTATTTAATTTCTTCAGTTTTTCCTTTTTCTCCTCAAATTGATGTAATACTTAATAGAATAATTAAGTTTTTATTTCCCATATCAATTGAGCCCTGATTTCCTTATTTGTTGCCTTACTGCTTCAGTTGAACTATGGAAGTTCTTTGAGAAGACATGACCTATTAACTTGAGGTAGATCAGTCAATGTTTAAAGCAATGGGAGCGTTGTGAAGTTATCAGTAATGTTTGAGGGGAGTTCTTTTGTTGGAAGGTGAGAGAGACCCTGCTTCAGCTACCAACGGTATTAGCCATTTCCAGGTCAGAAACAAGGCTATCTCCATCTCCAGAGACAAACTAGCCATGAACTTTTTTAACCAAAGGTAACACCCAAAGTTACCTTGACTATATGTCCTCTTGCTCTGCCCTGTTGAGTGGAGGTAAACTGTATCTTCTCTCTTTTTCTGCATGTCTGTTGTCATCTGCTCTCCATTGGGACAGAACAAAGATAAGAGTTCCTCCAGCACTCATTATCCAGGCAACACCTACAACATGCTGGAGGAACTCGGCAGACCACCATCTGTGGAAAAGAGGAAAGAGTTTTGGGCTGAGACCCTTCATCATGACTGGAAAAAAAGATGAGAGATGTTTTTAATGCATTATCCTTTGCAGTTTCTGCTAGTTCTGACTTAATCCTACCATCAGCCCTATCTTCCCCTTATCTCCCCTTTTTGACTTCATAGGGACCACTCACTTTATGACTCTCTGGTCTGCTCTTGTGTTTTAGTATAGAGATGCAATGGGGACTAGGCCCTTCAAGCAGAACCAACCCCTGACCACCCTGATTTAATCCTAACTTGATCACAGGACAATTTACAATGAGCAATTAACCTACTTGCTACACCTTTGGACTGTGGGAGAAAACCCATGTATTCCATGGGGAAAACCCATGTATTCCATGTGGAGCACGTACAGAGATCCTTTACAGAGGTTGCTGGGATTGAAACTCTGAATATTGCGCTAGTTACTACACTACCCTAGTGCCCTCCCATCCACACCCACCAGTCTTGGTCCCGTGGCTCCTTCCCACGCAGCCAGAGATGATGCAACAACTCTTCGCACGTCTTTCTGTTCTGCCAGCCAGCGACACACACAATGCAAAGCATCCCACCTGGATGCATTGCAGTTTGGAATGCCTACTGCTCTGCTTGTGACTGTTCTGCAGAGCTGTCTCAGCAGATCAGAGGTACTAGCCTCCTCTCCATTGACTCAGTTTATACTTATCACTGCTTCAGTAAAGCAGTCAGCATAATCAAAGACCCCCCCCACCATCCTTGACAT